>NC_038050.1:53317375-53617375 GCF_002211085.1 Panicum hallii
ATTCATCATTAGGAGTAGGGCCAGATTTGACCTTTAGCTTTTGTTTAGAGCTCAAGGGCTCATTAGGAATCTTTCCTTTAGCTTTGCATTTAGGAGGCGTCCAACTCTTCCTCCTTTTGTTCTCCTACTGAACCACTATCACATGAGTGAGATTTTTCTTAATGTTGTCCTTTGCTGTTTTTAGCATCCCATGCAATTCAGCCAATATTTTATCCATACCATTCATCTGAAAGTTCATAATAAAAGGCTCATAGCTCGCCGGGAGCGATTGAAGAATGACATCAATAGCCAGGCCAGGCTTGAGTTCAGAACCAAGTTTCTCCAAAGTCTTAATGTAACCAATTATCTTGATCACATGAGGACTGACTAGGCTACCCTCTGCCATCTTGCACGCAAACAAGGACTTTGATATGTTGTACGTCTCAGTACTAGCTCGGTTCTCAAATATTCCATGCAGCCTCTCAATCATGGAGTGAGCATCGGCATACTTATACTGCTTCTGTAGATCAGGGGATATGGTGGCAAGCATGAGACAGATGACATCAAGTGAGTCATTGCAGTGCTTCTCATAAGCTTTTCTGGCTGCAGCAGTTGCTCCATCATCGAGTGAGTCATTGTAGTGCTTCTCATAAGCTCTTCTAGTTGTAGCAGTTGCTCCATTAGGGAGTTCATCAGGGTATGGCTACTCGAGAACATACTCCTTTTTCTCTTGCCTGAGAACAATTCTCAGGCTGTGGTACCAATCAATAAAGTTCATCCCATTCAACTTATCTTTCTCAAGAACATATCGCAAATTGAAAATGGAAGTGTTACTTGCAGACATGATCTATAACATTAAAATAAAAGCAAGGTTTTAGCACTAAGTTTTATGTAATGCTTGTTTTAACAAATTTAATAAAAGACTCCCACTATATTAACATCATCCTCCCTCTAACGATATATAGGGGACAAAGATTCATATTCACTAAAAATCTAGTGAGCTTTGGCTTCACTGCTAGAAAGTTAGTGACATAGGTAAACAATAAAATGCTAATCACGTCTCTGTATAACTCTTGTTTTTTGGGTGGTATCCAATGCTCCGGCTCCAACTCCATATCCTAAAGCAGCTTTGTTGAGTAAACTAATACTATGCTAGTGAATGTCCGACACCAACCCTATTCATGATGATAGTTGATGGTACTCTACTTTGGTAAACCTTCCACACAACGATCAAAATTTTAATAAGTACAGCTATTGGAAAAGGATATCAAAGTTCTCAAACTTAATGAGAGAAAATATTCTATCATAATTAAAAGCATATCGACCATATGAAAGATATGAAAGAATAGTATGACAGGATAATAAACATCACAAGCATATAATCATATTATATTATAAATAGTATGACCTTTTGCATCACAATGGGCTCCATCGCCATGGCTCCATGGTGACGTCCATTGCCATCCTTCCTGTCTTGTGGTGATCATCATCGCTATCATACTTGATGCCTCCAAGGATAAATACTAAGCTATTACATCTAATAGCACTAGTAAAGTAAATTACATGAGGGGATGAAGCATCATATGTCGACACACGCAAGCCGTTATATAATAATGGACAACCTCACCCGGTTGTTTTAACTAGTGACATGTAAGCCACACAACTTATTACATACAGAGTATCACATGATATTAAGGCCATACCATTCACATCATACCCTGCAAAAATAAGTTAGGCGCAGAACGTATTCTACAAAAGGGGTACAAAGAGGCCGCTATCAACAGATTGCAATGGCGGTCCAATGCCTATGAATCGCTATGAAAATCTTATCGGATTGATCCAATCAAGCCAATTTAGGGCCATTCACGATGACCCTTATTTTCACTAGATAAATCACATTGACCATCGCGATAGGTGCATCGGAGAAGACAGCAACACATGACTTAGACACATCGGTTCAATCTCTTCTCTTTTGCACAGTTAGCTCAGATGGTGATTCCAACCGGTACGGGCAAGTCGTGCGCACAGCCGAGAAAGAACACGAACAAATCTACAGTCATCCTAATGCTATCAACTCATACCGATCCGATCCCACACCGTGCACCAATCTATATATCATATATGAACAGATTGCAAAGCCCTAAACAAAGCATATCTCTATATGTGCATCCAGACCAAAAGC
Source organism: Panicum hallii (assembly GCF_002211085.1). Lineage (NCBI taxonomy): Eukaryota > Viridiplantae > Streptophyta > Magnoliopsida > Poales > Poaceae > Panicum > Panicum hallii. The sequence continues at coordinate 53,319,537 of NC_038050.1, forward strand.
TAAACATGATCGCTCTGTTAGGAAACGAGAACGCTACACTATCGCCAATTCATAGTTCTAGCGCGTTCAACAAGGATCTCATGTAAGCAGATGATTATGGATCGTTACCACTAGATGCATAGCGCAGTGGAAGTAGAGTTGGGGTAGCTCGTCTCAACGTAGCCGCGCGTCGGTGAGGAGGAAGCAGATCGCAGCTTGCAGCTCCTCCTCCTTGTCCCGCCTATCAGCACCACAGAAACGCAGCAGCGCCTCCTCAAAGTCCACACGTACGGGGCGGGAATACCGGTCACCGGTATGCTAGCACCGCGCGCTTGGCTAGGGCTTCGTGGAGAAGAGAGGTGACGGCAGCTAGAATTTGTGACGCAAGAGCATTAGCCGTCCACAGGTCCGCCCCTCGTTATATAGACCTCACTAATGGACTGTCACGCCGGAGGCCCATTTAAGTTCTAAAGTTCTAGTACTTTTGCATCAATATTGGATCCACGTATGATTGCCCGTCGGGCATATCACCAACAATCTAATCAACCAATGACGAGACTAAGTTCGATGGCGTGCACGATCTGCAAGCGGGGTAATCGAATCAGCAAGGAGTAAGCAACAGGACTTCCATGGTACAACCAGTGTTATCATGCGGCACGGCGCGTACGTTTGACTGAAAGGTACCCATGACTAGTTGATTTTTCCTACGGGATACGCTACACTCTTTGGCTCTAGCATATGTTGGCTCGCTCTATGACTATCCTGGCATCCTGCCGCCCATCGTCGTGTCGCATTCCGATCGAGTCCTAAAAATTGAAGGAAGCAAGGAAGGAGGAGGAGGAGGAGGAGGAGGAGGAGACGCCTGCACCTCTTCCTCTGTGGGAGGAAGAGGATAGGATGATCTATCCTCCTCTTCTCCAGCTTAGTCCAGTGGACAGTAGTCGGTTGTCATGCTCAGCGGCTGCTGCATGCAGACAGAACAGGGTAGAGAACTGAAGAGCAGAAAACAAGTATGGAACGGACCTGGAGGAATTCAGGCAAGGCAAGAAAGGCACACGCATGTGGACAAACGAACCAACGAACAAACCAACAAGCAGAAAAGCTCCAGAAAGAGAGGAGGAACACACGACTAGAAGAACGGAAGTAGTACTAGCACAAGCAGGGCCTCCCCCACTGGGCCCGGCCACAATGGCACGAACAAGGTTCCCCGGACAACTCTGCTGGTGCATCTTCTTCTTCTCCCTGCTGTGCTGCTCCTATGCTTCCCCGTCTCGCCCTCTGATCTCCAACAGCAGCGGCGGGATCACCCATCTCCCTGGCTTCCAGGGACCCCTCCCCTTCCACCTCCAGACAGGGTGCGTGCTAGTAACTGCTTGCCCTCCCTGGACCATGCATCCATCCTGGCCGCTTCCATATGACCATATAAACATGATGAATTCCTCATGTACGCAGGTACGTGGAGGTGGACAAGAGCAATGGCGTCCGCCTCTTCTACTACTTCATCCGCTCCGAGCGCAGCCCGGCCGACGACCCTCTCATGCTCTGGCTCACCGGCGGCCCCGGCTGCTCCGTCCTCACCGGCCTCGCCTACGAGATCGGTATGCACGCTACAACCAGTGATTGATCGAGCTACTCTTCGTTTTCTTCCCTCTTCTCTTTTCTTTTACGCTGCACGCATCATCAGGAACGGAAAGCGCCATGCTCTGCCTTCGATGCACACGAGGACGAGGGCATCCCCCTTGTTTCTCCGATAGATATGCCTAGCTTGTCCTTTTCATATGTACCCATGCAATTGCAACCTATCTGTTATCGTTGTCGTTTCCTTGTTTTGCCACCGTCATGCATTGGTACTTGCTATCGTTATCTTGTTCATTCATTCGATGAAAAAAAACAGAGAAAAGAATATGATGTGTACAACGTTATACTACTTTTGCAGGCCCTCTGAGTTTCGATGTTAACGGTTATGTCGATGGCTTGCCTAAGTTGGTGTACAACCAACATTCATGGACCAAGGTCAATACTTCATTCATCTATCTATTTGTCTATCTCTTTCAAGTTCCAACCATCCATGCATATGGAGAAATGCAACCTAACTATCATTCGTCCTTCAATTCAATCGCGCTTGCACAATCCAGGTGTGCAATATCATTTTTCTTGATTCTCCTGTTGGTGCTGGATTTTCATATTCCGACACGGGGGAAGGATACGTTTCAAGTGATATCAAAGCTGTCCGCCAAATTCTCATCTTCCTCAAAAAGGTCACATCTCTAGTGATTGATTTGATTTTTTTCGATAATCAGAAACCCTAATTGATAAGCATCTATGCATTCTGAAGTAATTAATTTTACAGTGGTTCGATGAGCATCCAGAGTTCATGCCAAATCCTCTTTACATCGCCGGTGATTCGTACTCTGGCAAGATAGTGCCAACTGTCACGTCTGAAATCGCCAGAGGTAACTTATCATTCCTTCATGGTTTCTGTTATTTTTTTTCCCTTTTTCTTCACATCCATTTCTCTTTCTCTATGAATAACTTGACTAGTAACTTTCCAGGTAAAGAAGATGGCCGTGAACCAAATTTTAATCTAAAGGTTTGATCATTGTAGTACAATTAGCTGTGCATAATTGATAGCTCTCAATATTAAGGTTCCATAATGTTTTCCGCTATCATGTTCAGGGCTACCTCGTAGGCAATCCAGTCACAGATTCTAACTTTGATGGTCCATCCAGAATTCCATTTGCTCACGGGATGGGTATCATATCGGACGAAATATATGAGGTGAGAATTGATAACATTAATTTAGCAGCTGTCGCGGTTTTTAAGACTCAGCTTAACACACCATTTACTTTACAAATTTCAATAAAGCTTAGTGCTCAGTTCCTTGTACGACCTCAAGTGTGAAACTATACTTCCATTGAATACTATGGCAATTAAATTGTTTTCAGTAGATTGGTGCAACGGCAAATGGATAGTGGTGCTCTCCCTGTTCAATTGCTTATTTTCTTGCTTCTTGCTATTTTCAGTCATACAAGAAGAGCTGCATTGTTGGCGACAACAGCCACCAAAGCATTGAGTGCATGAACAGCCTTGACGCCATACAAGAGGCACATATATCTAACCACTATTACCCCATTCTTGTTTCCAAGCATGACATTTCTATTCACATCTCCAACAATACGGCTACAGAGTGACTGACAAACTAAATGGTTTATTTTTCAAAGTGCCTCAAAGGCATATGCCCGAACCATGTTCTGGAGCCCCTCTGCGCTTTTGCAAGTCCTCATGCTCACAAGATGGAGACGAAGCCAAAACTAAATTCAGGCACGAGGGAGATGCTCCAGCTCCAGGAGTATACTGCAGATGCAGAGCTTCACTTGTCTGAGATTTCATTGCAATGCAGAGTCAGTGATTAAATGTGCTCTCCCTTTTTTTTTCTCCCTCTTAATACTTGGGGCCTTTTTGGCTTATGTGCAGCTTTCAAGAGATCTAATCTGATGTCTCAAAATTATCACAACATTCTTGGCAGACTGCAGGATACATAATGTCCAGCATATGGGCAAACAATGCGTCAGTAAGAGAGACTCTTGGTATTCACAAGGTTTGACAGCTTAAACTGATTTTAAACAAATGAAGCACACTCTCTTGTACAATATGTTATGTTTATGACCGAATGATTTGCACAACATGATTCTAAGTCGTTTAAACAGAACTTGTCCTCAGTTTTGCTTTTTCTTAATCTACAAACATAACTCTTAAAGTCTGCAACTAACACAGGGAACGGTTCCTTCATGGTCAAGATGCAACTACTACATACCTTATACTAGTGATATTCCAAGTACGGTGAAGTACCATCTGGATGTGACCATTAAAGGCTACAGGAGCCTTGTCTACAGTGGTGATCATGACATGGTTATACCTCATATCGGCACGCAAGCATGGATTAAGACCCTTAATTTCTCTATTGTGGATCGCTGGAGGCCATGGTTTGTCGATGGGCAAGTTGCAGGGTGAGTCCCTATTACAGTAATTGGTCTGGAAGCACAATTACATGTTATTCAGACAGCTACATGTCCCTAGATCTATCCCTGAAGACTTGTCCTAAGAAACTCAGTCAACAGCCTTTCTTACCAGCTATACATCTTATGCAGATTTACAAGGTCATACTCTAACAACCTTACATTCGCAACTGTGAAGGTAATAAGGCCAGATATATCCACAATTCTCAATGTATCCATTCAGTTGGAAACCTTTTCTTGTTTTGTCATGTTAGCATGAAGATTACTGTCTGATATCATGTTATGGCCAAGAAGATATATCTTGATACACTGCATATTATGGTTTGTGTAGGGTGGTGGGCATACTGCTCCGGAGTACATGCCAAGGCAGTGCTTCGATATGTTTGCAAGGTGGGTTTCTGGCGACCCCCTTTGATGGCATCATTCGAGTTCCAGGTTTAGTTAATTACTCGGTGCATTACGTTGCAAGAGAAATGTATTGGTAGTTTTGCTAAGTGTAGAAAGGAACAAGGAAAAGAAATGTGGAAGGAAGCCTGATTTGTAATGCAAATTACTCTTAGGTGTGTAGCATCTATTCATCCTTAGAGAGTCCATGTTCGCTCCCAAGCGGTGGAGAAAATTGTGCTGCTGAAAAATAAAGGGAAACACCTCGTCCTTCTATACAAATATTGTCAATGTAACCGTGGTGATTATTTGGATGTATGTACACTAATGATCCTTCACACCACGGTCGAGGTCGGATTTTCCTTGATCTAAAGAACACCACGGTGCTGATCAGGCTCGCGCATTCATCAGAAAGTGTCATAGTGTTTCTCACTCCAACACACACGATGCTACTTCGACCACTCCAGTCTGGGCTTCCCATATGCTGTTGCCTTGGGCCCAGCCCAGAGGATGTACTCCTATATGATGTCAAACAATTTCATACAAAGAGGACTGCTGGGCTGTGTAGCAGCATGTGCTAGAGTGAACTAATAATATTATCAACACCCAAAATGGTATTCCTAACAATATAAAATTCGTTTTGCTGGTCAATCGATGTTTTTTCAGGTACGCCGCTTCATGTTCGCTCCGTTTCTAATTTAGAATTTCCAGCCTGGCCCATCTGCACGTGGACGTTTGTTGCAGCAAATACGGTCCATTAGCGCGTTGCTTTTTTTTTTCCCTGCGTGGAGGACGTGTTGGGTTTTTTTAAAGAACCCGCTACCATACGGCCTGTCCTTTTTTTGGCAACTAGGGTATCAAGTTTTTATCCGTTTTCTTTTCTTTGAGAAAAACTTCACTGCATCTCAAAAGCTCTGCCACGGGTGATTCATAAACAGAAAATACTGCATGGATAGAATATGTAATTTTATTCAGAATATATATGATTAAGTATACACACATGATTCAGAACTGCAAAATATCATACATAGCAATTTGATTTACAGTAGTCTATTTACACGAAATAGATTTGCCCTCATCCCTTGAATAAAAAACTACATCACAGGCAAGAATTGAACCAAAATTGAACCTTCGTGACTCCTGGTGCTGTGTGCGCAGGCATCTCATAAAAAAAAGAACTACAATCATATTATCATAAACGCACATTACTGTACTTCATACTTGCATAACTTATGAGTTCTTTCATGACCTGCCATATAATGAGAAAAAATAGGACTACACAAGTTAGCATGTAGCAACATAAGTTTGATGAGCTGAAGAACTAGCTTGTGTATCCTAATTATCAACATAGGCATTCCAAAAATAAAAATGTCATAAAAATTGCCTACAGGTATATGCATTGTTTTGCTTGTTCCGTAGCCAAAAAATTGCCTAACTAGAAATATTACTTTGCCTAACTAATTACAGTGAATTTCCTAGGCATAGTAAGCAACTTTTTGGAACCATATAAGCAAAGTTCTAAGAAACTGTGAGCGAATTAGAACATGGAAAGAAAGCATTTTCAACTGAATTTTGCAAACCATATACAAAACATGAAAAATGGCATTTCAATAATAAGATGTTGCAAATCAATATGCTACTATCAAACTGCTAAACTGAATCAGAAAACAAACCGACATGATATCACTGGATTTGCAGAATACTCGGGACCCTAAGAACTGCGCAAACAAGCTTAATAGAGACCAAATTCAAAATTGTTTCCAGTTTGGTCAAGCAAAATCAATCGAACCCACATACAGCTAAGTTGGAAACTGCAGATCAAACCAAAGCATGGGTCTGCAAGCTATGAGAAGTTGGGAACACATATCGAGATGAGAGCAGAGGACATGGCTATGGAGACAGATGGGCTACTAATCAAACATTGAGCCTTGTACTACTGTTGCTAAACAGTGCAAGAGAAATAATTAAAACTACCCCCAAACCAACCAATAGTTGGCACAACTAAACTACTTGAAAAGATATATCAAAAATGCTTCCAGGACATTAATGAAATGCCTATCAAGCATTATTGAAATACTAATCAATCGGACAGAAAACCGCCTACCTCTCTTACAAAAAGAGCACTCATGTATTCAACTTTTTTAAAGCTCATAAGCATAGGTTTGAAAATTACAAGCAAACTAGAATATAGACAAAATGTATTTCAATTTGATCGATGTAGAGAAGTGTTGAAAGCTCCCACAACAGGTGAGATTCAGAAAAAAGGATTTCTTGACAGCCCCATCCAAGTAAAATTCCTACAAAAATCCAAGCCATCCAAACTATTATAGCACGCTAAATTGAAAAAATGATGAAACCATAAGGTTACAATTGCAAAATTGCTGAAGCATAACAAGTAAATTGCTTAATCATAACTGGAAAAATGCAGAAGTCCCAAGCTACAATTGCAAAAGCACGATATATGTTAAAATAAGAACGGTAAACGAAAACAAAATAGCAAAATGATCGAACCAGTGGTGCTTATATCATAAACATGCAGGATCTAGCACAAATGCTGCTGAAAAAAACCCCATAATTGAGGGTGAAAACACGATACATCAATCTAGTTAAATATATGTGCATGTAGATCAGAATCATATAATAACACAGATCACATCCAATTCTACAAGTGACTAATAATAACACAAATCACTAAAACATATTTTGCTAAATCAGGATATGTAAATTGCTTATGGGAAGCTATAAAAATTTCTAAAGGAAAGCTAATAGACAAAAACTCTGCTGACAGATTTTGTTTTACTGCTTCATGGTTGATGCTCAATCTTCTGCCATGCAAACAATCATGTTATAAGCATGCATCCAGATACATTCAAATAAAAGTTACCATTTTAGTCTATTAAACCATTGCCATATCGAGCTAGCAGTAGTACCAGAATCTAGTAGCTAATTTGTCATGTTAAAATTCTAAGCATATATCTAGATATATTCAGAAAAAAGTTGTCTATACATTTTAGCACCAAACCATTGTCATCTCAACTAGTAGTAGCATCTATCGGAAGTTAGTAACTAATTTGCCATGTTAAACTTCGTTCCAGCTTAACATAAACACTACATCAAACGACCAAGACATGCACACATTCCAGCTAACATTTCTCAAAATGGTATATCAAACACCCCATGCTACTGTTCTTTGTACTATCTATTTAGGATCAATATCGTAAATGCCATGATAAAAAATAGTTCAGAATCAAGTTGGCAAGCTGCTCACCAATCTGGTTGTCATACAATCTCAACTGACTATTTTTCCCTATTTTCTCAGTTGACATATTGCTCGGAAAAATGACCAAACTGTATGGCAATTGAATTGTGAACTTGCAGAAATGACATCGGGAGCACAACCAGCATCAACACGAATATGTGGTGATGAGCAGCACAAATTCCCTCCATGCCAACCCTTGTGTCCCAGAGCAGCTCTCGTAGCACCCTGCCAGGCTCGTCTCCACCCTTGGCACACCTGACAATACCACCATCAGAAGTTCTAAAATCTGAAACACACCGAATAATAGAGGAGAGCAGATATGGGGACTCCAACAGAGTGCGAGAAGATGGGAGGTATGCAGGGGAGACGTCCTCACCCCTATGCAAGGTATGGAGGCATGGAGATCTCATCGGTCATGGCATCGTCGACCTCCTCAGTGAGCTAGGAAGCTCTCTCGATAGATTGCAATGGAGCTCTGCATTGCCAGGGCGGTCACCACCGATTTCTCCTCTTTGTACAGGGACAGGTATAGCCAGATTTTTCGGCGAGCCGGAGGGTAGGGGACGCGCAAGCCTCGTCAGCCACGTCGTCGTCGACCTCGTCGGCAGGTATGGAGAGGCCCTCTTGGAAGATCATGATGGAGGAGGCTAGATCTGCTGATCCCGAACCCCTGAACCCTAACCCGGTCATGCCTCAATCCGAGGGAGGAAGGAGGGGGTGAGGAGGAGGAGAACCAACCTGGTCATCAATCGTTCCTGTTAGCCATCAGAGGACTCGAGTCACCATGGATTTGGAAGAGAGCTTGCAGAATGGGAGAAGGAAATGGAAGATAGACAGGAGAGAACAGATAGATGATGCACACGTGGGGGGGAGGGCCGTGGCCGTGCAATTAGCCGAACGTACGGCCGGTAACAAGTCATTACCTTTCTTAAATGAATGAAATTCTTTTTATTTGTTTTCGACCCATATGCTGGGCGTTATCCCAACCAGGTTGGAATTGTTTCCTTCTTTTCTTTTCCACATACTTACACTGGTATCGATGCAGCGCGCTTGTGGAAGATCTCACGGCAGCACCATGGTTTCTTGGCGGTCCTCAGCCCAACAAGCTCAGATGTCCTAGTTAGTTTTTTTAGGATTATTTTGAATTACCTGAATCCTGCTGCTACATCTTTTTTTTCGAAAAATGCATGCATTCATTCGATTAACTGTCTCAATAGGGACCTTGGTCGGGACGGAGCTAGTTCAAGCGGAGAGCCCTAGCCTCCACTAACCTTGATGAATTACTCTACGCATTCATAATCCATTTGATAGAAATTAACTACGGCCAAATATTTTCTTGCTGCTGTTAGGGTAAGAACCGTCCAATTTAAAACTATTTTAAACAAACACCGATCATCATCTTTAAGATGAGAGCTAGCACATGTTCATCCAAAAGTGTGCAACGTGCTAACCTACATCTAGAGATTTCGACAACTAACACATCATTCACTTAAAACAATCTCAAATCCGAAAGTCCAGGTACTTGCTTACCATTTACCCAGGAATAAGCACACGTACCGCTATACCATTTGCACATTACTATAAGATCCATAGATAGCATATTTTACATAACACAAGGTTTGACATTAAGGATTACAACACAAGGTTTGACATTAAGGATTACAACATAAGGTTTGACATTAGAGATTACAAGTTCATAGCAGGACGGTTCAAATCTGAAAATAAAGGTTCAAGTTCCACATTATAAGCCTTGGGCTCATGAATAATATTAAAAAGAGACATAAATTCAATTTTGATGTTTTCGTCATGCTCTCGCAAAAGACTAGCTACGCAGCGGATAAAATAAGTAAAACGCGATAAAACAACGACATCTTACCTGCAACGTAGGTTATAGCAACATGAGTACGAGTATAAAGGTACTCGCAAGACTTATGCGAATCTATAACAAGGATCATGCAAAACGGCTCAACAAGGGTGAGGCGTACAGCTAAGTAATTATTGCATAAGCATTAGCTCTCTAAACTAACATCTACCTCTCTAATCAAAATTAATTAATCTTACCCGACACGGAACACAAATTTTACAAATTTTAGTTGATTATGAGAATACAAATAATTGATCATAAAGGTGATATGAAATCATTTCCAACACACATGAAACTTTCTACAAAGAATTTATGGGATATTGAGCTTGCTCGTGACCGAGAGCGTGGCAATTCGAATTAATTATTAACCTTGCAAAGGTGTACTTCTTTACCCATACGACACAAGAATCATGCGGCTCACCTCACCCAACCAAACAAGTTGGATGAGGGGGTACTCGCATCAACCGTTTCTAACAAGTCTCAACCATTAAGAAACACGCATAGCTTACGCGGAGAGTCACCTAAGTCCACTGGGGACACCCCTAAGCCTCTCTACATAGCCCCATGGCCACGCATCTAGGACCGTGCCTCAATGACCAAGACAAAGGAGGTAATAGGCTCATCCTTCCCATGATTGGATATGTGGTAGCATGATAAGTTGCTCAAATCCAACATCATCCACGGACAATCTTTAAATGATTCGAGCGGACTAAGCCTCCAAAACTCCTTTCTCTAGGCCCTACCATTCCGTCCAAACCACTCCAAACCACGAAACCATATTTCAACATAACCATAACCGAACAAGTGCGATCAAGGATTATCAAGTGAGTGTAGTGATACCATATTTAATTCTTTTCTTTTCAAGTCATAGAATAAACCTAAGCATGGCTAAGCAACTAGTCAAATTAATTAGTTAACCAATTAACATGTGACAAGGATATGGATAAACAACTCAGCGAAGGTAATTCGTAAAAGTAGGTACAACAATGCGATAAATAAACATAATACAGAACCCATAAATACCCAATTGAGATAACTAAAACTAAATCAATTTAAGCGGGGGGGAATACACGCTTAGCTGCTTGCCTTGATTTTCTTCCGGCTCAACCGCGTACTCAACACCCATCTCGGGCTCAACAGTGTCAGTGGCTCAACGAGCTCACTCTCCAGTGTTTCGGTCACTAAAATGCACGAATTGAAGGTGGCCGGTGGTAGGGAAGGAGATGGTGGCGGCAGCAATGGAGAGAAGGGGGCAGCTAAGGTGTGGAGGAAGGCTGACCGGGTTAAAGGGGGGATGGGCGAGGGATAGAAGAGGTTTTTCGCGTGGCCAGGGCTGTGGTGGACAGCAGAGGCCGGCGGCGTGGCGAGCATGACCTACTACGCCCAACCAGAGCTCGAGGAGGTGCCAGGAAGAAGGGGGGCGTCGCTGATGAGTGGGTCCAGGCGAGGAAAGAGGGTAAAACGCTGGTTCAACTTCAAAATTAAAAAACTAAGGCTTTTTGGCTTTAAAATCGCCAAATTTTAACAGGAGAAAGATAAATCGCTAAGATCATAACGCAACAACAAGCACTCAAAAATATGCCCTACAACAATCACATAAAAATAAACAAAATAGCAGTTTTTGAAATTTACAAGAATTTTATGCTTCGGTTTGATGGTCAAAAAATTAAGAAAAAATATTGTAAATTCATCATTTTATGTCTAGTTTAAATAAAATATTTGAGGGCACAGTTGTAAAGCAAAATTTGAAATTTCTTTATAAGCATTCATTCAAACATTGCATAAAAATGTATAAACTCATGCAAGCATATGCACATGAAAATCCTTGTGTTGCTTGCACCTTCGAGTTCCTGATCTCGGCATCACCCTACCTAAAACTTACCACCTCGGGTATACCCCTCGGTGGGTAGGCGGTAAAACTCCGACAGCTGGCGCGCCAAGTAGGGGTGCGCATCGAAGATCCACCGGCGAACTCGATGGCATCATCCAAGTTCACCAGTGCTGTGCCCCCTAGGGTACGACGTTCGTTTTTGGCTCGTGGGTCTGTGTCGCAGACGGCGCGGGCGATTTTTGTCGGTTCACCATCGACATCATGAAGCTGAAAACTCTCGCAGTGAGTTTTCATAGCGAACTCGAGGAGTTCGTCGACAATCTCAATGACTTGTCAACCCATGGCTCCACTAGGAAGACCAAGGAGGAGCCCGTTTTCAACACGACTCCACCCCGTGCTGCAACGACTACGCTCGGATTGGACCCGCTCCAATCTACGAACTTGCATAACCGATCACGACTCGGTCTATGCAATTCGGCCACTGAACATCAGGAGGCCAACAACTCTGAGTCCCTCTCCGCATTGGAAAAGGACTTGGACTATTTACTCCGAATCGGAAAGCCCGAAGCCACCGCACGTCGGGGGGCTGCGGGTCGCCTTGGTGACAATGGTCTGATGATCACCACCACTCCAGAGGGCCGTTTCGTGCATTGGAAGGGCATGAAGCTCTCCGATCTACTCGAAGACGAAGACCGACTCGTGGCACACCTAGAACCCTTGCCTTTTCAGGAGGGCAGGCCATTAGCTATCATGGCGGAGGAGTCGACTGAGCTAGTCGAAACGAGCTCCGATGAGCTCATATCACGCTAGGTGCTGATGGCGGAGGAGGACGAGGATGATGGCATCTCACCCATCGACGCACTTGACATGATATCCGAAGACGAGGCCACAGCCAATGTCGGCGACGAAAACGACATTGAGCGTGAGGCACGAAGGGCTAGGAATAGAGCCCGCGCAGTCCAGCGAAGGAGGGTCAACGAGTGCATGCGATCTATGCATCATGAGCTAGACGCCAAATTCCCCGCCGTGAGCGAGCGGGGCTTCAGAACTCCCGTGGCCAACATCGCCAGGGTAACTGCCATACTTGAGCGCAGCAACAATCCAAACCTGCGCCAGGCACTTCGCTACGCACAGAGGGCATGGATTCAACTCGATCAACAAAACCCGGTGTCTGCCGTCGGAGAAGAACACGTGGGCAAAAGTCGCAGCCAGCCTATCAGTCGAACGGCAGGCGGCCGTCCTCGAACTCAGCGAAGTAATAACAACGACAACGCTCAGGAGTCAGGCCACTTGCGGGAGGCAGCAGCCACCTCCAGGAGGCACCCGCGACAGCCCAATCATCGGAATCCTCCAGAAGACCTGTGCCAGAAAATGAATGAAGGGCGCGATGCGCGATCCATAATTGATTCCAGACGCAGAGAGCGTGAAGTAGCCGATACAGAAGGTACCGACTGCAGTGATCACTTTCCTGCGTTCACAGCACGGTTCAGCAGCTACAAGTACCCTGAGGGCTTCAAGTTGGGGATCACCAAGTACGACGGCAAACAAGCTCCTCAGCAATGGCTACGATGCTACTCCACCGCTATAGAAGTTGCAGGAGGCTCCAACATCACCAAGATCGTCTACTTCCCGATGGCCTTGGATGGAAGCTCAACCCAACAAAGTGCATTTTCGGAGTACTATCAGGGAAATTGCTCGGGTTCATCATCAGCAACTGGGGAATTGAAGCCAATCCTGTGAAGATCACGGCCATCACTGACATGGAGGCTCCGGCCACAATCAAGGATGTGCAGAAGCTAACAGGATGTATGGCAGCTCTGAACAGGTTCATCTCCTGACTCGGAGAGAGAGGACTACCCTTCTTCAAACTCCTGAAATGCCAAGACAAGTTCCAGTGGACCGAGGAGGCTGAGCGGACCCTACAGGATCTGAAACAACACCTAAAGTCACCTCTGGTCCTTACAGCACCACTGCCGGGAGAAGATCTACTACTCTATATTGCGGTGACAACTCATGTCGTCAGCAGTGCCATTGTAGTCGAGTGCAGCGAGGAAGGCTATGCATTTGGAGTGCAGAGGCCTGTGTACTTCGTTAGTGAGGTACTCTCCGAATCTAAGGTACGATACCCGGCAGTTCAGAAACTTTTATATGCAATACTTATCACATCAAGAAAGCTGCGCCATTACTTCGACGAGTACAAGATTACTGTGATTACGGATTTTTTGTTGGTGGATATTCTACACAATCAGGACGCCACAGGGCGTATATCAAACTGGGCAGTGGAACTGGGGGCTCTGTCAATCGACTTCAAGCCACGCACTGTAATTAAGTCTCAAGCTCTAGTCGATTTTATGGCCGAGTGGAGAGAGAACCAAATTCCAACTCTAGTCGACAAGCCAGAGCACTGGACCATGTACTTCGATGGGTCTCTCGAAGGTGACGGTGCTGGAGTCCTACATATCTCTCCAAGAGGCGAACAAATGAGGTATGTCCTCCAGATCCTTTGGGAGGTATCTAATAATGAAGCCAAGTATGAAGCCTTGCTTCACGGGCTACTGTCAGACCCGGGGCCACCGGGCTGGGCACGTCACGAAGTTTAAGAGATTAAGCCCGTCTTATCTCTTATTCATTTTGTTTATCTCTTGTTTATCCCGTTTAAATAGGAGATAGAGCTAACCAACACGGAGAGGATCTACTCGAGATGTGTTCTGGTGTGATCCCTCGACGGGAGTTGTTAGCATCTTTTGTAACTCTGACCTCTCGGATATATAAGGGAGGTCAGGGACCCCCCTCAAAAGAGAGGATCATTAGGTCATTCTACATCAAAGGCAATACAAACCATACAGGACGTAGGGTGTTACGCTCCGTGTGGCCCGAACCTGTCTAAGTCTTGTGTTCCTTGCACCTTCGAGTTCCTGATCTCGGCGTCTCCTCACCCAAAACTTACCACCTTGGGCATATCCCTCGGTGGGCAGCCGGTTAAACACCGACAGCTGGCGCGCCAGGTAGGGGAGCGCGTCGAAGATCCACCGGCGAGCTCGATGGCATTTTTCAATTTCGCCAGGTCAGTTCCCTCTCAGGGCACGACATTCGTTTTTGGTTCATGGGTCTGCGTCGCAGATGGTACGGGCAGTTTCCGGCGATTCCTCGTCGACATGAGGCCAAAGACCTCCATTGCAGATCTCCGCAGCGACCTCGACAAGTTCGTCGACGGGCTCGACAACTTGCCGCTCCACACTTCTGCAGCACAGATCGAGATGGAGTCCGCTCCAGCCTCGACTTCTTCTGGTGTTGCGGCAATTCCCCCTGGTTTGGACTCGTTCCAATCTAGGGATCTGCATAACCGATTTCAACTCGGCTTGTGCGAATCGGCCACTGACCTTCAGGAGGCCAACGCCTTTGGGTCCCTCTCCATGTTAGAGAAGGACCTGGACTTGCTACTCCAGGTCGGAAAGCCTGAAGCCACCGCGTGTCGGGGGGCTTCGGGTTGTTCCGGTACCGGTGATCTGGTGGTCACCTCTCTCTCGGAGGGGCACGTGGTGCATTGGAGGGGCATGACGCTCCCCAATCTACTCGAGGCAGAGGGTCGACTCGTGGCCCACCTTGAGCCCTTGCCTTTTCAAGAGGGCAGGCCTTTGGCCACCGTGGCGGAGAGGTCGACCGAACTAGTCGACGAAAGTTCTCATGAGCTTTCCTCCCGCCAGGTGCTGATGGCCGAAGAAGGCGAGGGTGATGGGGACCTCCTCATCGTCAACTTTGAAGCGATCTCTGAGGATGAGATCACAGCCGACGCCGGTGATGAGAACGACACTGATCGCGAAGCGCGGAGGGCCAGGAACAGGGCCCGCGCGATCCGGCGGAGGAGGGCTAATGAGCGAAGGCGATCTATGCATTGCGAGTTCGACCCTGAGTTTGCCGCCGTAAGCGAGCGGGGTTTCCGGACTCCGGTGGCCAACATCGCCAGGGTCACGGCCATCCTCGAGCACAGCCACGACCCGGAGGTACGTCAAGCACTCCTCTACGCGCAGAGGGCCTGGATCCAGTTGGATCAGCACAACCCGGCGCCCACCATCAGGGAGGAGCGCGTGGGTGAGAGCCGGAGCCAGGCTCACAGCCGAACGGCTGGCGGCTGTCCTCGACACCAGCCCAGCAACGACAACGCTCGCGGGAGCCAGACCCCTGGCGGGAGGCAGCAGCCACCGCAAGGGAGTCAGCCACGACAAGCCAATCATCGACTTCCTCCGGAGGATCTGCGCCAGCACATCAATGAAGGCCGCGATGCGTGGATCGTGATTTCTTCCAGGCGCAAGACCCGCGAAGAAGTCGAAAATGAAGGTACTGACTGTAGCGATCGATTTCCTGCTTTCTCTGCACGTTTCAGCAGCTACAAGTACCCAGAGGGTTTCAAACCCATTGGCATCACCAAGTACGACGGCAAGCAGGCTCCTCAGCAGTGGCTCCGTTGTTACTCCACGGCTATCGAGGTAGCAGGGGGCTCAAACATTACCAAAGTCGTCTACTTCCCGATGGCTTTGGATCCTGCGCCGCTCACTTGGCTGGAGAGCCTCGGCAGCAACTCCATCGACTCCTGGGAATGACTTAAGAAGGTCTTCATCGACAATTTCTAGGGAGCGATTGCTCGTGCAGGTAGTCGACATGATCTTGCCCAGTGCAAGCAAGAACGCAACGAGCTCCTGCGGTCCTACACGCGTCGCTTCCCGCGGCGCCACGATAACAATCTAAGGTGCCCAAACGACAACCGCAGCGATAAAGGCCAGCGGGACTTTTCCGGGCCACTCCGAAAACGAAAGCCAGATGATGTCATCGCGGCTATTGATCGTCCTTCGCGGGGCAAGAAGTCGACAACTCAGGAGGAGTTCGAGAAGCTCCTGCAGAAGAAGTGCCCGTGGCACCCGGGCGCCAACCACGCCGCCATCGACTGCTACCACCTTCGGAGGACGTTCAGCAACTCTGGTGGCGGCAAGAAGAACAAGAAGCCTGCTGACAAAGAACCCGAGGATGATGATCAGGAGGATCACGGTCGCAACCCGAAGTTTCAGGATGCGTCGAAGGTGGTCAACGTCATCTTCGGGGGGGGGCGAGGATTTCTGTTCCAGGCGGGATCAGAAGCTGCTCCTCCGAGAGATTTTGTCCATCGAGCTGGCGGTACCACGGCCACTCCATTGGTCGGAGGTCCCCATCTCGTTCTCTCGTGATGACCAGTGGACGAGCTTTTCTGAGCCCGGTAAGTTCCCCTTGGTCCTGGATCCTGTGGTGGCGGAGGTCAAGCTTACCAAGGTCCTGATCGATGGCGGGAGTGGGCTCAATCTCATCTTCGTCAGCACTTTGAAGAAGATGGGTCTGGATTTCAAGGATATACTGATTCCCAGCAAGTCCCCCTTCTACGGCATCGTCCCAGGTAATGCGGCGCACCCGCTTGGTACGGTGGTCCTCCCAGTCACCTTCGGCACACGGGAGAATTATCATACTGAATTCATCAAGTTCGAAGTGGCTACTTTTGACTCTTCTTACCATGCAATACTGGATCGACCGGCACTTGCCAAGTTCATGGCGGTGCTGCATTATGTCTATCTGCTTCTTAAGATGCCAGGACTCGGTGGAGTGCTCACCCTCCGCGGCGACTTGAAGAAGTCGTACGACTGCAATCAGGAGGCGATCCAGTACGCTTCGACTACTCGCGTGCCAGATGCTTCGGGAGAAGTACTCGCGGCCGCGCAGCAGCTCTCCCAGACCGGGCTGGAGATTCCTTCCAAGAAGGCCAACAAGTCGAGCATCCGGTCGACTGATGATGTGGCCCTCAAGACGATCCAGCTCCAGGAGGGAGATTCATCCAAGACCGCCATTATCGGTGCGGGCTTGGGTGATAAATAGGAACTCGCGCTCGTCAGCTTTCTTCAGGCTAACCGAGATATATTCACATGGAAACCAGCGGATATGCCAGGGGTGCCCAGGGAGTTGATCGAGCATGCTTTGAATGTACACCCGAAGGCAACGCCTAAGAAGCAACGCCTGCGGAGGTTTGCCCACGACAAGCGTGAGGCCATTAAACGGGAGATCGCGAAACTTCTCGCGGCTGGATTCATTAAAGAAGTAATCCATCCAGAGTGGGTAGCGAATCCCATCCTTGTAAAGAAAAAGAACAATGAATGGAGAATGTGTGTCGACTACACCGATCTCAACAAGCAGTGCCCAAAAGATCATTTTGGGCTGCCGCGCATTGACCAAGTCGTCGATTCGACGGCTGGATGTGTCCTTCTTTGTTTTCTTGATTGTTACTCAGAGTATCATCAGATTGCGCTCAAGGAGGAGGACCAAATCAAGACTGCATTCATCACCCCGTACGGGATTTACGCCTACAAAACAATGTCCTTCGGGTTGAAGAACGCAGGAGCAACATATCAGCGTGCGATCCAGATGTGTTTTGCGGATCAGTTGCACCGGAATGTTGAGGCCTATGTGGATGACGTGGTCATCAAGACCAGGGATTCCGATAACTTGATCGCAGATTTGGAAGAAACATTTAGCAGTCTACGCAGATATCGGTGGAAACTCAATCCCACCAAGTGCGTTTTTGGAGTACCTTCAGGGAAATTGTTCGGGTTCATCGTCAGCAACCGGGGCATCGAAGCCAACCCTGTAAAGATCACGGCCATTACTGATATGGAGGCTCCGGCCACAATCAAGGATGTGCAGAAGCTGACAGGTGGTATGGCGGCCCTGAACAGGTTCATCTCCCGACTCGGGGAGAGAGGACTACCTTTCTTCAAGCTCCTGAAACGCCAGGATAAGTTCCAATGGACGGAGGAGGCTGAGCGGGCCTTGCAGGACCTGAAACATCATCTGCAGTCAGCTCCAATCCTCACAGCACCGTTGCCAGGGGAGGATCTACTACTTTACATCGCGGCAACAACTCATGTTGTCAGCAGTGCTATCGTAGTCGAGCGAGGCAAAGAAGGCCATGCGTTTGGGGTGCAGAGGCCTGTCTACTTCGTCAGCGAAGTCCTCTCCGAATCCAAGGTACGGTATCCTGCTGTTCAAAAGCTTTTGTATGCAATCTTAATCACATCAAGAAAGCTGCGCCATTACTTTGACGAGTACATGATCACTGTGATCACGGACTTCCCGCTGGCGGATATTCTTCATAATCAAGATGCCACGGGGCACATATCCAAGTGGGCAGTTGAACTGGGGGCTTTGTCAATAGACTTCAAGCCACGCACTGCAATCAAGTCACAGGCTCTAGTTGACTTCATGGCTGAATGGAGGGAGAACCAAGTCCCAACTCCAGTGGACATGCCAGAGCACTGGACTATGTATTTTGATGGGTCCCTCAAGCTCGACGGTGGCGGTGCTGGGGTTCTGCTTATTTCTCCACGAGGTGAGCAGTTGAAATACGTCCTTCAGATCCTGTGGGCGGTATCCAACAATGAAGCCAAGTATGAAGCCTTGCTTCACGGGCTTCGTTTGGCGATATCACTAGGGATCAAGCGACTACTTGTATATGGCGACTCTCTCCTTGTTGTTCAGCAGGTCAACAAAGAATGGGATTGCAACAAGGAGACAATGGATGATTATGTGCAGGAAGTACGCAAGTTGGAAAGCAAATTCTCTGGCCTGGAGGTTCATCATGTATTGCAGGAGCACAATGTTGGCGCGGACACCCTATCCAAACTGGGGTCCACGCGTGCCCAGGTCCCACCAGGAGTCTTCATCCAGGAGCTTAAACAGCCATCCATCAAGTCTTCTCCGCAGGTAGCCATCGACGCGGGTCCCCAACAACCCGATCGAGAGGTTATGGTGCTGGAAGAGGACTGGCGAGGGGCTTTTATCGACTTTATACGCGATCAACGGTTACCAGCGGGAATCGACGCCAGGAGCGCTGACGCGACTCGCATCTTGCAAAGAAGCAAGGGTTTCGTCCTGGTCGACGGCAAGCTCTATCGGCGAGGCGCTCGGTCAGGGGTTCTCATGAAGTGCGTCACGAAGGAAGATGGCTACGGCATACTGCGGGAGATCCACGATGGCGTCTGCGGCAACCATGCGGCTTCAAGAACACTGGTGGGAAAAGCGTACAGAGCCGGTTTCTGGTGGCCCACCGCAATGACCGATGCGGAGGATCTCGTGCGCAGGTGCCAAAATTGTCAATTCTTCGGCAAACAGACGCATGTCCTAGCTCATAGCCTCATCACCATACCGCCATCCTGGCCTTTTGCCTGTTGGAGCCTTGACATGATCGGGCCCTTCACGACGGCACCAGGCGGCTTCACCCATGTTCTAGTGGCCATCGACAAGTTTACTAAGTGGATCGAGTACAAGCCGATAGCCAAGCTCACGCCGGACCGGGTCGTCGACTTCATCTCAGATATTATGCATCGCTTCGGCTTCCCCAACTCCATCATCACAGACTTGGGGTCAAACTTCACGGCGAACCAGTTCTAGGAGTTCTGCGAGAATGCTTGTATTGAAGTTAAATATGTCTCGGTTGCACACCCCAGGGCTAACGGACAAGTCGAAAGGGCGAACGGCTTGATCATTGACGGCCTCAAGAAGAGACTTTATGGTGAAAACAGCAAGAAGGGAGGCAAATGGGTGCATGAGCTGCCGCATGTCGTCTGGGGGCTTCGAACTCAGCCGTCCAAAGCCACAGGCCAAACACCTTTCTTCCTTGTATATGGATCTGAAGCCATTTTACCAGCCGATATCATGTGGAAGTCCCCAAGGGTCGAAATGTACAATGAAGGCGAGGCGGATGAAGCGCGGCAGTTAGAGCTCGATTCTGTGGAAGAAGCTCGTTGCACCGCTCTTGTCCAGTCAGCTCGGTACCTGCAGGGGATCCGGCGATATCATGATCGCAACGTCAGGGAGCGGTCATTCAACGTTGGCGAACTGGTCTTGCGCCGTATTCAAGACGAATCGGGCCTACACAAGCTCAACTCAAGGTGGGAGGGCACGTTCGTCGTCAAGCAGGTCACACGGCCAGGATCATATCGGCTACAATGCCCCGAAGGTCAGGACATCCCAAATTCCTGGAATGTCCAAAACCTGCGCAAGTTTTACCCATAAGCAAATGCCCGGTGATATCCGAATCCCCGGGGGCTCAGAAGATCTCCTTTTCCCGAATCACTTTGGAGGCCATGAGCCACACGACTCGGGTTGTACATGCCTCCTTACTTCCACGATGGCCAGTGTCACGTGCAAACATATATATATCGACTTCTTGTCGCGCACGACGCGGGGACTACGGCCACGGTCATCCCCCTTCGACTTTCATTTCTGACAGAGCCCTCGGCTCCGGCTAACTCCTCGGCATATCGAGTTCCGCCGTGACCTTCGATGGTCGCACGCGACAGCAGTCGCACTTTTTCCAACACAGTCGATCTGCTCGACTGGCTTACACCTAGTACGTTGGAAAGGCTCGCATAAAGAGCTACATCGACTACACCCTGAGTGGCTGCACTCAGAACAGTCTTGTTTTTGCCAAAAGGAATGGCAAGCTTGCGGCGCTGCCCGCACTCGCTCCTTGCAAGCTTGATCCGTCCGTCCGGGCCTTCTCCAGCTTACGGAGCACGCTCACAGCAGGAGCGACCTTCGACTACACCCCGGTCGCCGCACTCGAGACAGTCTTATTTTTAAGCCCTACGCACGGCAACCCCGCGACGATGCTCGCGTTCTTTCCTAACAAGTTTAGACCCGCTCGATCGAGTTGTGGCTATTCTGTTAGACGAGTACTAGCTGCCCTTCGGGTCGTTGCACCCAGGGAAGCGTTTACTACTTGAGTCTCGTAAGCCTGGATCCCAATTCAGCTAAGACACGCAAACAAGTAGAGATGTCGAGTAAAGCATTTACATAAGAGAATGATTAATTGTTTCATACACCCTAATCCTGCAGTACATTGTGTACAATTTGCTCTGCTACAGGTTGGGCCTCTTGTAAGTACTCTTCGAATCGCTCGTCTGTGCAGTCCACCGCCATCCCTTGCGCAAAGATGCTCAGCTGCGCATTCGGCACGAAGGACTTTACATAGGCGAGGGCATTACTCACGCACGCAACTGGAGCTTCGGATAGGAACTTCAGCACTTTCTTCGGGGCCTCGCGGAGTCGCTCCAGCAGGGGCCGCGGGCCTGCTTCGCCTTCTTCTGGCGGATCCACCATGTCCACCAGCTCCTGGGTGGCTCCCCGGAGGTCCTCCAGCTCCTGGCGCTGCTGCTCGTTCTTCTCGCCCAGCGCTTTGACTTGCTGAAGGCAGTCGACGAACTGACGTTCAGTGTCGCCGATCACCTTCTGCAGCCGTTCGACATCATCTGTACGTCGATACAGCATATTCTTCACGTCAGTAAGTAGCTCCTCTTTGTATTTCGTTATTTTCCTAAGCTCTGTGGTAAGGGCACTTCAGCATCTAAAGGGAGTTACTGAGGAAAAGTACTCGAGGGAAGCGCGGGCCTACCTTGGTGCGCCTTCTTCTCTGCCTTGAGCTGCTTCTGGTGCTTTGCTTGTTGCTCCTTGAGCCGTTGTTGAAGCTCGGAGTTGGCTTCTTCGAGGTTCTTCAGGTCATTCTTGAGCAGCCAGGTCTCTCGAGTTCTTTCTTGCTTCAGTATATCTAGCTCTCGCTGCAGATAGCAGTTCTTTATGATTTCCTCGGAGATGCGCTTGTCTAGGGCAGCTAATTCCCGCGCGTCACTCACGACCGCGCGGAGTTTCTCTGACTTCTTCTGGGATTTGGTGATTACATGCTGGGCAAAAGGGGGAGAATGAGTCCTAAACAACTCCCAATGCGCACATCTGGAACATTACCCCGAGTATTACCATGGAGAAGTCGTATAGCTCCTTGAAGGTGCTCTTGAAAGTCTTCAGGTTCTCTGCCGACAACAGGAGGTCATCCACTAGGTCGGTGGTGATGACGTTCTGGTGCCCTGGCCCGGCCCTCAACACCTCACGGGGACTCCCCGAGGGCCCGGCGGCATCCCCGGACGACGGCGGCTGGACACCTGCAAGCATACGAAGTGGTCAACACATTATGCCCAGACCCCGGCAGCCAGTCACGGGCTGGTAAGCGCGTACCTGTGCCATCGGTAGGAGCGGCACCAGGGGCCACGACTTGTTCCTCGCCATCGGGTCTGGCTCCCTCTTGTCGGGGCTCGGGAGGCGACAAGTCGGGGAGCGCCGCATCTGCTTCAGGGGCCACCTCTGCGGGTACTGGCCCCCCAGGCGCCGAGGGCTCGGGGGCTGCAGCAGCCGAGGCAGGCGCCGCAGCCGTGCCTGATTCCAGCTGGAGCCGCACTGCGCTTGCAGCCCTGGTGATATCGACAACATTGTTATCCAAGTGGGCACGAGCAAGATCTTCAAGCGATTGAAGGAAAACTTACAGTGTCGACTTCTTCTTGGCGGCCTTCTTCACCCGCCAGGCCCGTCAAGGAATACCCGTTGCTGATGGCGAGGCCTGGTCGGCTGATGGAGGGGTCCCCGCCACGGCAATTGTCACCGCCGCAGCGGCGGAGGGGCCTGTCTCCACCCCTTCGGGTTCAGTCCCGGGTGGCAGAGCAGGGAGACTGCAAGGGGACGCTGTCAGTATTCCGCATCATTGATACTTTGCAACTGGCCAAAACAGCAACTCCGTACCTGGAGGACTCAATTTCTTGGGCCTTGCGTTTGCGCATCTGTCGCTGGCCTTTCGGCACCGGTGGTAGAGCGCCGGCCAACTCCAAGCTCTGGTCGGAGGAGTTCTCCCGGCGCGGTTCCCCTTCGGTTCCTTCACTCGCCTGCGAGTCCACGCACTCGGTGGACTCGCTGCTGCCTTGAACCGCAGCAAGGCGAGCCTTCTTGGTGGCAACGACGGCAGCAGGGCGTGGTCCTCCTTTGGTTTCTTCCCCCGCCTGTGAGTCCACGCATTCGGCGGACTCGTTGCGGCTTTGAGCCGCAGCAAGGCGAGCCTTCTTGGCTGCCGTGGCTGCAGAAGGGAGGAGGTGATACGCTCGGGGGAGGTTCGGCTGCGGCGGGTAGCTGCAGTACAGCTCCGAGTGTCCCTGCAGAAAGTTCTTCAGTTCAGTACCGGTGCAGTAGCAGATTTCTTCAGTGAAAGAAGTCGAATACTTACCGGCAGGTGCGGATTTCGCGCGGAGAACAAGGTGGGCACTTACGGCACGGCGTTCACGTCCAGCAGCACCCGCTGAACTCGCTGGAGCGCGACTTCGTCTGGCACCTCCTCTGTGCACATGCGAGAAGGGTCAGCGGGGCCGGTGTACTCGAAGCCCAGGCAACAGCGCTGTTGGATGGGTTGGACGCGGCGCTTGTAAAATGAGAACATGACGAAGGCGCCGGTCACTCCCTCCTTCTTCTGTGCCTCGATGGCCTCCAGCAGTTCTCTGACCTGTATCATCTCCATGCCGGAGGGTTCAAGGTTCCATCCCCCCCTCACCACTGGCGGTCTGCTCGACTTCGTCGGCAGGTGGGGAGCATGGTTTTCGATGTAAAACCATATGTTTTTCCATCCAGGAAGGTTTGAGGGGAATTTATATGAAAGGTATTTTTCGCCGGCCTGCTGTCGCAGTTGGATGCCGGCGCCCCCCACCACGGCAAGTTTCTTTGTGGTCGGCTGGGGTTTGACGCGGAAGAGGAAGCGGAACAGATCCCAGTGGGGTTCGATTCCGAGAAATGCTTCGCAGAAGTGGATGAAAATGGAAATATGGCAAATGGAATTCGGGTTGAGGTGATGGAGCTCAAGCCCATAGTAGTAAAGAAGGCCACGAAAGAAGGAACAAGTGGGGAGGGCCAATCCCCGTTTGGCAAAATGGAAGAATGTGACGATTTCGTCAACATTCTCCATGGGGAAGGGCTCACGGAACGAGGGACGCCAGTTGACAAGGTTTTTCTCTTGCAGCAACCCCTCGGAAACCAGTTTTTTCAGATTGTTGAGGGAGCACTTACTATGTGTCCACTCCGCGATCGATGGCCCCGCATCCTTCTTCATTTCCTCGATCTCTGATTTCTTGGACGCCATCTCCGACGCGCCGGCCACGAGATGCTCGGGGGCTGCGGGGAGAGGGGCAGGGAGGTCGGAGTGGGAGGTTTTCTTGGGGGGAAGGTGGCGGTGCTTGGCTCGGATTGGGGAATTCGTGGGCTTTTGATGGAATGCAGATTGAAAGCGTGGTTTTTTCCTGCAGTTATCGCGGGGTTAAATAACTAGCGGGGTGAGGAAAAATTACTGCTCTGAAGTTCAAGAGTCACTTCCGTGAATATTCCGAATCTGAGGGGTCGTTTGATGGGTTTTTTGGATTGGATATTCGATTAATCATTTTTCAGGGTTCGTTTGCCTGAAAAAAGCGTTTTTTTCGAATTATTCATCTAACATCCATCATCTGTACCATTGGTTTGGTAATTTGGTGAGTTGTCATTTTTAGCCTGCATGCCACGGTTGTTGGATCCTTATCTCCAGATTTTGTGGATTTGGATTCAAGGCTCGGGGGCTGCGGGGTACGTGGCATCGACTACTTATTTTTCAAATTTCTTTGAAGGATAAGGAGGATTATAGACTAATGGGACCCTCAGCCTGATTCTCCGATTCAACCTAAGGCTCGGGGGCTACCCCATATGGAGTGCGATTTTTAAATCGCACACCATAACAAAAATTCGGGGCATGAGCACCTCATAGCTTCGATGCAGCCAGGCAAGTACTCGAAGAAGGACTTCAAGACGAAGCTTCAGAAGAAGTCGAAGACTGCTTCGAAAGTACTCGATAAGCCTGCAGTACTCAGCTACGAAGAGCTCGGGGGCTTGTCAGACCCGGGGCCACCGGGCTAGGCACGTCACGAAGTTTAAGAGATTAAGCCCGTCTTATCTCTTATTCATTTTGTTTATCTCTTGTTTATCCCGTTTAAATAGGAGATAGAGCTAACCAACACGGAGAGGATCTACTCGAGATGTGTTCTGGTGTGATCCCTCGACGGGAGTTGGTTAGCATCTTTTGTAACTCTGACCTCTCGGATATATAAGGGAGGTCAGGGACCCCCCTCAAAAGAGAGGATCATTAGGTCATTCTACATCAAAGGCAATACAAACCATACAGGATGTAGGGTGTTACGCTCCGTGCGGCCCGAACCTGTCTAAGTCTTGTGTTCCTTGCACCTTTGAGTTCCTGATCTCGGCGTCTCCTCACCCAAAACTTACCACCCTGGGCATATCCCTTGGTGGGCAGCCGGTTAAACACCGACAGCTACGTTTTGCGATATCACTAGGCATCAAGCGACTACTTGTATACGGTAATTCAATTCTGGTCGTTCAGCAAGTCAACAAAGAGTGGGACTGCAACAAGGAGACAATGGACGCCTACGTACAAGAAGTTCGCAAGTTGGAAAATAAATTTTCCGGCCTGGAGGTTCATCACGTGATACGGAAACATAATGTTGGCGCAGACATACTATCCAAGATAGGATCCACCCATGCACAAGTTCCAGCGGGAGTTTTCATCCAGGAGCTGAAGCAGCCATCCATCAAGTCCTCAACTCAGATAACCACTGATACCGGCTCTCAAAAGCCCGATCGGGAGGTTATGGTGCTTGGAGAGGACTGGAGAAAAACTTATATTGACTTCATCTGGGACCAAAGACTACCAGCAGGGATGGATGCAAGAAGCGCAGCGGCAGCTCCTGTCATGCGCAGAAGCAAAGGTTTTGTCCTAGTTGACAATAAACTCTACCGGCGTAATGCAGGATCAGGTGTACTCATGAAATGCGTCACGGGAGAAGACGGGTACGACATACTGCAGGAGATACATGAGGGCGTATGCGACAACCACGCAGCTTCAAGAACGCTAGTGGGGAAAGCATACAGAGCTGGTTTCTGGTAGCCCACCGCAGTGTCCGATGCTGAGGACCTCCTGCGGAGATGCCAAAACTGCCAATTTTTCGGCAAGCAATCTTATATCCCAGCTCACAATCTTATCACCATACCACCATCCTAGCCGTTTGCGGAGATGCCAAAACTGCCTTGATATGATTGGGCCATTTACAACGGCACCAGGTGGTTTCACCCACGTATTGGTAGCAATCGACAAGTTTACCAAGTGGATCGAGTACAAGCCGATAACCAAGCTCACGCCAGACAGAGTTGTTGATTTCATCTCTGACATCCTGCATTGATTCGGCTTCCCGAACACCATCATTACGGACCTGGGATCAAATTTCACGGCAAACCAGTTCTGGGAGTTCTATGAAAATGCGTGCATCAAAGTCAAATATGTCTCCGTTGCACACCCAAGGGCCAATGGTCAAGTCGAGAGGGCGAACGGCAATGATAATCGAGGGCCTCAAGAAAAGACTCTATGATGAAAACAGTAAGAAAGGATGAAAGTGGATAAACGAGTTGCCACATGTCGTTTGGGGGCTCAGGACTCAGCCGTCCAAAGCCACGGAGCAAACTCCGCTCTTTCTTGTCTACGGCTCCGAAACAATCTTGCCGGCTAACATCATGTGGAAATCCCCAAGGGTTGAAATGTACAATGAAGGCGAGGCGGACGAATCAAGGCAGCTAGAGCTTGACTCTATCGAAGAGGCTCACTGCACTGCTCTTGTTCAGTCAGCACGATACCTACAGGGGATCCGCCGATATCACGACCGCAACATCAGAGAACGGTCGTTCAGTATAGGCGATTTGGTCCTACACCGCATTCAAGACGAGTCCGCTTTACACAACTCAATTCGAGGTGGGAAGGACCGTTCGTCGTCAAGCAGATTACAAGACCGGGGTCTTATCGACTACAATACCCTGAGGGCCAGGACGTCCCAAATTCTTGGAACGTTCAAAACCTGCGCAAGTTTTACCCATAAGAAGACGTGCAGGGATAGCTGTTCTCCGAGCGCCTAGGCGGTTTTCTTCCGATTCAATTTGGAGGCTATGTGCCACAGAATCTGGAATGTAAACTTTCTGTTAAAATACGGAGGCTATAGCCACATTCATGTTTTATAAGAATCGACTTCTTGCCATGAGCATGACAGTCGTTGCGATGATGATCGCGTTTTTTTCAAACAGGTTAGATCCGCTCGATTAGATTCTATCTAACTTGTTGGATGGGCTCACATGAGGAGCTATATCGACTAATCCCAGAGCCGCTGCACTCGAGGTAGTTTTGACTTCTTGCCATGAGCATGATAGTCATTGCGATGATGATCGCGTTTTTTTTCTAACAGGTTAGATCCGCTCAATCGGATTCTATCTAACTTGTTGGACGGGCTCACATGATGAGCTTTATCGACTACTCCCAGAGTCGCTGCACTCGGGGTAGTTTCGAATTCTTGCCATGAGCATGATAGTCGTTGCGATGATGATCGCGTTTTTTCCTAATAGGTTAGATCCGCTTGATCGGATTCTATCTAACTTGTTGGACGGGCTCACATGAGGAGCTATTTTGACTACTCCCAGGGTCGCTGCACCTAGGGTAGTGTCTACTACTTAGCCTATGAATATGGATGGCAATCCAGAAATCATAGGGCAATGATGAGTATAGATGTCACTGCCAGATATATCACAAGGAGAAGAGTACTTATTTTTACAATATCTCAATCCTGTATTATACTTTCTACTATTTTTTCAGCTACAGGCCTGGCCTCTAGAAGGTACTCACTAAACTGCTCTTCTGAGTAGTCCGCAGCCGCACCCTGTGCGAGTACCTCTAGTCAAGCCTTAGGCCAAAAGTATTTTACAAGACCCAAGGCGTGGCTGACACATGTGGTGGGGGCTTCGGCGATGAAGCTGAGGACTTTCTGCGATGCTCCAAGGAGTCGCTCCAGCAGGGATCGCCTGCCTGCTTTGTCGCCTTCCTGCGGATGCACCATGTCGACAAGCTGTTGGGCGGCCCCCCTTAGGTCCTCCAGCTCTTTCTAGCGCTGCTCCTTTTCTTCACCAAGCATCTTGATCTGCTTAAGACAGTCGACGAACTGTTGTTCAGTATCGGTGATCACCTTCTGCAGCCTCTCGACGTCATCTGTACGGCGATACAGCATATTCTTCATGTCAGTAAGCAACTCTTCTTTATATGTTAAGAGTTTCCTAAGCTCTGCGGTGAAGACAGTTTTCAGAACTCAAGACAAACTACTAAGAGAAAGTACTCGAGCGAGGAAAGGACTTGCCTTGGTGCGCCTTTTTCTGCTCCTTGAGCTGTTCTTGGAGCTCGGAGTTGGACTTCTCAAGATTGCGGAGATCGTTCTTGAGAAGCCATGTTTCTTGTGTCCGCTCCTGCTTCAGCTTGTCGAGCTCTCTCTGAAGATACATGTTCTTTCGGTGTTCTTCTGATATGCGTTGATCCTTCATTTGGAGTTCCCGGAGGCCACTCTCGACTGCTTTTAGCTTCTCGGATTTTTCTTGGGAGCGTTTGGCCACATCCTACATAAGGGGGGAGACTAAGACAAGCAACTCGACAAAGCATAATGGCAGAAGAGCAGTCATGCCTTACCAGGGTAAATTTGTACATCTCTTTGGAGATCTTCTAGAAATATCGCATGTTGTCGATCATCAGGAGAGGATCATCCAAAAGATCTTTGATGATGATGTTCTTGTATCCTCTCCCGGACACCAGCAGATCTCCAGGGCTGCTTGAGGTACCCGCAACTTCTTCAGTTGTTGGCTGTGGGGCGCCTGCAAGTCGAAAACGCGTTCAGTACATGAAGTCTGTTTCCTAAGCAGTTAGCCGTGGGGGGTCAGACACTTACTTGTGCCATCCGCAGGAGTGGCATTAGTGGCCTTGACTTGTTCATCACCACCGGCGCTGGCTTTGAGTTGCTGGGGCTCGGGGGGTGGTGGGTCGGGCAGCGTCGTGTCCTCCTCGGGGGCTGGCGGCTCGGGGGCTGGAGTAGCCAAGACAAGCTCTGACTCATTCAACCCCAAAGCGGACGCAGTCCTAGTGAAGCAGAATCAGTTATATCATCAAACAAGTCGAAAAAGAACAGAAGGTACATTATGAAAGAGGAGCTGCACTTACAGAGATGATTTCTTCATTCCGGATTTCTTTAGTCTCAATGCCCGTGGTTTTATAACCACGGTACTCGTTACCGGTGGCGGGGTCACACCAGCCGACGACGAGGTACCCGCCATGGCAACAGTTACAACCCCTGCTGATGTAGTCGACGGGCCCGTCCCAGCAGTTTCTGCGGAACCACCTGCTGGAACCTCATCCCCAGCAAATTCGGCCCGGACCACCTTTTGGCGCTTGGGGTCAGAAGGAGAAGCAGAAGGACTGCAAAAACAGACAACATAAGCATTCAACAACTACAAGACATGACATTTTTACAAGACAGTGGCTCCATACCTGGTGGGTTCGACTACAGATGCTTTGCATTTGTGTACCACCCGACGACCCCGAGGGACCAATAGCAAGGCTTCTACCAACTCCACTGATGATCTGGGGGAGTTGTTCTTCTTCGCCTTCCCTTCGGTTACCCTCTCCGCCAAGGGGCTCCCGCTCTCGGTCGTCTCGTCGCTGGGCAGAGCATCAGCTACTTGAGCCTTTTTAGCTTCAGCCGCGGCGCTGGGAAGAAGGTGGTCCGGACGGGGGATGTCGGGTTGTGGTGGATAACTCCGGTACAACGTTGTGTGTCCCTGCAGAGGATTTTCAGTCAGCGGTTACAGAACAACAGAAATTATTCCAAAGTAGTCGAACACTTACCGGCTTTGGAGGATTTTGCGTAGAAAACAACTCCGAGACATAGGGAATTGCGTTCACGTCCAGCAGCACCTGCTTGACCCTGATGAGCGTGGCATCATCAGTCAACTCCTCTGCGCACATCCGAGACGGGTCTTCAGCACCTACGTACTCGAAGCCTAGAGTATGGTACTGTTGGATTGGCTGGATGCGGCGTTTGAAGAACGAAAATATTACAGATGCGCCGGTAACTCCTATTTCTTTATGGGATGCTATGATGGCTAGCAACTCGTCGACCTGATCCATGTCCCCTTTGGAGAGTTCGGTGTTCCACTCCGGCCTCACG
Source organism: Panicum hallii (assembly GCF_002211085.1). Classification (NCBI taxonomy): domain Eukaryota; kingdom Viridiplantae; phylum Streptophyta; class Magnoliopsida; order Poales; family Poaceae; genus Panicum; species Panicum hallii. Next base: position 53,349,862 of record NC_038050.1, read on the forward strand.
ACAGGGGGTTTACCAGACCTTTCAGGGAGTTGGGGGACATGGTTTCCGATGTAGAACCAATGGCTCTTCCATCCAGGAATGTTGGAGGGGGATTTGCAGGAAAGGTATCTGTCGCCGGCTTGTTGTCTAAGCTGGATGCCGGCACCCCCTACGACGAATGGATTTTTTGAGGTTGGATGCGGTTTTACCCGAAAGAGATAGCGGAAAAGATCCCAATGGGGTTCAATTCCAAGAAAAGCTTTGCAAAAATGGATAAAGATAACAATGTGGCTGATCGAGTTTGGGTTGAGGTGATGGAGCTCAAGCCCGTACAAATAAAGAAGGCCACGGAAGAAAGAACAAGTGGGGAGAGCCAAACCCCGCTCAGAGAACTGGTAGAATGAGATGATTTCGTCTACATTCTCCATGGGAAGCAGTTGGCGAAAAGAAGAGCGCCATTTGACAAGATGTTTCTCCTGAAGCAAACCCTCAGAAACAAGATTCAGGAGTTCATTATTGGAGCACTTACTGTAAGTCCACTCTCTAGAAGGCGGCTGCGACTCCTTCCCCTTCCCATCCTTCTCGTTAGATCTCTTGGGTGCCATTTCTGGATCTGTTTGCCACGAGTTGCTCGGGGGCTGTAGAGAGGGGGCGGAGAGATTCGGCTAGTTTGGGGCTTGTCAAAGGGGATGAAGGTGGAGCACAGATCTGATTGGGGATTCAGAAATTTCTTGGCGGATTGAAAATTGAAAGCACGGGTCTTTACTTTCGGTTACCGCGGGTTAAATAACCAGCAGTTGAAGTTGAAGAGTCGTCACAGGGAATATTCGGAAGATGAGGGGTCATTTGGTGGATTTTTTAGATAAATTATTCGATTAACCATTTTTTCAGGGTTAATTGTTCCGAAAAAGGGGTTTTTCGAATTCTCAAATCTAACTTCCATCATCTGTACCATTACACCAATCATTTCCTAAGGGAATTTTTTTTTTACTACATGCTACGACCATTGGATCTTTTTTTCCAAACCTGAGAGATTTGGATTCAAGGCTCGGGGGCTGCGGGATACGTGGCATCGACTACTTAGTTTTCGAATATATTCGAAAAGTAAGTAAGGAAGATTCAAGACTATTGTGACCCTCAGCCTGATTGTTTGATTCAACCTAAGGCTCGGAGGCTACTCCATATGGAGTGCGATTTTTCATCGCACACCATACCAAAGAAGTAATTCGGAGCATTTCTTTGGACCAACGAAGAGAAATGCCACGGTTTCTAGGCTAGTGCCGGACTAGGATTCATGTAACCCTATCCTCCCGGATATATAAGGGCGGGCAGGGACCCCATCAAAACATCAATCGACACCCAAGGTAATACAAACCACCATACATAATATATGGTATTACGCACATCGCGGTCCGAACCTGTCTAAACCTTGTGTTGCTTGCACTTTCGAGTTCCTGATCTCGGCGTCACCCTACCTAAAACTTACCACCTCGGGTATACCCCTCGGTGGGCAGACGGTAAAACACCGACAATGCTCTCCCAAGCAGTTAGACAACTATGAACCATGGCATTTCTCTTTGTTGGTCCAAAGAAATGCCTAGTGTCATGCATTAAGGAGCTCTATGGCATTTCTCTTTGTTGGTCCAAAGAAATGCCTAGTGTCATGCATTAAGGAGCTCTCGAACCATTTTTGGAGGTAACATGGAGGACATTTAGTAAATAGGAAGACTCCCAAGGACAATGCTCACCGGGACATACACATCCACCTGTGCTTAGTACAGGGGCTTTCCACAGCTTTCCAGCCAGCTAAGTAGCGATCAAAGGAATCATAGAGTGGCTGGTAGTTGGGCACCCTGAGTTTCTAGGGAGAGGAAAGCATGAGAGATTACACCCAAGAACCGCAGCCATAGTGGTTGCAGTTTCTGAGTCCATGTTCATGGGGATGAAAGTCAACTTATGAAAGTTGATGGCTAAGCCCGTAGCCATGGAGAAATTGTCAAGGAGAGTGGTAGCACACCCATGGAATCGACATCCCCTTTCACGAGAATTAGCGTGTCATCTATGTATTGAAGGATAGGGCAAGGTAGTTATGACCGATTGGGTGAGATAAAAGAACATATTGGCTAGCTCGCTGAATCAGACACTGAAGGACGTCTACAACAATGATGAATAGGTAAGGTGACAGGGGATCGTTTTAGTACAATCCTCAGTGGCACATAAGCCATCTCCCTGAAACTTCGTTAAGAACGACTATAGTTTTGCTAGTAGATAACAGCTTCGAAACTCACATTCTCCAATGTTCATCAAAACCCCCCTGGCAGCGAGGATTGCATCCAAGTTTGCCCATTCCACATAGTCAAATGCTTTTCTGAAGTCCAGTTTGAGCATTGCGGGGACTCGTCTCTTGTGGCAGAATCTCGTAGACAAAATTTTCATCAATGTTATGACCATGAACAAAGCTAGTTTGATCATCATCAATGACTGTGGGAATTGCTAGCTTGAGCCGGTTAACCATTACTTTGGAGAATAGCTTCATCGTGTAGTTTTGTAGAGAGAGAGAGTGGAAACCATATGTCGTGCATGCCCCTATTCCTTGGTTGTACAAGAAGAGCACCATTATGCTCATCCAAGTCCAGGCTACCCTCATGGAATTTGTTCAATGTTGAACATTGTCGCAAAGAAGTGGTCAAAAAGTTCTGTAGAAAGATGGTCCAAAACAGTTGAGGCCAGGGCTTGAGTTCGTATCCATTGCACGCAAGGCTTCAGTAATCTCACTTAGGGTGAAGGTACTAAAGAGCTGCAGATTGGCGATTGCCAAATGTGGGTAGAGGTGCGCAAGGCTGAAATGTCAAGCCGTTGCATGTGTACTGCCGAGCATATCAAGGTAGAAGTTGTACAGGATGGTGCTAGTGGTATCGTGTGAATGTATAATCTCCCTGTCGTGATCTAGATATGAGAATATGGGATCGAGTTCTTTCAGAGCAGCCGTATTATATTGTTATTCATCATTTACAAAAATATATTTGAAGTTCATGTTCTGCAGGGTGTCATTTCTCTGTGTCAGATCAACTTATTGGTAGTATTTGTCATGCATTGTAAGCCCATAATACTTTTTTATTTTTTTGGTATCTTTAGTTTTGTCATTGTAATGACAATACAGTCATGCTAACTATGCCATCATACTGATTAATCTACAAGGAAATCCAAGCCGTTGTCCGTGTATAAACTATTTTGACTATATTTTTTTGTTAATGCAATGTTGTTTTTTACTAATTTTTTCTGTTTGTCTTCGACTATAAAAATTGGCTGATTTTGTGTGTCTCATCACCAAATCTAGTCTCCTAGCTAATGCTATGTGGCTACACATTATTGGACACAAAATCGATTGAAACAAAATAAAAGAACGCTAGATTGTCAATGAGTCACTCCCCACCCAAAAAGTGATGGATGTCATAGATATAAAAACATGAAGCATATGAATCACAACCAATATGAAATCAAACCCATCTTTCAAATTAGGCAAGAACTATTTTAGATAGCTCCATGATCTTATAACCCAGTAGTAGCCCAAAACAAAAACGTTCCTAAGAAACGACACAACAGCGGACCGGCATCTCGTAGAAGGACTTCAGCCAAAACACATGTTTGATTTTATTTTTTATTTTTCACATTATATCCTCAGGATTATTAGCTTTAAGAAAAAAATGATAATTACGAATATATTTATATGCATATAAATATAATGTTTTGGATTTGACATACGTATTCAACATTTCAATAACTCGATCAAAACGTTGTCGAAACTACATCGATCATTTTAACTAATTAAACATTCAAAATTATTGAAAATATAGTTAGAATGTTGAACTAATATATTCATAATGTTGAAAGGTACAATCAACCATTTAAAATACTAGGCTAGATTTAACATTCTTCAAACCTAATCCAATATTTTAGAAAACTATTCCAACATATTTCATATAAATTGTTAAAATAGTATAATTAAAATGTTGAACTAGTTTGTAGGAAATGTTGACTTGTTAAAAATCAATCCGAACAACAAAATATATCCACATTGGATCTTGTTTTGTTGCTTAAATTATAAATAACATTATGGTTTAAACAGATTTATAATTTGAAAGAAAATGAATTGCCCAAATCAAAAGGAGAACCATGCTATCAGCTCATGCACTGTGCTGTCAACTCTATGCCCTCGGCTAAATACCTCTCCCGCGCATCTATCTGGTCCATTGGTTATCCTCCACATGCATCTCAAACAAAGAAGATATATACATTAAGATATATAGGAATGACCATTAGCAGCCTTACACCCAACCAAAAAGATCCAGAAGCATATATAGGCTCAAATTGTAAAAGAAATAAAGACATAACACTTCAATAATGAGCAAAAAATCATTGAGAGAGAGGGCGAATAAAAGGAAAATCGCAAAGACATCACAGCCACCCAAAAATTGACTACTGAGATGAATAAAACTTGGGGGCTTGACACAAAAAAATGTTCCATGAAGAAAATAGCTAGCACGATAAACATAGATGGGTGGGATAGGCGTTCTCCAATTCTGCAGGCAAATTAAAGAGAGAAAGAGAGTTGATGGAATCTTGAAAAGAAATTGGAAGTGGAGAGACGAGTCTTTGGGAGGGAGTCCATTCCCAAGTGGCATTGGCTTCAGCTCCCAACGATATACTAGCTCCACATTGATGGATTTGAGGAAGAGAGAAGAGTAGTTTTAAAGTAAGTGGTGCCAACCATGTTGAAGTATAACTAAATATGCCCGTCTCTTCTTATATCAGTTTAAGTTTTTTAGTTAAATTGATTTGTGCATGCAACTTAATAGAAAAATATTGAGGTAGTCGGAGCCGCGGGGAGTGTTGAAGTATAAGTAAATTGCCCGTCTCTTCCATCAGTTTAAGCTTTTGAGTTAAATTGGTTTGTGCATGTAACTCAATAGAAAATATTGGGATAGTCGGAGCCGTGCCCAGGGGTGGATCTAGCGGTGGGTCCGGGGGCCTCGAGCCCCTCCTACCCTAGGAATCCTATGGAGCCCCCTAAGCCCCTCCTACAAACTTGAGGAGTAAGGAGGGAAGGGAGGTGGGAGGAGGAAGAAGAACGGAAGAGCCTTCGTAAGCTTAATCCTGCATCCGCCACTGACCGCGCCAAACACGTTTTGATGATTAGCTAAAATGCGGATGGGATAGATCCGCCTATTGGTAATTTGGTACTGCGGCAGCCACATGCTTACATGTGAATACCATGTGCATCATCTTCTTGTTTAAGAAAAAAATGCCGAGCCCCTTTTCTTTTTGGCCGAAAGCTGAGCTTTCGTGTCGTGTTTCGCACCCAACTTGGCTTGGCTAACCCCGGGTTATGATCGACGCAAGCTGGATATGAAATAATGCAATAGGAAGTCAGTCGTGCTGAATAGTTGACCTGTCAAAGTCAACGCTGCACAGTAGTCTAGTACGCCGTCGATGTTTGACCGGCCGGTCTGAAGAAAGGGACACGTTTGGGACCTGGAAATTCATGGGGGCAGATACATGATAGAGCTTTGCTACGGTACTCCGGTTACCTACTAGGAGGTAAGAGTTCAAATAAATTTGGACCGGTAAAAACTAGAAAATATAAACAATTAATTACGGAGGAAAAAAAAAAGAAACAACAGCATATCCTAACTACCACAGCCTCCATGCACTCCCCGCTCCTTCAGGCCAGTCTGGAGGAACATGCATGTTTGCATGTATACATGCATAACAACCTCTCTCTCTCTCTCTCTCATTTCGTTAGGATTCATTTGTCACCGGATAATGCATGAGAACAGATGAAAATGTGTCAATTGTTTGAAGAAAAAGAAACGAAAGGCTAGCGTGCATGCATCCAGCCATACAAAAAGTTAGCGGCTTCACGTTCTTTGTTTGCAAATACTTTTTCTTTTCAAATTCACAGGTACCATGTTACACCATATTAGTGAATCTATAAGACATTAGTAATTGCATTAGCGTTTTCAAAAACTATAAAAACAATTACATGTGGACTTAGCTCATATTGTATTATAAAAATATTATGAAAAAAATGTTACAACTTGCCCATGTCACGTTAGGAAAAAATATTACAACTGATCCATCATATCTATTATAAGATCAATTAGATATTTAGATCACATGCCATGTCAATTTTTTCTAACAAAGCTATGTTACAAGATGCGATTGGCAAATATCACGTGAGGAAATGGCAAAAAGAAAAAACAAAGCAAAGCGTTACATGCAATCTGCTCATGGGTACGTGACGTGCTTGGAAAAAAATAGAAATCTGAGATCTTAACTAATCATGCATGCAAGTTAGATCTAATTCTCTATTTTCTGATTTAAAATATATAAAATAAATATTAAAATTATTACCTCCTAAGAGGTAATATGACATTAGATTAACCGTCCACATTCACTTCAGTGCACCGTAGCAAAGCCCTACATAATAACAAAGCAATTTCCTGGCACCTTCTGGCATCACATCCCCACCGCAATTTAACTGAATGACTGATGCTTGCTGCAACCAGACAGTAACTCTGTTTTGCTATTGCTCTGTTTCGCCTGAGACCAGATCACCAGACACGAAGATGAGCTTTTGATTTCTTCCAATCAGGGGAACTCGATCTGCAGTTCCTGCAGTGGTAACTAGTAGCAACTAGCAGCAGTAATTTCTACAAACGGCACGGGAATTCACATTGGTGACATCTGGAACGAGAATTAGGCTAGTCGTCCTGGATGCAGAAGATTGTTGGCTTGACGGGCTCTGTGATCTCGACGGATCCCTCGAGCATCTTGGCCACCTTCCCCATGGACGGCCGCATCTCAGCGCGGTCCTGCAGGCACCACATGGCCGTCTTGACCATGCGCTCGACAGTGGCGACGCTGGCGACGTCGTCGTAGGAGGCGGCGATGCGCGGGTCCAGGATGTCGTCGATGCGCCGCTCCACGTACACCTTCTCGTACGCCCACTTGGGGAAGTACCAGTCCTCGCTGCCCACCGACTCCTGCCGGAACCCGTAGTTCCGGCGGCCGGAGACCACCTCCAGCAGCACCATGCCGAAGCTGTACACGTCGGCCTTGGCCGTGATGGGCTCGCGGTGGATCACCCACTCGGGGGCCATGTACCCGCGGGTGCCACGGATGCGGGACATGGTCACCTTGTCGCGCTTGCTCGTCAGCTTGGACAGACCGAAGTCGGACACCTTGGGGCAGAAGTCGTCCTCCAGCAGGATGTTCTCCGGCTTGATGTCGCAGTGGAGCACCCACTCCAGGCACTCCTCGTGGAGGTACGCGATGGCGCGGGCCACGCCCAGGGCGATGCGGTACCGGGTGTGGAGGTCAAGCAGCGGCGGCTGCTGCTTCTGCTCCGACGACGACGGCGAGGAGTCATCGTCCTCTCCGCCTCCGCCACCACCGCCGCCGCCGGAGACGAACAGGTACTTGTCCAGCGACCCGTTGGGCACGTACTCGTACACCAGCATCCGCTGCTCCCGGTCGGCGCAGAACCCCCACATGCGCACCAGGTTCAGGTGGTGCATCCGCGCGATGATGGTCACCTCCGCCCAGAACTCCGCCTCGCCGCCGCCCACGCCGTGCAGCTGCTTCACCGCCACGGCGCGCCGGTCGGGGAGCTCGCCGCGGTACACCGTCCCGTACGCGCCGCGCCCGACAACGTCGGAGAAGTCCTTGGTCGCCGCCTTCAGCTCCGCGTACGAGAACCGCCGCGGCCCGCCGGCGGGCAGGTACTCCAGCCCCAGCGTGCGCGCCATCTCCCGGTACTGCGAGTACTTGCGCAGGAACGCCCAGAATGACAGCACCCCGGCCAGCAGCTCCACCGCGAACAGCGCCGTGATGATGGCCACGTTCCGGATCGTCGTCCGCGCCTGCTTCGGCGGCACCGGCAGCTTCAGCCGTACGGGGCACACTGTCTCGATCATGTCCGTCATCCCCGTGAACGGGTTGCTGTCGTTGTCCGACGACACCACCCGGAGGTACGTCGACATCTCCGTCGCCGGGGACCAGTACCCGTCCGCCAGCGCCGTGTACTGGAGGCACGTCCGGTCGCCGCCGAACTTGTACCCGAACGCCACGCACCTCGCGTTCTGCCGGCACATCTTCTCGCAGTCCACGAGGTTCTGCGGCGGCAGCTTCGTCATCAGGGGACCAGGGTCCGCCAGCGTGTTGGGCGCGCCCCCGGAGAAGGAGACGAAGTCCATCCGGACGAACTTGTCGTCGTTGCCCCTGCCGCTGTAGTTCTTCTTCGGCGCGCAGGGGCCTTCCAGGGTGGCGTTGCCGTACCCCGGCGGGCAGACGCAGCTGACGCTGTCGGCGCCGACGGGGACGCAAATCCTGGCGGCGGGGCAGGTGCCCCGGATGGTGCAGAGCTCCTGCACGAGCTGCCACACCACCTTCCAGCGCCGGGGCCTGGGCAGCAGGGTGTAGAGGCGCAGGTTGCCGTCGTCATCGAGCGTGAGCCGCCGCACCCGGTTGGTGGTGCCCTGGTCGGAGGCGATAAGCATCGGGGGGGTCCCGCCGCTGAGGATGAGCTTGCCGTCGTCGGTGAGGTTGAGCAGAGCGCTGCCGCTGCTGACGTTGGCGTACATCAGGCTGCCGAACTGCAGCGTGGCGGAGTTGACGAGCGTGTAGCGGCCGTTGGCGGAGTGGAGCGTCGTGGTGTTGCCTCCCGGGATGGCCTGCCCCGGCATGAGCGTGTCGGTGGGCTCGACGAAGCTCGACCAGGCCCCGCCGTAGAGCAGGCTCCCCGTGTCGTTGAGCAGCAGCGCCGCCGCGCTCGCGGAGGAATTGGGGACGGGCGAGAGCGACCAGACGGTGCCGTTCCCGGCGTCGGACCAGGACAGCCGGCCCGTCGCGTCGACGGCGAGCGCGGAGGCGCCGTCGGCCTCGTAGGCGGAGTTGTTCTTGAGACTGTGGGCGTACCAGATGACGGCCCGGTCAGTGGAGCTGGCGCCGACGACCCAGACGGCGAAGCGGTAGGTGCCCGAAGTAGAGGAGGCTGCCGGCACGAACCCGGCGGCGAAGTCCCCTCCCGGCGAGACGAGGGTGCGGTTGCTGTCGGTAGGGCGCCAGGCCGTGTCGTTGGCGGAGAAAGAGCGCATCTGTTGCGCGGCGGCGAGAGGCAGGACGAGGAGGAAGAGGCCAAGGAGGAGAAGGGGGAGGGGCGCCATGGCCGCGCGGGAGCCGCTGGGCTGGGTTAGCCGGAGAAGACGGATGCTCTCTCTCCCTGCCGCTGCGAATCGAGCAGCCAGGACCAGGAGTGACTGCTCCTCTCCTCCTCCTCCTCTGCCCTCTGGTGTCGATTGGAAATCAATGGCGATTGCGAGACGAAAACAACGGGGGCTGCGGCGCCCGACCGACCGGGCGAGGCGCGCTAACATAAACTAATAAGATTTGCTCCAGGTCCATTGCACCGTCACATCATCCTGTGGAGAACGAAGCTGATTGCGAAGACCTACTGGCAGCGCAGTCCTAGTTTTGCGAAGACTTGTTCGATTTCTTTCTTTCCTTCCCCCTTCCGGTGCTGTTCATGGCGTGCCCCGACTACCGAGCTGTAATCCCCATGTCACGTCATGTGGGCCCAGGATTGGGCCAGGAATGGATCGGATCGGACATTGGAGCCGGGGCCTGCCTGGCGCTGGTTGACTTGTCCACGCTCACTTTATTTATTCCAAAAAGACAACGAACAGAACTGTTGGGCCCACGGGCCACGGCGGCCGCGGGTGGGGAGGAAGACCGAAGACTTTGACTTGGATTTCCATTTCCATTTCCATTTCAGAGTTCAGTACTGTAGTTCACGATTGTCCATTTCTCACGAACCGGTTTGCAAATATTTATGTTGCTCTTCGACCAGGGCCCTGTTTAGATGCACCCAAAATTCCAACTTTTTACACTCTCTCTCCATCACATCAATTTTGGGACATATGCATGGAGCAGTAAATGTATGTAAAAAAATAACTAATTGCACAGTTTAATTGTACATCACGAGACGAATCTTTTGAACCTAATTAGTCCATGATTAAATAAAATTTGTCAAATACAAACGAAAGCGCTACAGTTCCACTGTTGTAAAAAAAATTTGCAATCTAAACAAGGCCTAGGATTACTTGCACAAAACTGTGGGTTGTCCCGTTTGGAATTGGGTCAATTCTGATCTCATTATTCTTCTCAGCTTATCTTATATAATCAAATGGATTGCCATCTTGAGGGTAAAAAGGTGGTTGAATTAGCGCGTGTTTAGCATGGCTCTAACTCTAGAAAATTCGTGAAGTTTTTGAAGGTGCTCATACCTAGCTCCAGAAATTCTTGAAACTAGAGTTGTCAATAAATCAACGGTCTTTTACGAGTCATTATACTTTTATTTTAGATTTAAAATAAAATTATAAAATATAAGATCTTACTCAGAGCTAGAGCCATGCCAAATAGACTTTAGTGTGGGAAAAGGTCAATTTTACTATTCATGAATCCACTTAGGCCACTTAGCCCCATGAACAAAACTTTCATTTGGTTTACTCATATGAACCATCTTAATTGGTCCAGTGTGACCCAATATACGACGTGCCAATTCAGTTGACATAAGACATCATAAGTTATGTTATAAAAATTCAATAACAAATTTCATGACTATTTTTCGTACATAATGATAAGAAAATTTCTTGAGTTTCTTCTAACATAAGATATCATGTCCTTTTATCACCTTATAGATTTTGAAGGTGGAACTCAATTTGTTCGCTGAGAAATGAAAAGGGACAACTCTAGTTATGGGTAAATTGAACCAATTACAATTTATTTTTTGTGGGAGCAAAGGGTCAAACGAACAAAATGAAAAATAGATATTTTCCTCAGGTATTTAGTTGCCTGGACAATGATTTTCTTTTATTTGAACAGGCAATAGAGGTATGCCCATTGTTTGCTTATGCATTTTGCCCACGTTACATCTGATTTTGGAGCCTTGGATCAATCCAAAATGGCTCATTATTTATCCGCTCGCAAGCAACGTCCCTTTTGTTTTTGAAGGAATTCGGGTGTTTTAAGTAAATTTTAACGTATGAATTGAAGTGTTGCACGAGTCTACTATTCTAGGGGAGTTTAACACATCGAGTTCTTTTCGTTGCACTACATTTATATAAATATGACACAACACAAATTGCTATAATTATAACATAACTGAAACTTCAAAATAAATTGATTGTAATCTTATGTGTCAATAAAAAATTGGGTGCTCAGAAGTAAGCACCTAGTCGTGTTTCCCTGATTACCTCCTATCCATGTATGCTACTCAGAAAGGAGAAGGGGAAAGAAAAAATCCGAATATCAAGAATTCCAAATTTACCCATAGCTAGAGTTAACATTCCAAAATTTCAGCGCCACTGATAATTTTTAACTAGAGTTTTTTTATCATAATTCTTAACTAGAGTTGTCCACAAAAGTTGACAAGTTGTCCCTAACTAGATGTAATTAGGGATGGCAACGGGTAGGAAATACCCGCGTACCCGCGGATACCGTACCCGGTGGGCGCGGATACGGGTCTGGATCTGTGCTCGCAGGTACGGGCGTGGGTACAACTCTAAACCCACGGATATTTTCTAATGGGTATGAAAAAAATGATACCCGAACCCGTAAACCCGAATACCCGCTGACATGTGGGTCCAAGTACCCTTATATATATACGAAATTAGGGTTTCGCTTCCCAGGCTCCCAGCGCCCAGCCGCCAGCCCCTCCGCCGGCCCCTCCGCCGCCCAAGGCCCCAGCCCCCAGCCGCCAGCCCCTCCGCCGGCCCCTCCGCCCCTACGCCGGCCCCTCCGCCGCCCCCTCCGCCGCCCCTCTCCTCCTCCTCCAGCCTGTGCGCCGCCTCGCTCGGGCTTGGCGCCGCCACTCTCCCCTCCGCCGCCCCTTCGCCGGCCCCGCCGCCGCCCCTCTCCCCTCCCCCTCCTCCCTGTGCCGCCGCCGCCCCTCTCCCCTCCCCCTCCTCCCTGTGCCACACTGCCGCCCACCGCCCTCTTCCTCCCCCCCCCCCCCCCCCCCCGGCTCGCCGCGGGGCAGATCCAGCTCCGCCCCCCACCTCGCGGGCACGCTAGGCAGGACGGCCCCCCACCCGGGCGACCGGAGGCGCTAGCCCCCCCCCCCTGCCGCGGATATATCCGCGGATATCCGTTACCCCGCGGGTAACGGATATGGATACGTTTTGCTATCCATTGCGGGTAACGGGTATGGGTTCGGGTATAGTTTTTAGGTCGCGGGTATGGATATCCAGAGGCAATATCCATGGATAGTTTACCCGTTGCCATCTTTAGATGTAATGGTGTACCAGAAAGGCACTGTCGCACTGATAATTCGTAAGAAAGCAAGGCCCAAATCCATAACCATAGTGCCACAATTTCTTTTCTTGGCCCTGTATACAGGACTACAGAATGTACAGTATTATGGCCCAAGTCCACCTAAAATGGAAGAGGCCCATTTCAGATGCGGCTCGTCTCTAGGCCCTTGAGGTCCTTTCCTTTCTGGCCCAATCCAACACATAGATCCAATTATGCAATTACCTGCCCGATTCGCTTCGCTCCGAACCGAGAGGCCCAGACAGATGGGGAGGCGTCGCGGCGGCGGCGGCGGCGGCGGTGGCGGCGGCCGCGGAGGCGGAAGAGGGCGTGGGCGAGATGAGGAAGACGACCTCCATCTGCACAAGGCTGCGAGGTCTGGTGATTCGGCCGCGGCGGAGTCGCTGTGCGAGTCCAACCCTCTCGCCGTCAACTCAAGGGACCGCCTCTCCCGCACACCGTACGCATCCCTGTCCCTGCAAATCCTCCCTTTCTCTCTCCCCTTCCCTCACCATCTGAGCAGAGAAGAGCCGAGTAGCCATGCCTTGTGTTATGGATACTTACTCTCTTTACTGAGAAGTAGTAGAGTGCATAATTATACTTGCTCGATAACCCTAACACAAGCCTGCGTATTGCGCTGCGGCTTCTTCTTATAGATAATTGGGTTCCTCATTAGTTTGTTTGGTCTTCTGTTGTTGCAGCTGACTTGCCATTGCTTTTTTCTTTCACGAAATCAGCTAGTCTATAACACTACAAAAATTCTGTTCATCCTGTGTTTTTCCCATTACATTAGCATGGCATGGCATGGCATATCATCTTATCCATCGAAGCTATTGCTATCACCCAATTTTGCTGCTAATTAATGGTAACATAGGCCACTATATTTTTTTTCTCTTTGCTAATTGTTATTTCTAGATCTAGTTACAAAACAAGCTGTATGTCTACTGTTGCGCATAACCCCAAGATTTCGCTAGCTTGCATATGAGTTGAGTGTTTTCATCAATTCCAACTCAGGACCAATTAGAATGCCTGAAAATTTGCAGGCATGGGTTAAATTCTCCGATATAAAAACTGGGCCTCAGTGAGACCCTAAGGCCGATGGCCTGGTGTCGGGCAGCTCTTTAGCATTCCTGCCTGCACCCAGATTTCAAGTCCTAAGAGGCTAAGACCAACTCTGGGGGGCAAAACTGATTCAATGGAACTTGGGAGTATCATTCGTTATTACTGCATTTATAATTCGTTTTTTTTTTGGGGGCGGGGGGGGGGGGGGGGGGGCTGATTTCACCACATCATGATTTGTATTTGGATGCTGGAACATTTTTCATCTCTCTCTCTCTCTCTCCCCCTCTCTCCCCCCTTCCTATCATATCAAGGCATCCAGCCAATGCATCTGTTTATCCCCCTGCAAGAGTGATCTGGCAGTCTGGCACAATTAAAATGTTGTCTTGCTTCAGTGAATCATATTTACATACAGAGTTGTACATGCTGACCGATGCTGTGCTTTGCCATACTGTACCATACCATCGTATTTATTTATTTGCCCCATTTTTTGCAGCATGTAATCTGATAGTTATCTTTTACCATGGGGGATCCACGCCTTGCCAAGCTTTGATAACCTTTTCCTTCTGAAAATAGCCTGCAATAAACCCTTTTACTTACTAGCTGTTGTAGTTCCTGAACTTTGTTGCTAATTCAGCGTAACAAGCCGTTGTGTTATCTCAAGGCTTCACGTTTTGGCAAGGGATTAGACACAATTATATGCAATATACGAACATTCTGTTAGCATCAATGCGAGTATTCCTCATTTTAGCTTTCTTGGTGTATCATTCTTGCTGAATTGTCTGTGCACCATAGAGGCAGAGTAGTTTCTCATGGACAGGATATGTTGTTGCTGTATTAGTATTCTGTATCGATTTTCTCTGTCAATTTTACTATCTCCTTGACACAATTTATTTCTTCATTCAGACTCCACTTGGCTGCATGGGCTGGGCATGTTGAGGTTGTGAGATGCCTTTGCAAGCACAGAGCTGACGTAGGAGCTGCAGCAATGGATGACACCGCGGCAATTCATTTTGCCTCCCAGAAAGGCCATATAGAAGTTGTCCGCGAGCTGCTGACTGCTGGGGCCACCGTGAAAGCGAAGAACAGGAAAGGCTTCACGGCGCTGCATTTCGCTGCGCAGAACTCCCACCTGGATCTTGTGAAGTACCTTGTGAAGAAAGGTGTCGACGTCACAGCAAAGACGAAAGGCGGGCAGACAGCTCTGCATGTCGCGGAGAATGATGATGTGCGTGCTTTCCTGAAAGAGTGCGAGCAGTCCTTGAAGAAGGGGGCCGAGCTACCATCGGAGAAGAAGGATGATTCTGCTCAGGACGATGGTGGCGGCAAGTCTTCACGTGAGGGTATGAAAGATGGGGATGATGCAGGCCAGGGTGAGAAGAGGAAAAGCGAGGGGGTTACTGCATCGAGTTCGCCGCAAGTGAAGAAGGCGAAGGTTTCCCTTGGTCACCTTGTTGGTGAAAATGACGTGGATGAGGAGGAAGAGGACTGAAGTTCATTGAACGGCCTTACCTTTAGGATCCAAGAGAAGTGCAATTCGATGGTGTCACCTTGTATGTTTTGTTATCCTTAGTCTGTACGGCAATCTGGGATGTAAAAACAAGTGCAAGTGCAAGTTAAGTCTCGTGTATTGGATGAATAGAAATTCTAATTGCATCAGGTCAGCCCTGCTATGGGTACGACCAGTTGTTACGATTTGGGTACGATCCCAAGCGTCGTGCTAGCCGTCAAGATCCTGGTACACGCGCTGCACGGTCAACTTCAAGTCGTAACAAAATCGTACGAACATCCGTACACGTAGCAATTTCCACGCCCTACTCTGAAAGCCGGGCGGAGGAGTATAATCGTGTTACGAAATTTATTAAAGAAAAAGGACAGGGTTAAGGGACAATTCATAGAAATCAGAAAAAGGAAATCTGCCATGGGATAAGCTAGTAGAAATGAGATTTTCACATGTAGTTTAGCGACAAAAAAAAATACTGAAAGAAGTTTAATGTTCTTTTTTTTAAAAAAATTACTGTGTAATATCGTGGTAAAAATTCTCAAATATGCTAGATAGAAAAATATTAGCAGTGAGTGTTGTGGATCTCCATTTTCCATCATGGCCAAATCGAGCTAGATCGCCCCCATAAGACCACATACACTACTTCAATACAATCAGAAAAAATAGGAATTAAGCGAGCAAAGTTCAGGTTAAGTTTATAAGGGACACTTAAAAGGAAGTAAATTTAACCTTACTTCCCCAATTTTGTGGTAGTTATTATTTTGCACTGTTTGCCTACAAGTCGTTTTAACATGTTTACTATCTCCTTGACACAATTTATTTCTTCATTCAGCCTACAAGTCCTTGACAGACTAGCCTTATCCGTTGAATCAGCGGTGTATTTCCATTTCATAGTTGTTTAGCATGTTTAAATGGTCGTTTAGCTCAAACAAATAGCTAAAGACCGACCATTTAGTATTTAGGATAATATTGTTAATACATGATTTTGTGATAAAAAGTACTAGTAATAAGACGCACTGATATTTTAAAAGTTTAATATACAATTTTTGGTAGTTATTAAATGATGCGCAAAAATCACAATTACATGGAGAATATGATAGCAAAACCGTAGTATAAAAAATGGAGCCATTTATTATGAATAGACTCAGAATAGCAGACAAAGGAAACGAATAGCCCGAAGGAAACCCCACCACATCAACCGGGGCTCGGCGGATCGGCGTTTCGCGATGCCGCTGGCGCCGGCGCCTCCCGGCGGCGGCGCCGCTTGGCGCCGCCTGCTCCTGCTCCTGACGGTCCTCCCTCTCACACTCGCCGCGCTGGCCTTCGTTCTCCAGTGGCGCGGCGGCGGCGTCGACGACCCGACCGCGCGCTGGCCCCCGCACGCCTTCCCCGGCATGGCCGAGCCCGTCCGGCTGTCCCTCCCATCGTCCGACTGCAGCGACGTCCTCGCCGGCTCCTCCGGACCCTCCTTCCCCTACCTCCGCGGCTGGTCCTTCCCCTCCGACTCGGGCGCGGGCCTGGGCCTCCAGCCCAAGGTGTGCGTGCAGACGAGCACCTCCGCGGGGCTTGAGCAGATCCTGCCCTGGCTCTTCTATCACAAGGTCGTCGGCGTCGCGCAGTTCCTGCTCTTCGTTGAGGGGAGGGCGGCCAAACCCAATGTTGCCGGAGTCCTCGAGTCCATTCCTGTGAGCGACATTCTATTCTGAGTGCGTTTCTGTTCTCCGCTCTTGCTGTCCCAGTGCTAATTTGAGTGCCTTTATGTTCCTGATGCCGCAAGGGGGTAAAAGTGGTGTACAGAACAAAGGATCTTGAGGACCAGCAGGCGAGGAGGTGTGTTCTTTTCTGCCACCAACCACATAAATTTTTTCTGCATTTCACTTCATTTTTTTGAAATCAGAAAGCACATGGTTCTTGGTTAAGACAAAATTAAGTCAGAGGACATAAAACCAATGATGGATGATGAAGGATTTTACTGGTCAGGAATGCGTAGGACATTTCCATGAATATAACTGTATAAAAAAAGCATATATTTTAAAAAACACACTGCAGCATTGCTATCCTCTAATTTATACCTGTTGTTTTGGGCAAACAATGCTGAACATCACATGCCACACACATGTATACATCTGTATTTTGACTGAATCCTTATTCAGTTTGTAGAAACAATGAATGCCTATCTCCATCTCTCTTTTTCTTAATTCTTATGGATAGTAAAACCTTTGTACATTTGTATTTGCCGTGAAAAAGCTCGACACTTGAATAGTGACCGCTATTAGACATAGCATAGCATCTCGCACGATATCTTATAGTGCCCACTGCTGACCGGTCAAAGAGTGTCTGGGTTGGCAACTTGGCATGCATGTTGATTGAGTTTCTATCATTCCCTTGTTTCACCTTTCTGATGTATTTTGTCGTTCGGCTTGCAGTCGAATCTGGAATGAGACCTGGCTCTCAAGCTTTTTCTACAAACCTTGCAACTATGAACTCTTTGTGAAACAATCACTCAACATGGAGATGGCTATTGTTATGGCTCGGGTATGTCTTGTCTGTTATCTCCTCTGTTAATTCTGTTATATATGAATGATTGAGCTTCATTTATAGTTTTTTGCTTGTCAGTGAGGCTGCTATGCAATAATGTAGGTTTCTAGGTTTGCTTTAGGCATTTATCTACTAACTACAATGTTATGCATTGAAGGATCATGGCATGGATTGGATCATACATCTAGATACTGATGAGTTACTATATCCTGGTGGAGCTGCTGAGTATTCTGTTAGACGTTTGTTATCTGAGGTCCCTCATGATGTTGACATGGTTATTTTTCCAAACTATGTAAGTAAACGAAGTTAAGATTCAAGTCTGACTGCTATTCATATGTCTTGTCTTTCCACAAAACTTCTATGTTGTAATCAATGTAAATGTCTGCAGGAAAGCAGTGTTGAGCGTGACAATATTAAAGATCCATTCAGCGAAGTAAGCCCCTTTTTTCATCCTTTTTTCTCTCTCTTAAGCTCCAGTCAATAGATCTTTGCTTGCAAGCCAAATCCTAGTCACAACCTTGTGCATCTGATAACATTATGTCTACTGATCTTTATTTTTTGCTACACAGTTGTGTTTTGCATTCATTTTCTGCTCATTCAACAATCACAAGTTCAAAACTGGGAACAATTTTATTACTCTAATTGTGCTGAGCAGCAACTGGTTTGTTTTGTGAACAGAAATTTAAATTTTTTTGAATGATTGCATTACTGTAGTTTCTTCCCACCTTTGTAAGGCATCTATGAGAAAAAGGTCAACTATTATTTTTAAATTCTTGAATTATTTTCTTTGTTCCTTGCTTACTCATTCCTTCTTGAGGTTACTCCTACTCTAGTACTATGTGATTTCCTGCCTTTTCTTGTAAGCTAGTTTGGGCTTGCATTCCTTGTTAGTTGGTCAGACTTTCATCTAGGAAGATTATGAACATTTCGTTAAGTTTCTTTGTTTGTCGCCGTCCCTAATTACTAAAGTCTCTTTTGGTATAAACTGGACATGGAACCTAGCCAGTTCAGCATGTTGTTAACTTTTACAAAGATGAGAGAAAAAAACAAAGTTGGATGTAGTAGTTCTGGCTTCACCTCTGTATAAGGTTGGGGTCGTATATCCCTACCATGTGATTTGCAATATGATTCTCAAATGCCTGCAGCTGTGATGCATATTTGGTAAGCTATTTTGTATTTAAGGATAATTACTGATGCATAATGGACTTTCCATGGTTACTTTATCTCCTTATTTAGCCTTTTAGTTTCTTTTGAAAGCACAGAAAGACTGATAGGTTTATGTGTGGTAGTGTGTATTGGTGGTTTATGGGTGTTTGGCGTGGGCTTGGGGGGGGGGGGTGTCATGTTATTTATTTTTTTGGTTTAGAGCTTCTAGTATGGTTATTTGAGGCCTGTTACAACGCAAGGTCTGCTATATAGTCATGCCATAAGGAAAAAAAATGGCAAAAGGCAAAATAGAGGATGCCTTGTATGGGTGGCAAGTCACAATGTTCTACCATGCTCAAGAACAACAGCAGACCAAGAGATTTCCGATGAGATCAGTAGATCATACATTTTGTATCTTTGCTATTTGTATAGTTGTGTTTAGCTATTTTTTAAATGTCTCTTTTGTGGTTTTGCCATCATCTTTAGCAAGAGAAACATCTCATAACTGCATCCATTGCAACTTGTGATCCTACAGCAACTACTGCAGCAGATAAGCAGTATCACTGAATGATAAAGTTACATTTGTATTCCAGACCTGTTGCAGTTAATATGATCTTATCATGACAAATCTTTTTGTGCATTGCAATATCTTACCAGGTATCCATGTTCAAGAAGAATTATGATCATCTCCCTAAAGATACTTATTTTGGCATGTACAAGGAAGCAACACGAGGAAACCCTAATTATTTTCTCACTTACGGTAATGGAAAATCTGCTGCACGAATTCAAGATCATCTCCGTCCTAATGGCGCGCACAGATGGCATAACTATGCAAAGAGTCCAAAGTAAAGATCTCTTTTGCTAATATACGTTTTTACATTATAATATGTATTATTATTACTACCTCCGGTCACAAATACTTGTGCAGTAAAATGTAATTTGAGCCATCTATTGTTTGGGGTTGAGAAAACGAAATCTTTTCTGTATATTTGTCTCCAAAACTTGCAATTTGGAGACCTGTCCATGTCCAAAATATAAAATATTTGTGACTGGAGAAGGTACCTCGTGTTTATACTTCTATAGATGTCTCAGAGTAGAGTTATTCTTACAATATTTTTTGCACATCACTAACAGTGAGATCAAGTTGGAGGAGGCTGCGGTCCTGCACTATACATACACTAAATTTTCTGATTTGACATCAAGACGTGATCGCTGTGGATGCAAGCCTACAAAAGAAGATGTTAAAAGATGTTTTATGTTGGATTTTGACAGAGCAGTAAGTAAAGATGCTCCTATAAGTAATTCTGAAGCTCAAGACAAATACATGTAGTTGGATAATAACTTAACTTCATTTGATATCAATAAGTGCCTTTACTGTTAGGAATTATAGCCTTGTTGGTGCTTCCCATTGGGCAACTCAGTTACTTACCGTCTCTTCTACCATCTAACTTCAACGTTTGCTATGCAGGCTTTTATAATTGCATCAACTGCTAGTGAAGAGGAAATGCTGCGTTGGTAATTTCCATAATTTTCCTTGCTTGCTTGTCGTATGTTATGATGTAGAGGCACTGGGCGCTGTTAACTCTGGGCAGACTGGCGCTTTAATGGCTGGAACTGGGCAGTTAGAGTTACAAGAAAATAGTTTTTTGTTTAGATGATTTTTTTCCTTAAGACATCTAGTTATGTGTTGGTGAGTTTCCGTAAACTTCAGAAATAGTTTCTTTAGGGAGTCAGGTAAACTGCCCTTATATAAGGATCAATGGATCACAACGTATAGTCTTTTTTCTGTAAAAAGAAAGGATTGAGGTTGTAGGAGGTTAAAATAGCCTTTTTCATCTCATCTCCAGGCTTCTTCCTTGTATAGCCCATCTCAAACTGAGTGGTCCACACATCAGTGGTGTTGTGGTTACTCATTCATGAACAATAAAATGACTTGCTTTAGCTTTAAGCACATCTGCACATGGCAACAAGTGGATGCATAACGATTCCCAAGTTGCAACCTATAGGGTCAAGATGCTAACCTCAATGAAACCACATGTCGAGGTTTTCAAACTCTGGGGCGGTCCTGAAATGCCTGACGCAGAAACACATATCCGAAGTCTGGACCAGCTTCACAAGGCTTGGCGCTCAGCTCAAAAGGCCCAACAACATCGTGGTCATATTAGGTTTTTGAATAGATACTATTGTTTTATTACTTTTCTGAGGGAATACATGAAACATAATTTATTGCCTTGAGGTGAACCGCACTGGGTTACACATTGGTTCAATACTTACACCAGAGCTCTGCCTGCCCTGAACATTGAATTATCAGACTACACTGGACCATTTCATGGAAAGATGTAATATCTACAAACCTGCTGCCTCTTTATATCGGTTAAATGAGTTAAATTCTCGTGCTCCTTTTCTCTCTGCAGAGATATGGATGTTCAATGCTTGGACTGCCTTCCCCCCCTGTAATGTTTTTCCTTTATTTGCTGGCTAGGTACAATGAGCGGGTTGTGTGGAATGATAAGCAGATGAATTTGAAGCTTCTGAGGAAAGGAGTGCTAACTCGCATATACACCCCAATGGTGCGTAATAATGCTTGTGTGAAGTCACTATCAATTTCCATGCTATCTAATGCTTTTTTTCTTCGTCAGGCAATTGTTCAAGGTCTGCGGGAATCTGGTGTCTTCACTTCGGTCATTGCAGCTGGCCAACCTGCTGTGAATGAGAAGCTCTCGCCGAAGAAAACTGATGCCCAGAGCCAAAATGTTACTAGACTTGGAAACTTGCCAATTAAGTTGAGAGCTTCTGATTCCAAGGCATCTGCTAGGAAGATATTGCAAGCTGAGCTTGTCTTCAATGATACTGATGTAACTGCTGTTCCACCAATGTCGCCACCCGGTTTGGATGACGAACACAGGCATCATAGTGAATAATTCATACGGACATTGTTTTAGTTGGGCATATAAGTTCCTAAGAAAAGGAGAAAAGGTACTGACATCTTAGGATACAGAAAAACGGGGTACTGACATTATCATAGATGGTCTAACCTTTTCTCAATCTGCAGCAGCTGAATTTTTGCAGGGATATGTGGGCAACATTGATAGGCAGATATAGTGCTTTCTTGTGCACAACACAACACAATTTTTAGCGATTTTGTACATGAGCTTAACAGTTACTAACATGGAGTTATGAGAGGTGCCTGAGGATGGATTCTTTTCAACGTTCTCCGGACATATGCTGTAACCATACTTGATGATCTGAGTGTTAGTCAGTACATTATAGCATGTGTGATTGTCCCTGGTACGGTACTGAAGTGGAACTCGATCTGGCGCCTTACATTCGCATTGACTGCTGTTTTTTTACTGGTACTCTGCTAATTTCTGTTGGTGGTTCTTTCCGTTGCACGGCCCGTGCGTATTGATGATCTTAGTAATAGTGGTTGCGTCGAATTAATCCAGGGCACTGCGGTGCAGGTGCAGGTGCAGGTGCAGGGCTGAGCAGCCCTCGTGTCATCGCGTGTCGGGGTGGTGTGGTGCCGCCACGGGGAATGGCATCTCCCACGAACTTGTTTAACCCTTTTTGTTTGATCAAGTTTTTGTTATGGGCTCGTTTTAGACTATATTTGCATGTAGGATTTGGAGTTGCCGACGAGCTTGCCACGTGGATTAACGCTCACAAATGAATTATGTGGAAACAATTACCTATTGCAAATACAGTCACTATGAATTCATAATAAATATATTCACTTGAAGAGTTTAAAATAGATGAAAACGCTATCTTCTCTCCCTCGCTAGAATTTTGGGCTCACTCGGTCTTCACCTTTTTCCTCCAACTCTCATGAGATTCATCTCCCTCCATCTTCAATCAGACTTGTTATTAAGGACGCGCGGATTTGGTGCTTTACATGGGATGCCGAGGGTTGGTGCATAGGATGGGTGGCAAGGATGTACGTCGGTCCGGATGGTACTAACATTTTGGAACCGATGATGATTCAGATTTTGAAGTTTGCACCTTATGGTGAATTTTGTTTTTTTCTCTCTCAAGATTAGGCTGTGACTTTCTTCCTTCAGAGGGGAAAGCTGAGGTAGAGGTTTCATCGGTAGCACTTCCTGCTCGATCGGTAGGCATCTCCTACTCTTGGTTGACCTGCTTTTCCATCAACCCAGTGATGAACGAGTCCTATCAAACTAACCAGAGTGAGGAATCTTTGAAAGTTATGCATTGGAAAAGAAGGGAGCACGTAACGTAAGAAAAATCCCTCACATCTGTAATGAGGGCTGCCCATTCTTCTTCGAGAGGAATCTAAGAGAAACAA
Source organism: Panicum hallii (assembly GCF_002211085.1). Lineage (NCBI taxonomy): Eukaryota > Viridiplantae > Streptophyta > Magnoliopsida > Poales > Poaceae > Panicum > Panicum hallii. The sequence goes on from NC_038050.1 coordinate 53,372,763, forward strand.
CATGAGCAAAACATTCTTTAATTTTAATTTTTTTAGATAATAAAAAAAGTTCCGGCTTCAAATCCCTCCAAAAAGGGCATCGGTCCGTAATTATTACAATCACACACTCAAGAGTTTAAACCATACTGTGTTTAAAAATAATGACCAATACATAATAAAGGGCTATCCGAGGACGCGAAGAACGGTATAGCTGAAGACTCTAGAAGCTAGCATGCTTCGACTTCTTCGGTCATCAATGTGCTACGGCAGAGCTCACAGCCGGGGCCAATGTGTCCCCCTGAAAAGCACCTTGATTATTAGAGACCTCCAGGTTCTTGCGGGCTTTAAGCTGAGATGCTCTCTCAATGGAGTCTTGTCTGGTAGCATCATGTTTCTTTTACTCTTTCGAGTTGGAGTTGCTGTAACAGTAGGCATAGGTGTGGGAGAGGGAGTATGCAAAGAATTAACCAGTAAAAAATTATGTTCAACTTGCTTACTTGCTCGATGATTTTTTGGAGCACCGTCATGGGCTGTCTGCCCATAAAACAACTCGGCCACCCACGCTCTAGTGTTATCTGCAGTTCCAGTAGGCTCCAAAACTACTGTATGACGATCTTTGTTAGAATCTGCACAGCTAGGAAGGGCAGTAGCTGCAGCAGCCATCATAGCACTTGGTGCACTACCCTTACCAGTAGCATTCCCTTCTTTTTCTAATTCTTTTACCCTTGGGTGAGCATCTCCAGTATTCTTTACATTATTTTCTTTATTTGCCTCTTCTGAGTTTTTCTTTTTATCTTTGTCTCCATCTTCTTTTGGCTGCTCGTCCATGTTAATTGGCAGAGGGTTATTTTCATCTCCCTCCTCCACCCGAAGCTGAAGTTCGTAGACAAACTCAGGAATGAGGTCAGGGTTTATCACAACCATCTTCATTCTCGGCCTCCCATAGTGCTCGGTAAACTTCATATCCACCATACTAGTGGCACTAAAAATGAGCCAATAACCCATATGATAGGAAATTCCTTGAGCTTTTTGAGGATACCCTCGGAACTGTATCCAATCTTTTGGAATTCCATACTTCCATACCTCTGTATCTTTCTTTTCTTTAATCTCCATTTTTGCATTGGCGCATCTTGCCACCACCGGGCCCATAGTACCATACGTTGGAGTTCATCTTCAGAAGGAAAAGTGGTCGCAAACGATTTGCCACCAATTTCCTCCATCACCCAATTCCACTTATGACTGGTAGAAGCAATGTTTCAAATAGCCGGCTAAGGCATTTAGCTATATATATCCAAAAACAGGTTATAGCGGGCTATAGCTGCAGCTAAGAGCTAAGTTGTACATGAAAAAATTTAGCTAATCTCTCTCAAACAGCTATAGCCGGAGATAGCGGAAGCTATCGCCGGAGATTTAGAACCTTGGGTAGAAGACGCTCCAACTCAACGTGTGACGTGCGGCATGGTAAGAGAACCTCGGAGATCGTCACCACAGCATCTCTGGATTCAGATTTAGTTTTCTAGTTCTCCGTGTAAGAAATATAATAGAATCCCAATCTCTCAACCGGTATGTATTGTTGTAGGCTTAACCCCCTTCGATAGAGGACATGCTTTGGTGACGTGATCACCACCATCACAAACAACATAACAAAGCGTTGAGGTACACTCAGTCATGATATGACCCTTTGTGAGGCATCTGAAACAATATGGTGGCTTGTTCTTGCCGCCCCCTTGTTTGCCCCTTGGGTTACAATTTCACCATCTGCATCTTATCACTCTCCTGCATAGCCCCCACACCAGTTGATCCACCCGCCAAATCACTTGATGCTGGTGTAGTTTTTGCTGTTGCCAGGGCTTCAACAGTGGCTTCCTTGTGCTGCCCTTGCTGCGCACATGCTTGATGGGAATGGCCAATCCCGGTTGCAGCATAGTCAGCCAAAGGACTTCCAAATGATGAACTTGCTACTGGATCTTATTCTACTAAATGCTTGAAGTAAATTAACATGCTAAGAGCTAAAAATTACTCTCCAAGGAAAGGCATAAATTAAACAATCTACGAGTTGATTTCGAAAAGGGAAGATGGCCACTCAACAATGCCAATGAGCATCATTCAAGTAAATATGAACTAGTAATAACTGGATGTCTGGATGCCGATGAAATTGCTTTTTTTGTAGAAGAGAAAGAATTGCAGCAGAGGAGAGAATTGATAATGCCAACGCAGGTTACCTGCATCTCCGGTAGCAGGGGCCGACTCCCTATCGTCCCAACGGCTCCTCGTGCCACCGCCGTCGCCCATGGAACGGACGCATTGGTGGACTGGTGGTTGAGCCGAGCCGAGGGACAAGCTGCCAGTGGAGCAAGATGGGCGCGGTGCAGTGTAGTGCGATCTAGCCGTCTTCAATGGTTGAGCTAGTACATTAAAGCATCTTGGGTCTCACAACCTCGCTCTCTCATTAATAAAGTGGGCTGCTCACTTTTCTCTACGAGCTAGCTCTTAGAAGAAGAGATAGTTTGTCATTGCAGTTGGAGCTCAAGTCATGACCCTCTCAGATTTCTGAAAAAACAACACAAAACAAAAAGTGTACATGCAGGAAGTAAACGGCATTCTGCAGGCATTTCTAATTGCTCCAGTGCAGAACTGCAGATAGATTGAGATGAGATGGATTGGCCGTGGCACCTTTGGCCTTTGGGGAGAGACAAAAAATAGCATCTCCATCCGCGGGGAACACATTCGATTGAAAACTTATAAAAGACTGCATCTTTGGTCAAGATCTGACGAAGACGATCAGGCTCAGGCTGGCTGGCTGGGGTGCAGGCAGGCAAGCACCGAACCTCACGCTGGGTCACATGTCCAGTTGCTGTTGCTAGCGCTACGATCTCTCTTTGATACTAATTTGATAGCATAGCAGCAGCAACAACTGCTGGTTGGCCTACACTCCATCCATCGGTTCTCGAAAAAGAATTCAACAACAAACATCTGAGCCTTGAAGCCTTGAGCTGCTTAAACAAATCCGTGGGGTGCTAGGTTTATCAACAATGACTGCAAATGCTGGTGACAGCCGGGCCAGGCCCATGGGTGCGCCATCACAATTTGACCTCGCTGGAGTCATGAGCGCCATTAGTTTATCCGCCAGCACCATTAGGCGTGCAATGTGGCCACAAAGTCAATGTTAATAGCAGCAGCTTGCGGAGCGAGCAGATCGCAGAGCTGCCGTGCGGCTGCTCGAGTCAACTGGAATCAATCGCTCAACTTGCCTGCGGCGCGAGCGATGTATCTTACTATCTTGTGGTTAGTGGCTAGGTTGCGGAAAACAAGCGTTCGGTTCAATCCAACTAGCAAGGTGGTATGAGTAAATAGCGCAGTTAGCTAGTCTTTTTCTAACTTTATATTTTCCGAATAGTGTTATTGCAATTCTTTTTCCAATGGCTTAAACTGAGGGTCATTATGTTTTTTACATCAGTCATATTTTATGAAATAGTTTTTAGAAACAAGGGAGGGCAAAAGTAAAAAAGTAGACAAACATGTTTATCTTTTGAAAAAACTCTCTTACCATCACTACTCCAACATAGGTCATCAACGTCGGTTCTAAAACCCCATCACTACCGGTTTGGGTTCCTGTTGGATAAGACTCGGCTGTGAAGGGGTGGATCATCTCCGCCAAATCTAGAACCGGCGGTGATACACTTCTCAGAAAATAAAAAATATAAAAAACGCGCTGCCTCCCTCCCCCCCAACCCCCCACCGCGTGGCCCTCTGCGCTCGCCCGTAGCCGCACACGCCGCCGGGAGAGGAGGAGGGGAAGCGGTGGTAGGGAAGGGAAGGGAGGAGGCGAGGGGAGGGGAGGCGGCGGCTAGGAGGAGGGTTGGGGAGGCGGAGGAGAGAGAAGATCAGGAGAAAATGAGAGGGAGAGGACTGAGAGAGAGGGGGGAGGGAGAAATAGAGTGGTCAATGCATCACCGCGCTTCCGAAGAGAACTGATGGTGATAGATTATCACCGCCGGTTCGGTTCAAAGCGGCGGTAATGAGACGTTTGCAATGATATATTCTATAATAGTGCATCAAGAAAGATTCATACTCATATCATTAGTGTTTAGAAAGCAGCAAGTGTGTGCATCCATCCATCCCTTTGGCTTGTGCAGGTTAGGTGAGGTTCTTTGCATATTACTCTTAGTGATTGGTTTGATGGTGTTGTTCCTTGTGTCTTGGTGAACTCTCGAGGAGGTATCCTGTGATAAGCTCCAAAATAAGTTGTGCTTGGTTTGGAATCGGCCGACTCGAAGTTGAAGAATGGATTACCACTAGAGGGCACTTGATCCTTGCGCGGATCAAGGGGGATCGGAGTAATACCCTTGCGTGAATGCTCTAAGGATGATTAAAGGAGAGTTGTGACTCTTTGATACCCCTGAAAAAAATCGGCGATCTAATATTATCTTTACTTTTCGTAATTTACTTTCTAGAATTCAATTCCTAGAATTACCATGCTACTTATGGTTGGAACTAGGTTGCAAAACTTTGGTACGACTATAATAGCTTATTTTTCTAAGATTTAGGCATGTGAAATGCTTAGCCTTGTGTAGTTTTTAATTAAGTTTGAAAGAAAAAATTATAGAAGTCTGGTTCACCTCTCTCTGTTTAGCATCTTTTGATCCAATTAAGAAAACTGTCATTCATTTCTCACGTATCTCTATCTGGCTAGCATTAGCCTTGCATCGATGATCGATAGACTAAAAAATGATGGTAGCCCGTATTCCTACTGTACGCAGCAGGAGAACGCTTGAGATCAAGTCAAGCTGCCAGAAGAAACAAGACGGCGGTGGCCTGCCGGCGTTGAAAAAAAAAAATCGAAATGGCTGCACACAAACTGAGCCACAATTAAGCCTACGACCGTGTCTCTGTGGTTCGATTTGTAGCTCGCACGATGGCTCCAGTCACTGATTCGTCAAATACGCACATCAAATTGAATTGGGACCCATACTTGCATTACACACCCATGCAGTGCTCGTGCGTACGCGTCTCCATCGTAACCGGCACCTTCCATTTTCTCTAGTGTACATTCAAATGGGTGACGGTAATCATAAACTAAATGCCGATTAATTGATTTGGTTTCTCATGTGGTATTAATCGGGGCATTGGAAATTGAAGATGGATACTCATATATTCATAGGGATAAGTATTCGTAACCATAACCTGTTTCGATCGTAGTATGGACGGTTAACCAATGGATCACATGTAGAGTCGAGTCCTATATAAGCACGTCCACCCGCTCAGCTGTTTTTACTTTCCTTTCTCCACCTGCCTACCTATCTAGCTACACACACATACATAACGGCCAAGCTAGTAAGCTCCTCAGATCAGCCAGGGCACTTCAATCGCATGATGATGGCGATGATGCCGGGGCTAGCTGCCTGCTGCGTAGATGCAGCCGGAATCACCGCGCCGTCACCATGCGGGACGCGGGCACCACCGCGGCGAGCCGCCTACTTCCGCCGGCGTATGATCACGGCGGCAGCGATGACGGCGCCGGAGAAGGCCGAGGTGCTGCGGTCGCTGGACGGGTGGGCGGAGTCGAACCTGCTGCCGCTGCTGAAGCCGGTGGAGCGGTCGTGGCAGCCGCACGACCTGCTGCCGGACTCGTCGTCGCCGGGGTTCCGCGAGGCGGTGGACGAGCTGCGGGCGCGGGCGCGGGAGATCCCCGACGACTACTACGTGTGCCTGGTGGGCAACATGGTGACGGAGGAGGCCCTCCCCACGTACCACGCCGCCCTCAACAGCTTCGTGGGCTACGACTCCCCCTCCTGCGCCGACGCCTGGGCGCGGTGGTCCCGCGGGTGGACGGCGGAGGAGAACCGCCACGGCGACCTCCTCAACCGCTACCTCTACCTGTGCGGGCGCGTGGACGTCCGGCGCGTGGAGCAGACGATCCACCACCTCATCGCCGCCGGGATGCAGCTGGCCGCCGGCGGGTGCCCGTACCGGGGGTTCATCTACACGGCGTTCCAGGAGCGCGCCACGGCGATCTCGCACGGCAACACGGCGCGGCGCGCGGCGGCGCTGGGCGACGCGAGCCTGGCGCGGGTCTGCGGCGCCATCGCGGGCGACGAGAGGCGGCACGAGGCGGCGTACACGCGGGTGGTGGCGGAGCTGTTCCGGCGGACCCCGGACGCCGCCATGCGCGCGCTCGGGTACATGATGCGGGAGCGGATCCTGATGCCGGCCCACCACATGTTCGACGGGCGGGACGCGGAGCTGTTCCGGCACTACGCCGCCGTGGCGCAGGGGCTCGGCGTCTACACCACCGCCGACTACGCCGGCCTCGTGGAGTTCTTCGTGGAGCGGTGGGGCGTCGCGGAGCTCGGCCACGGGCTCACCGGCGAGGGCAGGCGCGCGCAGGAGTACGTCTGCCGGCTGCCGGAGAGGGTGCGCAGGATGGACGCGCGGCGGCGGCAGACGCAGCTGCAACGGGTGCCCTTCTCCTGGGTGTTCGACAGGCAGGTGGAGCTGGAGCTCTGATGGTGGCCATGGCCGATCGAGCTGCCGCTGCCGCTGCTGCAATATGTCTCCAGTACTGAGCTCCAACTACCGTAGGCATCTGCCCGATGCCAATCAAGTCCGGTGTGCGTCTCTATGGTAATTGAGTTGAATGGCACGTGTTGTGTACTGTGCGTCAGCCACTGTATGTGACTGTGGTTACCAGTAAAATAGCTTGTATGGTTGCAGCAAGCTCCACAGGTGTGCGGTCTGGTGGTCTTCGTGCAGTTGGGGATCAGGAGAGTATTCAAATAAATCGTACGGCGCGTACCATGTCTGAAAATTCGTACAGAACTTTTGTACGGTCGAACGTGATCGATCAACTTTGACCATCAATGTGAGAGAGAATGGTCTGACAACGTGATGTGCTCCCTACACATTGACGGTCAATGTGAGAGAATCAGTGCTATCGCAGCAAGAAGGCCAAGTGGGTAAACTTACCACAAGCAGAGCAGGAGCGCACAGCTTGAACCGTTGAATGCTCCAGGATTCACTTGCCTCTAAGTCGAAGGTGCGGTAGTCTACTACTTTCTTCACCAACGAGGTGACCGAGCGGCTCAATGGGGGTGTGCCTCGATCATAAAAACACAGTGGGAGTAGTGTGCCTAGTCTGTTGGGACGACAAAGTTCAACTTGTCAGGAATGCTGCTTCCTCTCCCATTTCCCTTCTCTCCTACCGGCACCGGTGCCATCACGCTCCCTCCGCTCCAGAACTTGCCTGGACGACGGCTTGCCGCCTCCTCGCGGCCCTTGCGGCCTCGGGCCATCGAACTCGGGGTCGCCGATGCTGCTGGCGTCGCCTGAGTCCCTGCTTCCCTCGGTCCAGGCGGCGTCCTCATCGGCGGCAGCGCGGTCGCGAGGCTGCAGTATCGTCGGAAGGTTGCCGCCGGAGTACGATCGTGACCCGGCGAGCACGACCGCAGGGCCTCCGGCGGGTACGGGCGCCTGAGCGGAGCCTCCCTCGTGGCCGCGGCTGCTTGACCTCAGGCTCCCCGCCTCCTGCTGCGCTCTGCCGCCGTCCCTCTCGCGGTACCGCTCCCTGGACCGGCTGCACGATCACGGAGGTAATCGCAGTGTTGCAAAATAAAAACTTGGCTACCACATGAATGGTAAAAATGCGATGTGCGAATAGAGGCGACCAGAGCCACACTGCACCTGTTCGGATTGGCCGAGAACTCCCGCCTTGATGACCGCGCCAACTCAACTTGCTCCAGTTCACGTTGAAGCTCTCTCTTTAAAAAAAAATCGGTACACGATCAATACATGAAGAAAACAAAGATAAAGCCCATGCAAACTAGTAAAGTGAACATCAATGAGCGTGGCATACTTTGATACACATATAGTAAGAAAGCATCCCGGGCAAGAATTTGGACATGATACACATATGGTGAAAGGGAAACAGTGATCTCGATGGTGCTCTCACAGCAGATGCACCTGTAAAGCAAGTCTAGCTAGCGCTATGTTTCTTTTAATGATTGAAGCATGAAGAATTGATTGCAAACATATGTTCCAATGCCGACAGATTATGTATGTCCATTCGAAAGAATAGATTTGCCTGGTACCTGAGTTTGTTTTTCCTTTTCCAAATCAAGATTGAATTGCAGTTCCCTAGACTTGGCACGCTCAACATCTAGCTGTCGCTGTCTTTCTACTTCACGTTCCATCTCGAGACTTCTCTCCCTACAAAGATACAACCAAGAAATAGGGACAAACATCTCTATTGTATGAACATGCCAAAGAAAAAAGCAACAGGTCCGAACCTATCGAGCTCTTGCATAAGCTCCATTTCCCTAGAGCTTGTCTCTTCTAAGTACTTTTGACGAGCATGTCTTATAAGCAACTTCTTTTGCCTGCGTGCTGTAATTTCCTCTTTGAGCCTGGACCTTTCCCTGTCGAATTAAAACATAACCAAATGAATATTAAACAGTTTGATATGCTGCTAGACTTCAAAGTAAACTGCTAAGGGAACAATGGTGTCTTGGATTAGCATAGGAGTTAATATAAAATATCACAAACTTTGACTGCAAACTTGTTACGGGTGGAAGTTCTTAAAGACAAGACTGAAGAATAGTAAATTTGAAGGATCATCGTAATATCTAAACTTACAGAGATCGTATATTTTCCCGTACTTGCTGGAGCCGTTTATTGACATCATTATCATCATTGGGGTCTGCAAATGAAACTACATAAGGCATGCATGTAAATACCAAAATGTAGAATTGACAATGTTAGCCCTGAGTAATTGAGCTTACATGATGGCATATCAGGAACCACAGTATCATGGGGATGGTCAACAAAGCTATGAACTGTTTTCTCTTTTTCAATAAGGTCCAATTCAATCTCAGCTTCTTCAAGTTCCTTGATGTTTTATTTAATCAAGTGTCAGAACTCTGAATAAGATGTTCAAAACAAGTGCGCAAAAGATGAAAAGAAAATGGCTGTTGTACTTCTCACCTCATATTCTTGAGCAGATCTGGCTGAGAAGAACTCAAAGTATGCTTCAACAGAACTCAAAGAGGACATCACCTATCAGAATGTGTTTGGCAAGTTTAGATAGACCATTACTAATTAAAGCATTAAATTAGCACCCTATGATTTCAGCAAATTCTACTATAGAGATAATATCAATTTGAACCAAGATACAAGCATGCCAATGCTTTTGCTTGAAAGCATTTTCTTTGAAGAAAGATAAACAAAAACTTCCAAACAACAGTGTAGTTATTGCAAAGATTGAAACCATCAACATCTAAAATGAATGTGATATGCGAGCACATTCAACAATGAGAACATAATTCAAATAATGAACGGAAATTGAGAATACAGAAATAAAGTAGAAATAGAAGCAGCAATACAGATGGAAAAAAGACAAAAAATAAGAATATTCAGAACATTATGACCTGGAGAATTGTTTCACGGATGCTCTTAAAATCAGGGCTGACTGCCTGACTGGTGGTACATCCAGAGAGAACTTCTTTGACAACCTAATGGAAGAAATTTGGAGTCAGTACTTGGTAAACATGTAACTTCGAAAACAAAGGGGGTAGGGGGGACACTACGGTTTTAGCATCTGATTCACTTCTTAGTTGGCACAGAGCTCGGCAGAGATCTTTCTCCATATAACCAAAACCTCCTGGTAAGAAACGAGAAAAAACAAGGCAGCTTGAATTACCAGAACTACATACATACATGTGATACAGTGGAATTTACATATGTTGGCTCAGAAATCTGGATAAATTTACCAGTTGATGTTTGCATGTTTTCCAACTTCTGCCAAACACATTCAGGTATCAAAGCCATATCTTCAGGAGTAGAATAAAGACATGCCCTAGAAAGCAACAGCAAAGACAATCGTGTAAAATAGCCCTCTTCAATTACACCAGAAAGTCGTCCCAAACCATTCAGGATACTGTTACTGGATGCAAGAAAGGACTGCAGATGCTTCCTATCAACAAAAGGCACATATTCAGTAAGCAATGCCATTGCTTGATTCCTTAATACCATAGAAGAGTCATGGAGAGCCAATGCTGCTACTATGTCCCACGTACGAGTAACCAGAAGGGATGTAACTGTGGAGCCAGATGTGAGGAGATTGTGGTCAAAAGTAGGAGATTCCAAATCAGCTTCAGTGGAACTTGTTGACTTAATAATCCTCCCAAGCTGCTGAACTGCAATAGAGCGCTGCTCTGGTTCAGAATGACTCAACATTGTACAAAAAAGATCAATCAAACACATCTCGCTGTTCTTGAAGCCCTCAATTCCACCAGAAACCAATAATGATAACCACTTATCTGTCTGAAGCCTCCAAGATATCCTAGGTGCATGAGAGCAGAAGCCCTTGACTGCAGAGCATGTGACACTAAGAACATTACCCCAAGCAAGGACGTTCGGTACACTCATTATATAATCGAGCATTGCTGATGCCACCTGCCAGCACTGTGTTTTCTGATTTGCTAAAATGATTTCTCCAAGACCTTCAAGAGCACTTTGCCAATGCTTCTGCGCAAACTCAGAGGAAATTTTCGCAGCAACATCTTGCTCACTGCTACTAGACACTGTGTCTTCTTGAGCAATGGACTTCAAAAATTTTGCAAACAACAAACACTTTGCAATCGACAAAGAGAGCCCAGAGGCCAACTGATGATGCCATTTCCAACTACTCTCAATAGATGGAGTAAGGTGTGAAATAAACTTCTCCAGGGCACCACAAAATTCTATGATATTACTCGGACGTAGAGAATAAACACCCTTATGACTTCCATCATTCTCGCAATATGCTGTGGATTTCATTAGTATTTGCTCTTCAATATCTTGTGTGTTCTTCTCTAGTTGCATGGTGCCATCAACACCTAAGGAATCAGTAGATTCTATAGATTGGCCTGTCGCAGAAAGGATGCTGACACCAAGTAGTTCAATATTTTGAACTAGCACAGTTTCGCAACCATCAAAAAGTGTCAGGAAGCCTTGAAGATAGCTGCATAACAATGATGGGGGATCGGAACTGATACAATCAGCCCATGCTAACAAGGAGCCAAGCATTTCAATCCTCCTTTCAAATGAGAAATCAGGAAACATTGATCCCAGAATGAAGATAAGCAAGGGTACCTGAATCTTATCTACAGATGCATCCTCTGAATCTTTACCACAGCGAACAGTTTCAAACAATTCTTCAAAACAAAGCAACTCAAAATTGGTGCCCTCTGTTACATGACCAAATACTTTTGTATCATCAGTTCCCTTCCGTAAGAAGTAGGTGATGAGTGGCTTCATTAGACATAGCACAGACTTGAGGAAGGCCACATCAGTATAAGAAGCTCTACAGAGTGACACAAGAATGTGCACTATCCTGGGCATTTCAGGAATAATGGCCTCCATGTGCTCAGTAATAATACTCTCTAGTAGGTAGAAAACAACTGCTTTCGCATTAGCAGCAATACTTCCTCTCAAATAACTAATGCGGTTTGCAACTATAAGATGCTCCTTAATGTCTTCAAGATAAGGCCACAAGCACAACTCAGAAAACCAAGAAAGAACGTCTGGTACTGCACTGTTGGGCAGACATTTTAACTGTAGCCCAACAGCTTCCAAGATGCTCTCTCCAAATGCATTAAACAATTTGCTCATGCTTGGAAAGAAGAAATGTAGTTCTGGCAGTAAAATTCTAAACTGTTTGGCCATGCTTCCCTGATCTGACAGAGTATTTTCCTTCTGAAGGAAAAAATGCTTACAATTAGATCGTTCACCTTTTGCAGGCCTGACCTTCTGAGTTGCAACTCCATCCATCAAACAAAGTTCATCCAGATAAATTGACAGCAAAGATGTAAGCTGTGAGAAATCAGAAGCAAGAAACAGCCTCTCATTTAGATATTCCTTGGCATAACGAGACACTGCCATCCATCCAAGAAATCGAGGGAGCGGGCTAGAAAACCTGGAGAAATTGGATATCTTCTGTATCCATGTGGATGGAGGGACTAAGCTTCTAAAACGTAAACCATCTCTTTTGGTTCTGGCAGTTTCTCTAACATTATCACTGCCAGATGAAGCCAGAACCAGCTTCTGGAGAAGGGCCCAACGTCTTCTTAGACCATGTACTTTTACCCTATCCAATTTATTATTCCCTGCATTAGCACAACTGTAAAGACATGCGAGCTGTTCATTGAGGTTTTCAGCAGACTTCAAAATCATATCAATTACATTCTCTGGTGGACAAAATAGATCGGTTGCTGAGTGCAACAAGAACAACAAGCTCTGGAGAAGAATTTCACTACACAAGTGTCCTTTCCTTTGGAATTGCTTCATAATAAAGTGGCAGAGCATAGCCTGGTTCTTTCTGACCAAAGTTACAGCATCAGCAAACTGAAGAGCTTCTGTTGAGATTTCTACAGATCGCTTGCCATCTTTGGCAACATTTGGATAAGGTTCCCCTTCAGGTACCTTTTCCTGGTATTCACAGTCAAATGTTGCAGCTTGCAGAAGTAAATCTATGACAGATCTATCCCGCTTGTTCTCCAAATTAGATATTGTTTTTCGATCTACATCTTTCAAGTGCAATTTTTTGGACATAAACAAGGCATTCCCTTGCATCAACTCTGAATGGATACGTTCGATCTTGTCCAGATGCTCTAAATTAGACTGGAAATCCAAGAGAAAGAATGGATTAACGTAACATTCGGCAGCTAACAGCAAAGCATCAATTCCAGCATTATGCCCTTCAAATGTTGGTTCTTGTTGCATACATAGGTTGAGTGCTAAGCGATGAAATTCTTGAGCTTGTAACTCACAGTCCTGGTAGTTCTCCAGCTGTAGATAATCAGCCTTTGCATCAAAATAATCAGCTGCAACAATATCATCTAGCAGGAAAGGATCAGACAATAGTTTCTCATTAATTCTTCTGCTTTCGGGGATGTCCTGGTTCAAACTTGTTTGAGTTATTACATCACTGCCTTTTCCTTTCAAGGTACAAAGACCTGTCAACTCAGATTGGTTTAATTCTTCAGGAGCAAACAAAAATTTGCACTGTTCAAAACTTTCAGCCTGAACAGTTGTTTCAGATGCATCTCGCCCATCAATATTTTCAGCACTGCATGGCTGTGGTGCAGGATTATCCAAAACAGCCAAAGATGCATTATTAATTTCATGCACTGAACTTTTGCAGAGGTCTATGTCAGGAGGAAGTGGCATATGTGGATCCAAGGTAGAGAGAATTACACTGGAAACAAAAATCAGGCATGTTATAACAGCATGCATGATGGTGCTAGAGAGAAATGTAACAAAATTCATCATTATTACTGCAGTATATGTATGTCGTACGTCTTGAAACGTCAAAGGATTCAGAAATTTGCATCAAAGTCTTGAAATGTAAACTAAATCCGTCACTGTTGTTAAGTGCAGTATATGGATGCTGTACGCTTTTGTCCATTTGGCCCACCTAACTGGATTGGACCATGATGCCCACAACTCTCTAGTATATGAACCTGATTGCTAATGGGATAAAATGTACAGTTATAATATTGTCTCCTCATCTCAATTCCCACAATTACACGGATACCAAGCCTAGCCAGTCTACATTATAAAGCAAGCAAATCCAATGGTGCGGATCAAAATAAACTTTAGAAGCTATGATAGCAAATAGATGACTCAGGGAAAAAAAAACATCAATTGGATATCGACGTAAGCCGTAAAGTGTAAATCACTCGTCAAACCTCGATAAGACAGCTGCTTGTAAACATACAAAAGGTTCCCGGTCCTGAGTAACAATAACTTTACTCCTTCCAGTCAAGAATCTTTTCGCTCTTTTTTCGAGGACACCAAAGATGAAAGGTACAATCATTTTTTACCAAGGTAACTACAGAAGAGTATGCGAATATTAACATTATGAAATTATTTTTTTTGTGACAAATCTACTCCTGCAGTTTTCACCCGACCAATCTAAATGTGAAAAGATACAGGTTGATGACAAATTGGTACCTCAACTTCCACTTATAGCTCGCCCCTCAACAGGGGTGTGTGGATGGGTTGTAAATTGTAATTGATACATTTTTTTATCTTAGTGTAAATATACACAGTTGTCCTGTGTTTTCAAGAAAGAAATTGGTCCCTCAACATTTGACAGGGAAGATTGATCCCTGAACATTCAGAAATGATTCAGCTGGGGCTACAAGCTGAGTTGGTGATATATGTAAGCATTAAGTTGACCGTTTCATTGCTGAGGCATTGCTTATGTTTCCTGTCAACTCAGCCAGGGACCTAAATTGAATCATATTCTGCAAGTTCAGAGGGTATTCTGTCTCTTCCGAAAGTAAAAGAGACCACCATAAACTTTGTGTGTAAGTGGTGGACAAATTTACACATCAATCAATGGCAACAATAATTCGTGAGCAGAGTGGCTGTTCGATAATGATATGTTGGCTTGCATCAATCACGAAGATTGGTTATTGCAGCATCAAGCTTATGTCAAATCTGTAAATACATTTTGCTTTACCAACCTTGGGGCAACTGCTCCTCGTCGCCATTCAAGTTCCAAAGAAGGTAGAACAGCAGCCCTCTTTACTGCTGTACGGATAATATGTAAGGCAATATCGGATGCACTTGACTGCTTCTCCAAATATATAGCAGAGATACCACCAAATATTACTGTATCTTTCATGGCACTTGTAGAAGGATCGATAAAAGGATCTAGCATCTCCAGAATGAAAAGTAACTTATGCATGACTTCCTGAAAGTAGGAAAGTTAGGGAAGCAGTGCAGAGGTAACTACAAAGAACCACTTTCAAGAAGAGAAACATAATTTTACTTTATATTCTGTGAGCACATCATCCATATGCCCGGAAATTGCCAATAGAACATACTTCAGCGCTGCACGAGAACGAGCAAGATAATGGCCAGCTTCCTAATCAACATGACAAAGAACAAAGTCATCGGTTCACAATATAAATATGGAGTGTCAATCATCTTAAAAGGTCCTGAAGTAGTTTAATAAAATGAATCATTGACATTGCAGTTATGGTCAAGTACTATCACAACTACATCAATTTGCTCAGTTGTGAATAACTTAGTGTTTCATCTCATATACAGGTGCATCCCTTCAAATGCATTAACACCGGAAAGATATAAATAAAGCATAACTTCATTAGGTATAGTAGCAAAGTCCAAGACATGGAAGTATGGTAGGATACAAATGCCCGAGATTACATGGATCAAAAGCTAACTTCAAACTTCCCAGTATTGATAAATTTCCAGTGTGCACGCACCTGGATGATACCCAGGAGGCCCTCCAGAAGTTCAACTGCAAGATCTACCTGTTTTGAGGGTATATGAAGAGTTAAATACTAAAGCCACAAAAAGGAATGAATAACAGAAAATCTTAAGAAGCAAAGTCGCAAAATAGACCTTGGCTGTTATCATGGGTATCCATGGTACCAATGGCCCCTGGCACAAGTCGAGCAAAACACAAGCTGTTTTTGCCTAATAAGTGGGAAAAAAAAGGAAGGTGAATAACTTTCTGAGGAAAAGAATTTTTTTCAGCAGGGTGTATAGCAAACAAGTGGCAAATCCTCAAGATCGATGAGAAAAGATTAGCAGAGAGATATACGAACATGTGATGAAAGGTAGGATGACAGATAACCAGCGCAAGCTCTGAGAAGAGGATGAAAAATTGATGACGAGACTGACATTGTAACAATCTGCAGCCACAGTTACCTTGAAGAATGGTATAAAAAATTATATCAATCAAAGCCATTGAGGTACCTGGGACAGAGCTTTCTGAACGTTTGTATGATTCCATTGGCTAAAAGAATCATCAATCTGTTCATTAGGACCAGGACTGAGTGGAGGACGAAGTGCTTCAAACACAAGAGCAACAACATATTATCATTACGGGACTCAGATGTACTGCTCGTACAATTGCAGGTAGGCCTGCTTGTTTCATAAAAGGGGTTCACTTCATTATCATAATTATCTTTATGGCTCAGCAACTAAGAGGTCATGTGATAAAATTTCAGAAAATGCCTAGATAAGCCAACTGCAACATTTTTAGTCAGTCAAACTTACAGAGCAAGACCGTTGGCCTAAAGACACAAGAGCCATGATAATTGGCATAGGCACATAGGCCTCCCGACACTTAGCACAAGATAATCCCACCAGTTAAAATAGGTCAAGTTATGGAATCTATGTAGTCAAATATTTAGCTCTGAATTTACCTTAGTTGTTTAAGTTGGTCAAATGAAATTGGTATATTTAGAAGTTGTCACAGAAAATAATTTCATAATGTTTTAGCTCAAAAGAATAGATGATCAAAAGTGTGCTAGGACATCATGTCTGTCCATGCCCTAAATGTAAGTGTGATTAGAGCAAGTGACATGTGATTGCGCATCCATGAAGGTGTAGATTACCCATAGCAACTCATTAAAATTTCCTTATGCTTCAATGAAGAGTAGTAAGGCCCAGTCATTACCTGGGAGTAGAGCTTGGACAAGTGGTAAGACAGACCAAATGTCTGAAGTAACTTCAGCAATCTTGCGACATAACTGAGGCTATAATTACAAATCAAGAAAAACATTAGTATTTTCTAATATATGGTACGTATATGTTGAAAGATATGATGATGGAACAATGAGATAGTTAACCTGTGAAGCAGCCGCATATAGTACATGAAGGATGCCTTCTTCCACAGCAGCAATATCCAAAATATTCAGGAATGAACCATCAAAATGATTTTCTGACAGGCTAAATTCTTCTCCAAACATACTAGAGTAGTCTGTAGAAAGTACTAGACTGGAAGCATCACTTTTAGGAATTTCATCACAGACATGGCTTGACAACATGACACCATTAGACATTGATTTGTCTGAAAATAGCTCACACTCTAAGAGTTTTTGCAATACTTTTGATGCCTAAGTTAAAAGAAACAATTAATGGGGAAATTTTCCATGTGGAAACAGCATACAACAAAAATGAAAAAAATATAGTGTTAATGATCATACTCGGAGGCAAACAACTCCAAGGGTCTTGTCTTTATGTGCTTTCCTTAAGAGGAGCATAGCCGTTTCAGATCGAAATGCCAGTAAATATGAAGGAGGCTGAACAGATGATGGACTCCGTGATCTCCTAGGTTGTGCCTGGAAGGAATAAGGAGTTTAGAATAGTAGATCAGGTGGGAAATTCAAAGGAGTGCTTCTATGTTCCACAAGAGAATAACAGAACCCTAAATATCTGTGTTTGATTTATTAATTGCCAGCACCCTCAACTTCTGTAATTGGCTTAGGTGGCCATTTCCTTTTGTGGAGCAAAGGGGCACTTTAGTAGGATGAAAAAGAAGGACCGACAATTGCATGATGGTGATGTTTTTGTAAAATAAAGAAATGATTTGAAGTAGTTCTACTCACAGAACAGAAAACAAAAAAAAACATCATTTCTTCACTTTTCATGCTATTCAAATATCATGCTGATTTTTTAGAGTAGTAGATTTTCTATTATGTCAATCTTACATAGAAAAGATTGGTACAAGAAAATTGATGCTTGTCATGGAACGACAGATGCAATAGTACCACAAAAATCCGCATGTTAGTTGAGAGGTTAACAGTAATCCCGTATAGGAAAATAAACAATTACAGCCAGTCATTTGAGTGCCTCTTAGATTTCACACTTTTGGGAACCACCAGGAGACAAGTTACAGCCTTAAACCATTCAGTTACTAGTTGTATGACCCAGTTGTGCGACAATTCCTTTTTCTAAAAAAAAAGGCCCAGTTGTGGAAACTAATGCTGCTCTGAAAATGCGATCTTCAACAGAACAGTCAGACGAAAGATATACCATCCATTTGCCATGAATGCTTGCAAGAAATTAATGAAGTGATAAGAAGATAGTATTCTTGGCATGTCAATACCTACCTCACAGTTCAACTGATTTTTTTTTACCATGTGATGATAACAGACTACAGGAAGATCCTCGGTAAAATCAAGCTAACTTTTGCACAGTGACAGATCTTCAACAGCCATTGTGGTAGCAAAATTGAACTAAGCAATTTGATTTGAGCTACTCAAGTTGCCTACTAGAATATATTTGCATCCCACATTATAACTTTTAACAGTCACCCATTAATCAAGGCAATCCTGCTGGATGTGCATAATGCAGTATTTTTAAAACTCACAAAGGAGCTTGGCTTGTATGCTGTCAGTCAGCACTACTGTTAGTTGTTACCTAAAGATCGTTCAGCACAAAAGAATATAAAAGGACTGAATATAAAGGATTATTTAAACTTCAGAAAAATAGGAAATAATATGTATGATTAAGGTTGCAAGTGCAGGTCTATGTAATCAAGCTTACAGCATACATGGCTGCAATGCAGTAACCTTCACCTTCCACAATACTGTAGCACATTGGAAAAACAAAGGAAACAGACACACATGAGGGGAAAAAAAGAAGTCGCATGCCTCAAAGTTTGAAGAAACGGTTGGGGTAGCTGCTGGACTAGTTCTCAGGGCATCTGAATCAGCAGAACTTAACAAAGATTTGGTAGGATCCCTGTAAATTATTGACATATTTCAGATACCATTGCCCACATGCAGGAAGGAAAGTGCAAACACATATGCACAATAACACAAGCGCAATATATGATGGCAGACAACACATCATGTACCACAAATCAAACTGATACATGATTGCAAGTTGAAGTAGAGAGCCGCACCTTTCGTTTACAAGGTGAAGGATCGGATAAAATGGACCAGCAAGCAGAACCAAGAAACGCACACTGCTCTCTGGGGAGTCAGCGATGTTATTAAGGTCAGCCTGCACTAAATGTACAGGAGCCTGTTAAAACGGCAATGCACACCATTCATCGAGAGGTGGCAATTTAACTAGGAGCATCGAAGAGGGACATCACCTCAATCTGGGGCAGAAATGGAGGTAGCCTTCTCGCAATGTCTTTTAGCAACTACAGTGAATGGGGCAGGAATGCATCAGGAACTCATGACATGGTGAACCCAAAGCCAAAGGGGTAAAAGGAAACAGAGTAGTAAGAAAAGAACCTGGAGGTGCATATTGTGAGACGGGGGTTGTTTGGCGGATGTGATTTGTGGGAGCAAGTAGCTGAGCAGAGGCTGGAGCTCAGGTTCGAGGCCAGGCACGGGGATGCCATAGAGCTGGATGAAGAAGATGGCGATGGGATTGCCGCGCAGGCAGGAGATGCGGAGGTAGCGGCACGGGGTGTGGTTGGCGGGGTAGACCACGTCGCGCTTGGGGGCCTCGCAGCGCGGGCGCACCTTGACGAAGGCCTCGGGCTTGTAGCGCAGTGCGGCCGTGAGCTCCCATTCGAGGACCGACTTGTTGTAGATGCGGACTTGGGAGAGTAGGCACGGCTCCTGCAAGCAGCTCACCCTTGTAAATTGTAATCCTTGGTAAGTGAGCGAGAAACTACTCAATTCGATTCCCAATCCATCGGATTGGGAGGGGAGGAAGAAGAAGATGCAGCGAGGGGCGACCTGGAGCTCAAGGAGGATCCATTCCTTGGTGTTTGTGGCGGTGGACCAGTGGGAGCGCAGGTCGGCCTCCAGCACGTTCCCGGCCTTCTGCGACGGCGACTCACGAGAGGACGCCTTCACCCGGAAACCCAGAGCCACCACGCCATCGCCCCACTCCGCCGCCGTCTCCCTCTCCGGCGGCGCCAAGGCCGCCGCCTCCATCAGCTCCGATGAGTCTCCCTCACCGCACCCCACTCCCTCGCCTCTTCTCCAGTGAAGACTAGGGACTCGAGCAAGACGATTCTCCGGCAACAGTTGGGCTGGGCTTCGAGGTTTGATATTGGACCGAGGCCCATTTCTCCTTTTGGGCTACTTTACTACAAGTACGCATTCGATTAACAGGCACTGACACGCGACATGACTATAGGCTAACCAGTTTGCAATTTCAAATAAAAATAACAGTTTGCAATAGTAACGTGCACCCTTCTCATTTTTTACTCTACGCTCACAAACACGCACGCACACTGGTCCGTATGAATACACGCACTTAACCCTACCTCCTATGAGAACCTCGCACACTCGTCCGTATGAATACACGCACTTAACCCTACCTCCTATGACGACCTCCGAGAGACTACGCGGCTGGTCCTTGAGATTGACGAAGTCGCTGCAAGCGCCTACCGCTGAAAGAATAACGCAGATTAAATCTTAGAATAAATTTAGAAAAATACGAACACCCATGTCAAATCGAAGACTCGAACGCAGATGGGCAGATTCCAACAAAAAAACCGGAGACTCGAACCCCGAATGGACAGGTCCACCGAAAAAACCTTACTGGTTGACCTACCCTCACTTCGCTGCACCCTTCTTACCTAGTATAGGCGTAATTTAACCTTGTTAATCTGGAGCCAATAAATAGGCACCTTGGTAACCTTGAACCAATAAACAGGCTAACCATTTGAAACTTGTAGGATGTAATTGGTACCACTGAATTCATATTTGAGAGTACTTTTATGTGATACCAATTTTAAGAGAAATAAAGGACAAAATATGTTCTTACATACAGCATCCAATCCAACCGCACTTTACCAAAAGAAAAGCAAAGAAGAGAGTATTATGCCAACTTTATAGTCATTAGCAACATGGTAAAAGAGAAATAATGGTCAAAATATGTTCTTAGAGACCACAGGTCGGCAGCGGCACCTTAATAAAAGAAAAGGAGGAAATACTATACCAAATTTATGACCAATAGCAATCAGTTTTTGCTATACATAGATACACGCTATATCTAAATACATAAAATGCTAGTCAAAACACACCCCTGGAAACCACACCAGGTGGTCTGGGTACATCACTGCATTATTACGTATACATACCATATGCTGTTATGAGTACGTTACAGCATTACACACAAGAAATGGAGAATAATGTGGTGTCTCAAGTTCTGATTCCGATAAGTATATTCATTGTCATCTAGATTCTTTTCCTACTACTGGTCCCAATCAATTCTGAATGGCCCCCGTTTATTCAAACTTGACTTAGGCCCCTTCCTGCTTCTATTCCTAACTCTAAATATCTTCTCTTTTATATCTCCAACACAGCCCATTATAATACCTACATGACACACGTCAGATTTGCAATGCCTAAATGTGCAATACAATACAATACATAGTACATGCATAGAAACATCCTCAGTTTATTCACCCACTCGTAGGAGGAGGTTGCATGAGGACCGGCCGCTGGAGCCTTTATCTATGTTTCCTAGTACACTGTATACGCTGTCAGAGATTCAAGCAAAGCCGCATCATAGTGGTGGCCCGATGCAGTACAAGCTTTGGTCAATCCTCAAGCACCGGAACTATTGCCGATGACAATTCAATATGTGACATGCGAACTGCCCCAATCAGCCGTTCTGGGAGCTCCTCGTATGTATTACCCTGCCAACAATATTCGGTTCAGTACTCCGGCCAATGTTTAATGATTATTTCACACAAACAAATGATTCAGCATAAACAAATTGTCGGCAAAGATGCCTACCTGGACAAGGAATGCCATGTCGACAACTAGCGTCGTTATCACACCACACACAAGACCCAAGACTCCATTTGCCACTGTAGATGAGCCAATGTCCACATCTATCTGCACATGTCCATCACCATAGTGCAACATAAAAGATGTGTTAAGTCAGTCCAAGGTCCACATCCTATTTCATAGCCAAAAGGGAGACAAACATAAGCTTTGGAGCTTTCTCCCCATCTTACTTCTAAGTAATTTGCTCCGCGGATATAGGTAATGTCAACTGCCTTGCCTAATAGACAAGGTGTGCTGCCAACACTTTGGCGGACAATCCATGAGCCCTGGGATTCAAGGTGCATTACACCAGACAAAAGGATTTAAGTTCACCAAAAACTTAAAACAAGATTAAACTTATCCTTTCTTTTGCCCTTCCTACTTCACTTTTCACATGGACCTCACAGGATCTCTAAGGAATGATGGATAGTCATAGAGAAAACATTACCTTAGGTACTGATGGTATCAACTTGAACCTACTATTCCGAAATTCGTCATCGCCATCAACAAAACGTTGCAATAAGGAATTTGGTATCAATTTCTTTGTAACAAAGTAGAAAACCATACTATAGTTTGTTGTCCCAGGTACCTGCAAAAGCAAATAGTTGCATCATCAACAAAACTATGGAAAATGCAATGTCAGCATTCGATATCACCCATCATTGCTGGTCCACAAGTCACAACTCACAACAGTGAACAATGATAGTGTTAAAAGATACATCTATCAAGAGCAACATCTGGAAATGAGTTTGAGTAGAATAATTAGCGGATTATTCTTTCAAACTAGTAGACTGTACGCACAATCCAAAAAAATAAAGCATATGCATATAAAGGAAGATAAGAAGCAAAACAAATATGGCTTTGACCCATTTTGTTCAGTAATGTCCATGGTAATACTTACTTGTAGATTTATAGCCAATGCAAATAGCCCCTTCTCGGCCGCTACCTAGAACCGAAGCACAAGGTTATCAAAAGGGATAAAGTAAAACTTAGTAGAAACTGAGCTTCACCGCATCAAATACATCCATGGTTAAATACAAAGCTCAAAAGAAAAAAAAACTATCAGCAACTGACTCTTAATTGTATACAC
The DNA here is from genome assembly GCF_002211085.1 of Panicum hallii. Lineage (NCBI taxonomy): Eukaryota > Viridiplantae > Streptophyta > Magnoliopsida > Poales > Poaceae > Panicum > Panicum hallii. The sequence goes on from NC_038050.1 coordinate 53,395,380, forward strand.
AGAAAAGCTAAATGAAATACCCCCTCTACACCAATGTAAAAGCCATTTAAGACATCAACATGGCCTCCAATATGACACTCTGACTTGCAATTTTTTAAAGCATGATATTTAATAGAGAAAGTTATATATTATGAAAATATTTTCTGCGATGAATCTAGTAACACAAAGTGTTCTTAATCTATATAAATTTTCATTATATTGATAGATCAAGTTAAAGAAGTTCGACTGACTACAATCCTAAAACGACCTAGAAAACATTTGAATTGGAAGTAGTAAGAAAGAACAAAAACATTGACTCTTGGTGCAACAAATGATGCTGTGTTAACTCCATGTCCAAGCATCATGTCATGCGCCTATCAACAAGACAACAAGGACTTCCACAGACAGTGGCAACAATAGTTCAGTTTCAAAAACAGAGGGCTTGCTTCTCCATGGTGAGGGTGTTCATGATATCATAACTCAAAACACAAACTCACTTGAACCGCACAGCCTTTTCTTCTAGCAACATGGTCCATTCGCTTTGTATCTTTAAACCAATCAACAGCAACAAGTTCCATAAGAGGCTTTCCTGCAGGAACCTGTCAATAAAGAATAAAAATCACAAATAGTAGGGCCTAGAAAACAGCCAAAATGATGCTACAGCAGTGCTAGGAATATAATAAGTGTGGTTAGATGAGGAAGATCAAAACCTTGCTTTTATCATATACAAAATTCTTGCTTCGAACTCTGAAGTTATTCCCATCGGATATTCTCCAGCAGTCACGACTGTTATCACGGTCATCCCGACGTAAATTCCCAGAAAACCCAGATAAATCAATATGATCTGAATCCTCGTCATCCCGCCCTAGATAGAGTTCATAAAGTGAACTAGAACATGTGGAGTATACTGTTGTTTGTACAGATAATGGAATATCAACATACCTGGCTGTCTAACATCTTCAGCATCCTCACGAGTTGATGGCTGCACGGAAAACATAGTCTTGTTTAAAAAAATGACAGAAAAAAGTCCACTGGAAAAACTAGCAATTCATCAACCTCTTGTTCAGATTCAGGTATCAGAAATTCATCATCTTCATCAGACTCCTCCTCAAGAACTGTAGAATGTCTGCTTGGATCCATTGGTAGGCTGGTTTGCGTAGTATTCTCTTGTGCTTTTCTGCCTTTCTTAGAAGAAACAGATGGAGTCATGTTGACCATAACAGGAATCCTAGGAAGCACTTGACTCTCATCACTTTGTGAAAACCATTCCCTGAGCCCTGTAAGGGGAGAAAAAAGCACAATGAATAATAGAGCACATATCATTTTCAGTTTCCCAGAAAATGAGGGAAAAAACATGCTGGGCATCCATAACAATAAGTCATATGTCTTAGCAAAATGAAATGGAGTATGGTAAATTTGCTACTTGCTAAGATGGTAAAATACATGCTGAGTACATGATGGCAATGAATCTAGCATATGCCAATTTTTTGCGGTATTATGCAACTTAACGATATTGCAAAAATTATGTGATATGCTTCATGCACAAGAAAAGTTCTGCAACAGCCTCCTAAGCCTGTGTCATGCATGTCAGTATATGGTGGCACGCATAAGGATTATTCTTAACTGTTTGAGGGTAAAAGAGGGATTGTACATGGCAACCCCACTGAGCTGCAGCCTAGAAGTAGGATGCAGAGTGGGGAAGGTTTTAGAAACCTAGGAATTCTACAGGGATAATCTGTTGGCTATTGGACCTAAGGTGATAACTGGCAATAGCCTTGTAACGAATAATGATTTGTTGAAAGTGGATCTCCAAACTGTATGAAGGACTAGGCAAGAAAAACAAGAAATCATTTTCTCCAAAATCATCTTCAACAGAAAACATATACTACTAGACTAATGGTTATTTTAGTAAGGTGCCAGAATTTATCAAAATAACAGTCATTTTACAGACCCTGGAAAGGAACCCATTAATGCATCTGATGTAACATGCAATTTGTCAGCTCTGAACCACCTAAAATGACCAAACATAAAGGTTTATGGACACTGGTCAAGCCAGCAGCCTCGCACAACAAGGTCTCATCTTAATTGAGTACTCCAAATCCTATCCAAGAACAAGATAAACCAAATGCTTTCCCTGAGTACTATCATACAGAAAATTAAGTACGATACCATGCAAAAACTCATTTCAGAAGCTTATTTGTACCAGCAACACTATTCAGCATATGAAGGAGGCAATGCTGCTGAAACGAAGGTACATAACCAACTCCCCAACCCTTCAAATCTATCTGCATAAGATGCTGCACTTGTGTTCGGATTCTTCCGTTACGGGATTTCAGTGGAGAAATGTTGAAGCCACCACCTACAATTAATGCAAAAGAGAAGAAAAGAAGTTAGGGAAAAGAAAGGTCTGGTTGCTATACATCAACATAAGTTGCAAATGTTGTGCTGCAATGAATTCGTCAGAGCAATTTCCTTACTCTCAATATGTGCCCTCACAAATCCTGGTTGTGGGCCACAGTTTGGGTGCTCTCTGGATTGAAACAGCACAACTGCAAATAAAAATTACTAAATACATCAAACAGAAGTCATAAAATAAAATGACTATGCATTCGTGTCCGCATCTGTTGCATGGGAACATGGCTATGTGTAAACCCAAAAGTACCAGAGTACCAACCATAGCTTCCATCATCATTACGCCGCCAATAGCGCACATAACAAAGATCGCGAGGCCAAACAACCCTAGCAAAGTATTCATAAAATCCATGTCAGACTCCATAAAGGTAAATAAATGACTCTGAAATTAACAAAAATGGGATAAACTTTAATGATGAAATACAGGAGCGAAGCTAAATAGGCTCAGTACCAGACAATGTCAGTATTTAATCCATGTTCCCAGGAACTATATTTCAATGAATTAGCACCAAACATTTAAAAGGTCAACAAAAGTATCTTTACAAATGCAACATAATGACATGTCCATTTGTGAACCAAGAAAGAAAAATGTGTCATGATTTTGCAATGAATGCAAAGTTCTCGCGGAGCACAAGCCAGTAGAGGAACATTTCCAGCAAAAAAGCAAAACATACATTGGGAACCAATCCAGTTGTAGCCTATGGTATAGTATTGCAGTGTGGCCATCGACCTCCTCCACTAGACTACCATACTGGAAGCTGCAGTCCCACCTTACAGAACAAAAAAAACAATATGGATAAGTTTAAGGAAAATATAATGCACAGTGGTGGAGTTGATTTATCAAATGTGGGAACAAAGAGAATTTACTCAAAACGTGTAGTATCCATGCTCATGACAAGCTGAAATATAGCCTCGCAGGAGGCTTCAACCACACCAACAGCCTTCATTGCTCTGCTACAGCTTCTTGCCTATGAATAGCACACAAGTATCAAGCAACATGAGAATGTGGCCACAGATTTAAAGCACCTGTATATACTTACAACCATTAACAACTTACAAGGTAATCAACATCTTGGAGCTCCTCAAAAATGCGGAGGCCTGAAGAAATCAACACCAAATTAGAAAAGCAGCCTAGTTACATAGAAGAGAAACAGAGTTACAGGCAAAACAGTAGTTCTTGCCATTCTGGCATCTGACAAGGCGCCAGTGTCCTCTAGAGAAAACTTGGTCAGGGCTTCCCTGATTTGATATTCCCAAATCGTTTTCACGGGTCCAATCATGCAATGATTCTGGAGGACCTACAAAAGGCAACAATAGAAAATTATTTGTTAAGCACTGAAAGAAAAAATAACATATATGGAAGGGAACAGAGAAGCCATGTTAAATGACATGTTACAGACCATTCCCAATTGTTGTTCTCCTTAGCAGTGATCGCTGATTGTCCTCCTCTTCTTCCTCCTCTTCATTACTGTACCTGCCAGGTGAGAATATGGGCACGTGTCATTTTGGAACAGGTTACAACTCTAACGTATTATATGCAAAAGATGGAAACATAGTTACACTCAAGCACTAGTACACTAGTAGAGTATGAGGTGTGTCAAGCATACACAAACTTGACTTCAAACGCTATCAAAAAAAAATTCTTTCTTCATTTCAGTGTAGCGTTATAAGATCAGAAACTGATTGAGGACCTAAGTGCTAGATGAGTTGAGACACACACCTATCCAGTATTTACTTATTTAAGACCATAAGAGTTTTAGACATTTAGATCACAAAGAGAAGAATGTCAACTGAACAAAAATAACAGTCCTGTCAGAATGTGGTGTTTTCAGAAATACTAGCTGTCAACAGCCCCAATAAGACAGATGGGAGATGTACCCAAAGCATTACCAAACTGGTACAAGCAATTATTAGCAGAGTCTGCAGAGAAGAGTATCAAAAAGAATACTTTGGCCGCTGCTGGTGAAGGGTTCAACATAAAAACAAACACAACATGAAAGTGCAAAAGCAAAAAGTGGTACAAGTTCAAATAGAAGCATAACTGGCAACAGAACCATGGAAGTCAGCTACTTACTGACTTTCGTGGTCAGAGGAAGAAGATTTCCTTCCATTTTCTAAGCTAGCCTTTTGCTGGGATGAGCTAATAGCCCTGTTGCCATCAATCTGCGCTGCTCCTTGTTGCTGCACCGCTCAGAAGAAACAATTTAGGTACAAGTAGGGTGCAGTCAGCAACTAAGTAAATTACAGGTAAATTTGTTGTTTTGTAGATTCTTAATCACTTTCCTGTACTGCTAGTACTTTGTAATATGAGTAATGAAATTGGCACGGCTTAGGGTTTGCACACGTCGAACCTGATCAATGACCATCTCAATTTTCTCCTTCCAAATTAGAGCCTCCTGTATGTTGAACGCCGCCATCTGGTACATGTCACAGAAAGGGATTGAGTTAAATGGGTGGTATATTTAAGTGAAGGCATGTTGAATGCAAAGCCGGAGAGGTTCCAAAACATTGCACAAAACAAGATGAAATGGAAAAAGATCACTTGGCAGTGATAGGAAGCAGCTTGCGATCTAGTGATCTACTGTTGAATGCACTAACACAAAGAAGTTACTCCTAATGAATGAGTTATGAAATTACCGTGATGCGGTTGTGCTTCTCCCTTTTGTTGTAGACGCACAAGACATAAAGCATCTGCAGGAGGAGGGGTAATGCCCGAAATGGATCATCATCATAGTTTGTAATAAAAAAAAAAGAACAACACCAAAAAGAAGAAGAGAAAGGAAAACAATAGTACATGTCCGTGGTGCATCTTGAGCCCCCTGTCCTCAACCCTGCAGTTGCCGTCGATGGGGAGGGACTTGATGGGGAGCTTCCCCCCGACCTTGTCGGCCTTGTGCTGCGGCTTGCGCTTGTAGTAAGACAGCATCCGCGGCTCCAGCACAAAGTAGCGGGTGTGGACGAAGGACCGGCCGATCTTGCGCCGACCGTAACGGACCATCCACCCCTCGTACACCGACGACGAGGACGACGACATCCTGCTCCTCCCTCAGATCCCCTCCCTCCTTTCCTCAGTAGCACAGGGGCAGCATCAAGCGGGGATCTATTCGATCCACCAACCGATGTAGCTGCTGCAGCAGCAGCTCTGCTCTCCAGGATTCTCCCTCTCCGCTTTCTTCTCTGGAACAGTGGACTCCTAGTCGTCTCCTCCCTCGGCCTCGGTGAGATCGAAGGTTGGATGCAGAGGAGAGGCCATGGAGGCGACGCAACCAACAAATGCAGAGTACGACTGTGCGAGACAGCGTTGTTGCTGGGCCGGGCTTATTTGGGAGGGTTAAGCCAGTAACGTGGCCCATATGTGTTCGGCATCTGCCAACTAGATGGGCTAAGCTCTTTCCCAAAAAAGTAAATACCAGGTCTATTTAAATCCGATTTTCATAGAGGTTTGATGAAAAAAAGTTGACCCACTCATGGATCGTGATTACAGTGCCCATTCAATTTAATTCTTATATATTTTTAACTTAAATTTATATAAGATAAAAGTCTGATTCTTTTTAAATCTGACACTTAAATTATTTAAACTAAATTTTAAAACTCTTCATCAACCCTACCCTCTCAAAAGAAAAGTCAACCCAACTTGTGATGGTTAAATTTATAGGACTATACGGATAAACTTACTTCCTTGCTGTTCACATGGATTAGCGTGGAAAATAAGGTAATTTATATTTTTTTCTACCTTAGAGCATCTCCAGCGGATTACTCATATCTCTTTTCAATTAAAAAACTATCCTTTTGGCATGAAAAGTGCTTCGGCAAATTACCAATTCCATTATCAATATCAAAATATTTTTGATGATTGCTAAAATACACCTCCCTTTTACTCAAATGTAGGGGGATTGCTCCCTCCGTTCTATCTATTGAGTAATCTGCTATAGCACCCACTACTAAAAATATAAAAAGTGGTATGGTAATAGAGAGAGAAAATATATAGGATATGAAAGATGAGTAATCTGCTAGATATGCTTTTTTATATGATTCTAGATTGTCATGTTAAATAGTTTACTTTCGTGTATCGTGTTTTATTTCACTTTGGTTTATAAAATTATCGTTTTCGAAGTGTGCCATGGCCGCCGGTGAGAGGGTGTTGTTAAGATTGCAGAGTCTATGAAACGTGAAGCGATGCATGTATAGTGCAACGAGCTTTGTAAACCTTGATTAAGATAAAAATTCTCGGTAGTGATTCTCTCGGCCTAGTTGAATAGTGAATTGAGCGTAGCTTATGTGGTAACTTATCTCTCAGCCTAGTTGAATAGCGAATTGAGCGTAGCTTACTATCGGTGCTTTAACCGTCCACCTACCGAGAGATACCTCAAGAGTAGATGGTCCGTAGGACATCGCCGGGCCTAGAGTTTGATGGTAAAAGTAAGGACACAAGATATGGATTTATACATGTTCAGACCGCCGGAATAGCGTAATACCCTTGGCCCCGTTTGGGGTGTCGTATATTGCGCCCTGCGCTTGGATATTGTTTTGTCTAGTTTAGACTTGAGGTGGTTCTATCGATCTGTATACCCCTACCCTTCTTATATACTCTAGGGGACAGGATTACTAGTGGATTACGTGGTACGAGTTCTAATAGAATTACATAGTATAAGTTCTAATAAGATTACAAAAGAATTCTAGCAGAAGTCCTTCTTCTTTCTTACTTGCGGGTACAAGGGATCTTATCCCTTACACCTATCTAGGTAGGATTCTTGACTCGGTACGAGTGTTTGTATTTTTCTAGATTTATTTTAGTATTTAACCGGGGTTATTTTTGTAGTGGTAGGCACATGTGCGTCGATACCGAAGCAACTGCAGTGGCTTCGTTAATCTCAAGAATTTAAGAATTTATTAGCTCAGTCTTTCTGATGTGTCATAAGGGTAGGATTGGATGCATGTATTTATAATGGTAAGTTTATATGCGTGTATCTCAACGCCTGCGTCTGTACCGTGTTTTGAAAAAATATGACAAGTGAATAGCGTTTCTAGTTATGAGAAAGGTCTATCTTATGTCATGCATTGTGGTGAGGTGGAGCAGGTTGGGAGCGGTTGTTAACGATGTGCCGTATAGCGGGAGCACGTGCGCAAACTTTTTTAATAGAAATGTCATAAACCAAATAACATGTGTCTTCTTTTAAACAAAACGACATGTGCCCTTCATCTTTTGTATAAAGCCGTGTCCATGCTAAGAGGTAAGAGAGACTAAAAAGTTTAACTTCTGGTAAAAGAAAATAAGAACATCAGCATATGATCTGAATTGGTCTAACATATTTTGTTTACCAATTACTCCCTCAATTTTAAATTATAGATCGTTTTGATATTTTCTATATGTATATCTAGGTGCATAATAAAAATTATATATATAGAAATAAAAAAATACATTAGATTTTTATGACATACATAGGACCCATGCCAATTAAAAGAACGGAAAAAAATCTTCTTAAGAGGAGTTGCACTTACGTCAAAAGAGTGAGTGCGTTTATTTGTTTATTCCCCAAGATTCAACTTTCCCTCTCCTCTCTCTTACTCATTAGTCGGTTTCTCTAGTGATCATGATTCGATTCATACGTGCCATGTTGGATGATGCACCGGTCACTGGAGATGGCCAATAAGCAATATATATATATATATATATATAGAGAGAGAGAGAGAGAGAGAGAGAGAGAGAGAGAGAGAGAGAGAGAGAGAGAGAGAGAGAGAGAGAGGGGGGGGGGGGGGGGATGGGGCCGCTGCCTTCTTTCTTCAAGGAGAGAAAATAGTACACCGAGGAGATTGAAAAGCCATGCCCATGGCTCTCCCTTTCTTCTTTACTCCGAGGAATTTGAATTTACCTCAGCCAGGCCCGATGGGGAAAGCTGTTCGTCATGGAGGGGAGGGAGAGAACTCGCCTAAGGAAGCTCATCCGGTCATCATCCCCATCAGCGGCCCCACTCCAGCCACCGCTTCTCCTCTTCTCCTTGGCTGGCTCCCAGGCGAATGCCCCCTGCGTCGATGCTTCTCCTGCGGGAAGTAGGCACGCGTTGCGGCCTGCCTATGGTATGCACGCCGTTGCCGTGGTGATCTCATCTAGTTATGTAGCCAGCCCCTGTTTGCATTTGTGGATATGTGCAAGTAATCCCCTCCTCGCTCTCCTCCTTGATTCTTCTTCCCCATGCCTCACACATGCACTGTTGAAATTCCATGCCGACTAACTGAACCATCCATAATGTGTTCGATGAAATGCCTAAGTGGTGCTCCCTTTTCCATATTGTGTCACGGCATCATTTCATATCATATGCTCTGGAAGCTCTGAATCTCTGACGATGGGTCTGATGGTAGTTTAATCGCGACCACCTCTGATGCCATTGTAGGCACATCCACACAAGGTGTTCAATGATAACTTTCTGCCGTGATCATAGCAAAAACTGTAACTTCTTGCATTAATAAGTTTTACAGCTTGGTTCAGGGGATTACCCCTTGAGGTTTCTTATTAGTTGGACATTTGTGAGTTTGGTAATTGGTATGAATGGTTTGCCTGCATTCACCTGCTGAACATACTTTCATTGTTTCTTTGTTTGATAAGAGACATTTCCCCATATCCTCAGTTTGAAATCCCGCATGCTGCAATTTGTTTGACAAAAGATTTAACAACTAAAATGATGTTTCATCTGTCAAGATATAGAACCTAAAGCACGGAGCCATTATCGTCACACTCCCCAACTGTACCTAGTTGTAGCGGATCTTCACCATGCTCACTGCTGCTGTAATGTTGTGCGCTTCTTGCCTCCATCTTTCAAGATGGGGAATATGGTCATTTGTCACTGCATTAACTTGTAAGGTCGTCGTTCTATTTAACCTGAGGCTAAACTTTTTCACTTGGCCATTTTTATTTTGCTACCCTGTTTCCAAAGCTGTTTGGCTTATGTTTATTTCAACAAATGAACATGTAAGGTTCGCCTTGATGTTTCTGGACCTGGCCAAGGTAGGTTGAAAGTCCTTATTACAATTATTGTCGAAGTGTACAACAAATACCTTGGCATATATCCAATTAGAAATGATCTCATGCTAGGGGGTGCAAACGTAGATTATTTATATAGTGTTCCTATCCATCATTTGCCTGTAAGTTTTGCTTGCTGCAGATATTAATTGATTGTAACTTAGTTTCATATTGCTTAACAATGCATCGTGGGAAAATGAGGATGGAATTTAGAGAAGGCATATGCAGATATGCTCTAAGGCAATGTATCATTGTTTTTTTCTACCGACCGCCTAGGTTTCAGGTTTCTCAACTTCCCATAGCACAGAATTTGTTCTTGTCAGTTTACTGTCCATCCGATTACGATATGGTATCAGCTTCCTAGGTAGGTTATGCACTAATGTGATATCCAGTTTGATGAATCACCTCATCCTAGATGGAGTGCTCTATCATTGGTCCATCCTATGAATTTCCGTGGGGATAATGCCATCCCTCATGTTTATATTAGTTGTGTGCATATGAGGCATGAGGTGGTGGTTAATCAACCCATCTGATTCTTCAAACCAAACATAAATGTGACAGAGGGTGGCAGATCACCCCATTCTTCAATCAAACCAAACACTCCGTAATCTATTGCATCTACTGCATACCCCACAAAAATGAAGTGTAAGTTCCCTTTCCTAGATCTTAGTTGGCAACTCTTGCAGTCACTTTCCAGTTTGTGCCTCGCTTCGAGCAGCCAGCAGCCGGAGCATGCTGAAGGTTTATGGCTCGTGAAGCAAGGATGAGTCTCCGACCAAATAGATCCCCGACAGTTCTCTGCAGTTACTGGCTGTACAGCTGCTGAGGATGTTTGATAACTGCTAGATTTGAAGGGACATCAATAGTTGAAGCATAACAAATCTGAACCCTTTTTTTCGTTCTTCCAATCTCCAATGCATGGTAGTTTCAAATAAGAGATTGGTGAAACATATAGTGAATTCAAATAACTCTTAAATTAAATGCACCCAAATGATCCATGAATATTTTCATATACATTCAAAGAGTCCAAATATTCATCCTTGTTATCTGTAGAGTGCAGAATCTTGTTGTTTAACGAATCTTTGCTTTCAAAGTCGCTGACTTTTTGTTTTGGTTTACACTTCAGTGCTCTCTGTGTAGGGATGGTCGTCCTCCGATGCCATGCTAGTGACAACGAAACATGGCAAATGCTGTAACTAGCAAGTAAGTGGGCAAGTAATGGTGATGCTGGTCCTGTGCCTGACAGACTCAGTGTTTCCTCTTCCTTGTTCGGCCAGTCTCCACTCCACACCTTAATCAATTCTCGCTACTGTGATGAATTTTAGCAATAACTTGCACTGCCGCAAGAAAGATGGCATTATGCAGTGGGGATATCTTCTAGGAGTTGTGATCTGGGAATGGAAAGAAAGCTGGATTCTTTTTTTTAAAGGAAAGAAAGCAGGATTCTTGCCAAACCGTAAGCCAATTGACACACTACATTCAGGTTCAATTCCTTTGCTTTTCTGTTTCTAGGGAATTTCTTTCTCAACTATATAATGCAATGCCAAGCAGATAGCAACACTCAACCGAATGTCCCTTAGGGAAAGAATGGCACATGAGTCATATCTTGCTCCATAAATGCTTAAATAAATATGGCACTCTATTACAATGACAGCACCAAGCTATATGTTGTACAAATGAACACATGCAGTGTGGAGTGTGGAGTAACTTACAGTTGCTCTTTGGTATCAATCGACCCACCCCTAGCTGTTGGTACAAAAAAGAATTAACTGTATGATTAATGGCAAATAGTACTAACTTTTGGATCCTATACGGAGGTTTACTCTTATTTATCTTAACTGTGAACATTCTTGTATATCAGAGTGTTCATGCTTCATGTGTACCGGGTGGTGAAGCGCCTTTGCCTAGGTGGCTGAGATCACAGCACATTTGAGCCTTATACCATTGAGTTGATCAACATATTATCCATCCAGGTTAAGTACTTGGATCAAACAATTCCCTCTCACTGCTTTCCTGCCCAAAGCTTCTTCTGGCAGATTAGGATCTTGTCCTTGTCAGTCTTGTTTTCAGGGTTACGCCTCTCACAGCTCCATCTCATTCCTTTGGCAATGGCTGCTACAGAATCCAGGAAGTAGGTGCTCTCCCTGATTATCGCATAACCCGTGGGGCGAAGGATGCGGTCCATCTCAAGAAGTACAAACTTCATCTCGCACCTGCAGTTAGTGATGTTATCAAGTAGTAAGTTTATCTTGCACCTCTATGATTAAAAAAAGTTGTATTTTTTTCCTTTTTGGAATCTGAATTCATGTCTGAGTCTGACCAATAAAAGACAAGTACCATAGAGTTGATTTGAGACTGGTTGCTTACCTGTGAGACTCTGCAGTGAACAGGCCATCAAGATGCAAAAGATCATAGGTGCGTGGGTATGTCGAGAATGCCTCACACCTGCAGAATATACCGTTTCATCAGAATTGTAAGGTAAGTATAAGACAGACAGACAGGTATCGAGTACTGAACTGCAAAAGATCGTCGAAAAGGAAAGTTAAAAGGTAAAAGGTAAGTGCTCAGTCGTTAATTTACCAGTCGTGGTTGACGCCGATGAGGCCTCTGTCGTAGACGACGCCGAGGGAGTTGGGCCCGTAGGAGGAGACGACGTTCATGACCCAGACGGGGTCCTTGATGATGCTGGCCGCGAATCCTCCATAGACCGTGTTCATGTCCATGACGTTCCTGATCTTGTCGGTACCGAGCGCTGGCAGCAGCGTCTTGTAGTGCTTGGCCCTGAGTTTCCACTTGGCGTCGTCCTGCTTGAAGGCGCCGGCGCTGCTGCCGGGGACGACGTTGATGCGCTCCGGCGCGACGGTGAGCCGCTGCGGCCACTTGGGCGTGGCGTTGAGCCCCAGCTTCTTGTACCTTGCGCTGGGGGCGGTGACGCAGGGCCGCATGGGCGCGTACCATGCGGCGTCCGGGTCGACGCTGTCGTCGCACTTGGCCGGCGTGGTGATGGGCGTGAGCTTGTCGTAGCAGGCGGTGGCGTCGGGCGACTTCTGCCAGACGGCGATGTCGCCCTTGATGTTGTAGAGCTTGAAGCACATGGCGGCGAGCATCTTCTTGAGGCGGTCGAAGTCGGCCTTCTGCGCCTGCACGGTGGTGTTCCATCCGTGCCAGCGGTTCTCGTAGTTGATGGGCGGGCCGGAGAGCACCCAGAAGCCGCCGGGGCGGAGGACGCGGTGGATCTCGAGGAGGTAGAGTCCGCCGAACTCGGTCCAGGGGATGAGGCAGCGCGAGCAGTGCGCCATGTCGAAGGCCGCCGACGGGAAGGGCAGGCGCTGCGTGGAGATGATGCCGAGGATGGCCGGGATGCCGCGCTCGAGCGCGAACTGCACCTGCGCCTCGTGGTTGTCCCTGGGCGCGAGGGAGACGGTCAGGATGCCGCGGCCGAGGAGGTCGCCGCCCCAGCTGGCGACGCCGCAGCCGGTGTCGAGCGCGGTGCGGACGGTGCCGTCGCGCATCCCCGGGATGAGCCCCCGCATGGCGTCGACGTAGGCGCCGACGCCGTTGGGGAACATGGTGCCGCCGCCGGGGAAGCGGAAGCGGTCGCCGTCCTTGGCGAGCCAGTGCTGGTTGGACTTCTGGCTGTTGATCCAGTCGTAGGGGACGTTGCGGTACCAGCACTGGTCCTTGCTCTTGGGCCAGCGGATGGGCGGCTTGTACCCCTTGGGCGGCGGGACGAGGCACTGCTGGCGCTCCGGCGGCGGCGGGCAGTGGCGCTCCATAAAGCTGAGGCGGTAGTTGCCGTACCGCCGCCAGCGCCTGGGGTCGGTGCAGGGGGTGTAGTCCTGGAAGTCGGCGGGGCACTCGGGGAACGACACCGCGGCCACCGCGGTGGTGGTGGACGGCGCTGGCTGGGCCAGGGCGGAGGATTGCTGGGCGGCGGTGGTGCCGAGGGTGAGGAGAGTCGGCGCCGGCTGGATGGAATCCAGGAGGCTGCGGCCCGTGCTGTAGACGCCGCCGAGGTAGAAGGAGAAGGCGCAGAGCAGGATGACGAGGAGCGCCACCGGCACCGCCCTGCTCCCCGCGCCGGCGCCGCCCGCCCTCTCGGGCTTGTCCTCCTTGCTGTACTTCATGGCGCGTCCCTCCCTGCTCTCCAGTCCCTGGCGAAGGAACCCAGCCGACCTACAACAACAGCAAGAGGAGGAAGCAGAGGAGCCGCGTCAGCCCCCGGCCACTGTAACCGGGGTGGAGAAAAAAGCGGGGAACATCCGGCGCACTACGAGATCCAATCCACTAGTCCAATCCGATCCAAGGAGAAGCTGCGCGCAAAGCAATCTTAAATTCCGTGAAACCAGGCGGCCAAGGATCCGGCCGCCGTGTCGACGACCGTGCTCGCTTTGCTTACCTTGCTTGGAGTGGAGTGGGAGTGAGCTGGTCGCTGGAGGGAGCCGGGGATCTGGCGGTATATATTAGTCCATTAGTAGCAGGTAGCAGCAGCCGCGCTGGGAGGAGGAGCAGTAGCAGCGGCCAGCGGGTGGATGTCGGCCGGCGCCGCCGTACACGAGATCTTGTCGTTCTTCCTTTGTTTTCGTTCGCCAAGGAGAGGAGGAAGGGACGGCGACGGGTGCGGCGCTGGCAGCGCGCGATGCGATCAGATCGAATAAATCTGGGGCCGCGGCGACGCGAGCGGAGGGAGAGGGCGGCGCGTCGAGGCTGCCGTCCTCGTTGTTGAGGCCTGAGGGGAGCGGGAGAGCAGCAACAAACCTAGCGAAAACACGGGGAGGGAAGGGATGGTAACTGATGGCGGGATTCGGTGGGGAAGCGCAGAGAGGTTTTAAAGCGGAAGACACGTCGGGCGGGGGGGGGGGGGGGGGGGGGGGGTGCGATGCGAGACGACGATTTGGTGGTGGCCAACGACCGGGCGCAGTGGCCGTCGGCCCGACTGGACCGGGCGCTGGATTTCGTTTCCTGGTTGGCTGGCTGGTTGGTTCGGCGCGCGCGCACTCCTCCCCGCACCCACGTTGCAAGTGCGGCTCGGCCGACGCGTCCGTCCAGATCGGGCTCAGGTTCCGGGCGCGGTGGGGGGCCTCCTTCGGTGGAACGGGTGGTTCATCGTACAGTGAAGAGGGCGGTGCGCGTTTCGGGGCCGGACCCTCCCTCCCCGGACGCCGCCGGCCGGCCCGGCCTCTCCAGTCTCCTCACCGACCCCCGACGGAGTTACTACTCGTTGCTGTTGCCCACCAAACCTGCCTCCCTCCCTCGGCCGGCCTGATTCCTGGACGGCTGGACTAGATCACGGGCACACCGGCGCAGGCAGGCAGCGCATTCACTCACTCGCCTCGCCGCTGAATCTCGACGAGCCGGTGCCGAGCCCATCCCGCTGCCCTCTGGTCCTCTCGCTCGACTCCGACGCCACCGTGCTACTACCGTACACCACGGGTTATTGCCCCCTCCTTTTTCCGGTTTTCTTCCTCCCTTTCCCAAATGCGCTTCTGCTAGGTGCTAGCTAGACCGCTGCTAGTCCGTGGCTGTCCGTGACTCCTACTGCTAGAGTAGAGTACTGCTACTCCTACTACGACTTCGGTGCCGGACTGCCGGTACGCCGGCCGGCGCTCGATCAGTGCGAGGTGCCTGCCGTGGGTTCGGCCGCCCGCACTACACCGGAGAGTGGAGACCGGTCACTTCCCCGTAGCATCTAGCTGGGGCCGGGGATGCGTCGATCATCATGAAACATGAATGATTGAACGGAACGGGCGAGGGCGAGTGCGAGTGCGGCGGCAACCGACGACGCGGCGACTTCCTTTGACTTTTGTTTTGACGGGGCACACGCATGAGTGATCACAGAGGATAGTAAAAAAAACTCGTTTGAAAAAAAAGCAAGAATTCGATATATGCTTCTACTAATTCTTTTTCTTTTTAAATTGAGAATCAATGCTGGATATATAACGGAACTTTAATCCAGTGCACCCACACCTAGGCTACATCATCACTCTACAGTGGGCTGCGCTGCGCACGCCGGAAGGTACGGCGGTGCCTGCGGCCGACGGGTTCAAGTACTAGCTGGGTTTACACTTTACAGACTCCGAAGACGATTCTCTCCTTCCCACCGGCGGAACTCCACAGAAATTAAAAGGATGTACGGATATATGGAATAGTCAATTTTATCATTAAATTTTTATCCGAAATCTAACTTCATCTCTAAACTTCCAAAACGACCATTTCAGTTCTTAAACTTCTAATTTTATCAACAAATTATACGCTATGCATTGGTTTTTTAATTGATAGGGAGCTAAGGCCTCTGCCAGCCCATGAACAGACCTGTACAACTTGATAGATTATAACTACTACACCGTTGGTGAAGGTTGGTGATAAGAAAAGTAGGTACTCCTTTATACTAGTAGATTTGTACAGCATAGATTTTGTAATGCAATGTCGATTTTGTAGCAACTCATAATATACTGTAAGAGAGAAATCTGTGATCAAAGTGTATTTTGTTAGGAGCATATTTATGTACGGTACGTGGAGGCATGGGTATACGACGGGTTCAGGGATCCGGGGCGCCCAATGGACCCGCCTCCCGCTGGCATTCCGACTAGCTCAAGATAGCACCTGGAACGAACGTCCAACTTCGTGGGCCGCGACTTTGTTCAGGCCGCCCAGGTCTATGATCCCGTCCGGCCGGCCGGTCGGCAAAAGCATAACTTGCGTTCCCGACCAAGAAGATGATCGGGGACTGGGTCCGTACCATGGCTTCGATTGAGGTTCCCGACCAGGACTCCTCCTTATACGTGTTACTATTCCCGACCTGTTAGACCCGGAGCCACGAGACTGCACACATGGCGTACTTATTCTAGAATAAGGGGTGGGACATGTCCCACACTCTACACCAGTTGTAACTACTCGTACAGAAGTAGGACTAGTCGGAACAAAAGAAAACTACCTGAGTAGTACTCGGGTAGGACTCCTAAGCTCGTATTTGGCGAGGATTTTTATGTAACCCTATCCCCCAGACTATATAAGGGCGGGCAGGGACCCTCTCAAAAAATATTAACACCAAAGGCAATACAAACCACCATACAGGATGTGGGGTATTACGCTCTCGGCGGCCCAAACCTGTCTAAATCTTGTGTTCCTTGAACCTTCGAGTTCCTGATCTTGGCAACACCCCACCTATAATCTACCACCTCGAGGATATCTCTAAGTGGGCTTGGTGCTTAAACGTAATAGGCTACCTACCTGGGGAAATTATGCGACCTAGCAAGAGCAAGATGCGAAAAATTTTACATGCATTTTGCAATGCTGGGATTCGCTCCTGACTCGATATCATGTATATCAGTTACATCATATTTTTATATTTACCTTGCAGGGGACCAAACCTGGACCATGCCGCTGGGTGAGGTATGCTCCCGAGAGCTGCCTTACTCGGCGTGCTAGCAGCGACTCGGCGACTCCCTGGCTCAGGGGCTGGCGTTGTTGACCATGTGGTGTATCTCCTCTGATTCGGCCGGCAACTACGCTACTCGGCGTACCTTCGGTGGCTCATTTAGCTCCCATGCTCAGCGGCTGGGCGCGACAAGGCACTCGGTGTACCTTCGGTGGCTTGTCTAGCTCCCACGCTCGGAGACTGGGCGCGATAAGGCACTCGGCGTACATTTGACAACTCGTTTAGATCCCGTGCTCGTGGGCTGGGCGCAACAGGGCACTCAACATGTTTTCGGCGGCTCGGCTGGGCTCCCATGCTTGGGGCTGGGTGCCGGAAACAACTCGGCGAATCACTGTGCGGAAGCTGAAGAGTTCATATCGGGATAAGATTTGTTTTAAGCGGTAATTTTAGGTTACTTTGAAAAAGTTATTTACTTAACCATTTTTTCAGGGATGCTATCATGAAAAAGGGGGTTTTCGAATTTCTGAACCAATTTACTCATTTTAACCATCAACTCAAATTTCTAATTTTTTACACAATCCATGCCATGGCTATTTGGATCTTTTTTCCAAACCTTGGGATTTGGATTCAAGTTTCGGGGGCTGCGGGAGATATGCCATCGATGGCTTATTTTTCAAAATTTTGGAAGATAAGAGCAGAAGATTCAAGACTAAGCCTGATTCTTCGATTCAACATAAAGCTTAGGGGCTACTCCATATGGAGTGCGAGTTTCATCGCACCCCATATAAAATAAGACTTGAAAACTACTCGGGGCATGAGCACCTCACAGCCTCGAAGCAGCCAAGGAAGTACTCGGAAGACACCTTCAAGACGGAGTTCAGAAGAACTCCAAGACACCTTTAGAAGTACTCGGGAGCCTGCAATACCCGACTACGACGAGCTCGGGGGCTTATCAGATCCGGAGCCACGGGACTGTGCATATGGCGTACTTATTCTAGAATAAGAGGTGGGACATGGCGCAGAACCTACACCAGTTGTAACTACTCGTACAGGAGTAGGACTAGTCGGAACAGAAGGAAACTACTTGAGTAGTACTCGGATAGGACTCCTAAGCTCGTATTTGACTAGGATTTTCATGTAATCCAGTCCCCCCGGACTATATAAGGGCGGGCAGGGATCCCTCAAAAAACATCAACACCAAAGGTAATACAGACCACCACACAGGATGTAGGGTATTGTCAGACCCGGGACTACGGGACTGCGTAAATAACATAGTTCATACTGGAATAGAGGATAGGACATGTCCTATACCTTATCTATGTTGTATTCTACTCGCATGCGAAGTAGGACTAGCCGATACAGAAGGAAGCTATTTGAGTTGTACTCGAGTACGATTCCTAGGCTAGTGTCAGACTAGGATTCATGTAACCCTGTCCTCCCGGATATATAAGGGCGGGTAGGGACCCCCTCAAAACACATCAACACCCAAGGCAATACAAACCACCAAACAGGACGTAAGGTATTACGCACATCGCGGTCCGAACCAGTCTAAACCTTGTGTTGCTTGCACCTTCGAGTTCCTGAACTCGGCGTCACCCAACCTAAAACTTACCACCTCGGGTATACCCCTCGGTGGGCAGGCGGTAAAACACCGACAGCTGGCGCGCCATCGAAGATCCACCGGCAAACTCGATGGCTTCGTTCAAGTTCACCAGTGCCGTGCCCCCCAGGGCACGACGTTCGTTTTCGGCTCGTGGGTCTGCGTCGCAGACGGCGCGGGCAATTTTCGTCGGTTCACCATCGACGTCATGAAGCCGAAAACTCTCGCAGCGAGTTTTCATAGTAAGCTCAACAAGTTCGTCGACAATCTCGACGACTTGTGAACCCATGGCTCCACTAGGAAGACCGAGGAGGAGTCCGTTTTCAACGGGACTCCACCCCGTGCTGCAACGACCACGCTCGGATCGGACTCGCTCCAATATGAGAACTTGCGTAACCGATCACGACTGGGTCTACGCAATTCGGCCACTGAACATCAGGAGGCCAACAATTCCGAGTCCCTCTCCGCATTGGAAAAGGACTTGGACTATTTACTCCAAATCGGAAAACCCGAAGCCACCGCACGTCGGGGGGCTGCGGGTTGCCTTGGTGACAATGGTCTGATGATCACCTCCACTCCAGAAGGCCATTTCGTGCTTTGGAAGGGCATGAAACTCTCCAATCTACTCGGGGATGAAGACCGACTCGTGGCACACCTCGAGCCCTTGCCTTTTCAGGAGGGCAAGCCATTAGCCACCATGGTAGAAGAATCGACCGAGCTAGTCGAAGCGAGCTTCGATGAGCTCATATCACGCCAAGTGTTGATGGCGGAAGAGGGCGAGGATGATGGCATCTCACCCAACGACGCACTTGATATGATATCCGAAGACGAGGTCACAGCCAACACCGGTGATGAAAATGACACCGAGCGTGAGGCACGAAGGGCTAGGAACAGAGCCCGCGCAGCCCGGCGAAGTAGGGTCAACGAGTGCATGCGATCTATGCATCGTGAGCTAGACGCCGAATTTGCCGCCATGAGCGAGCGGGGCTTCAGAACTCCCGTGGCTGACATCGTCAGGGTAACTGCCATACTCGAACGCAGGAACGATCCAAACCTGTGCCAAGCACTTCGCTATGCGCAGAGAGCATGGATCTAGCTCGATCAACAAAATCCGGCGTCCGCCATCGGAGAAGAACACGTGGGCAAAAGCCGCAGCCAGCCTAACAGTCGAACGGCAGGTGGCCGTCCTTGACCTCAGCGAAGCAATAACAACGACAATGCTCACGGAAGTCAGGCCACTAGCGGGAGGCAGTAGCCACCTCCAGGAGGCAACCCGCGACAGCCCAATCATCGGAATTCTCCAGAAGACCTGCGCTAGAGAATCAATGAAGGACGCAATGCGCGATCCATAATTGATTCTAGACGCAGAGAGCGTGAAGTAGCCGATACAGAGGGTACCGACTGTAGTGATCGCTTTCCAGAGTTCACAGCACCGTTCAGCAGTTACAAGTATCCTGAGGGCTTCAAGCCATTTGGGATCACCAAGTACGATGGCAAACAAGCTCCTCAGCAATGGCTACGATGTTACTCTACCGCCATAGAAGTCGCAGGAGGGTCCAACATCACCAAGGTCATCTACTTCCCGATGGCTTTGGACCCTGCGCCGCTCACATGGCTGGAGAGCCTCAGCAACAACTCAATCGACTCCTGGGAGCGGCTCAAGAAAGTCTTCATCGACAACTTCCAAGGGGCGATCGCCCGTGCAGGTACTCATCATGACCTTGCTAAGTGTAAACAGGAACGTAACGAGCTCCTACGTTCATACACACGCCGTTTCTTCGATGTGCGAGCCACCATTGTGAACATCTCGAAGGAGGACATTATCGACTGCTTCTACAATGGTATCACCAACCCAGGCATCTATAGAGACTTTGGGCGGAACATACCAAAAACTGTTGCAGGACTTCGTGACATGATGCACGACTGATCCGAGCAAGAGGAAAAGATGCGTGAGCGGTTCCCCTGGCGCAATGACAACAAACTGAGGCACACTAATGACAATCGTACCGATAAGAGCCAGCGGGACTACTCGGGTCCATCCTGAAAGCGCAAGCCAGGTGACCTCATCGCGGCTGTGGATCGTCCTTCGCGAGGTAGGAAGACAACAACGCAGGGGGAGTTCGAAAAACTCTTGCAGAAGGGAGAACTACCGTACCGATTTCATCAAATTTGAAGTTTGCAACTTTGAATCTTCATATCATGCCATACTGGGCAGGCCGGCATTGGCCAAATTTTTGGTCGTGCTGCACTATGTTTATCTACTTCTCAAGATGCCAGGACGAAGTGGGGTACTCACTCTCTGAGGCGACTTGAAGAAGTCGTATGACTGCAACCAGGAAGCCATCCAGTACGCTTCGACTACGCGTGTGCCAGATGCTTCAGGAGAAGTACTCGCGGCCATGCAACAACTCTCCCAAGCCGGGCTGGAAATCCCAACGAGGAAGGCAAGCAAGTCGAGCATCCAGTCGACCGGCGACGTGGCCCTCAAGACCATCCAGCTCCAGGAGGGCGACTCATCTAAGACCGCTGTCATCGGTGCAAGCTTTGGTGAGAAATAGGAACTTGAGCTCCTCTGTTTCCTTCGGGCTAACCGAGATATATTCGCATGGAAACCAGCGGATATGCCAGGGGTGCCTAGTGAACTAATCGAGCATAGCCTAAATGTACACGCACAAGCTGTGCCCAAAAAGCAACGCCTTCGAAGGTTTGCTCAAGACAAATGAGAGGCAATCAAAAGGGAAATGGCTAAACTCCTCACGGCTGGCTTCATTAAAGAAGTAATCCATCCAGAGTGGGTAGCTAATTCCATCCTTGTAAAGAAAAAGAACAATGAATGGTGAATGTGCATTGACTACACCAATCTCAATAAGCATTGCCCAAAGGATCACTTCGGGCTACCGCGCATTGATCAAGTTGTCAACTCGACGGCGGGTTGTGTACTCCTCTATTTCCTTGACTGCTATTCGGGGTATCACCAGATCACACTCAAGGAGGAGGATCGAATAAAGACCGCGTTTATCACACCGTTCGGGACATATGCCTACAAAACTATGTCTTTCGGGTTGAAAAACGCAGGCGCAACCTATCAACGCGCAATTCAAATGTGCTTCGCTGATCAGTTGCATCAGAATGTTGAGGTCTACGTGGATGACGTGGTCATCAAGACCAGGAATTCCGAGGACCTGATTGCTGACTTGGAAGAAACGTTTAGCGGCTTACGAAAGTTTAGATGGAAGCTCAACCCAACAAAGTGCGTATTCGGAGTACCATCTTAAAAATTGCTCGGGTTCATTGTCAGCAGCTGAGGAATTGAAGCCAATCCTGTGAAGATCACGGCCATCACTGACATGGAGGCTCTGGCCACAATCAAGGATGTGCAGAAACTAACAGGATGCATGGCAGCCCTGAACAGGTTCATCTCCCGACTCGGGGAGAGAGGACTACCCTTCTTCAAACTCCTGAAGCACCAAGACAAGTTCCAGTGGACGGAAGAGGCCAAGCGGGCTCTGCAGGATCTGAAGCAACACCTACAGTCACCCCCGGTCCTCACAGTACCACTACCGGGAGAAGATCTACTACTTTATATTGCGGCGACAACTGATGTCATCAGCAGTGCCATCATCGTCGAGCGCAGCAAGGAGGGCCATGCGTTTGGGGTGTAGAGGCCCGTGTACTTCGTTAGCTCTGAATCTAAGGTACGATACTCGGCAGTTCAAAAACTTCTATATGCAATACTGATTACATCAAGAAAGCTACGCCGTTACTTCGACGAGTACAAGATCACTGTGATTACGAATTTTCCGTTGGCGGATATTCTACACAATCAAGATGCCACATGACATATATCAAAGTGGGTAGTGGAACTGGGGGCTCTGCCAATCGACTTCAAGCCACGCACTGCAATCAAGTCTCAAGCTCTAGTCGATTTTATGGCCGAGTGGAGAGAGAACCGAATTCCAACTCCAGTTGACAAGCCAGAGCACTGGACCATGTATTTCGATGGATCTCTCAAGCTCGATGGCGGAGGTGCTGGAGTCCTACTTATCTCCCCGAAAGGCGAACAACTGAAGTATGTCCTCCAGATCCTTTGGGAGGTATCCAATAACGTAGCCGAGTATGAAGCCTTGCTTCACGGGCTACATTTGGTGATATCACTAGGCATCAAGCGACTACTTGTATACGGCGATTCACTTTTGGTCATTCAGCAAGTCAACAAAGAGTGGGACTGCAACAAGGAGACAATGGATGCCTACGTACAAGAAGTGCGCAAGCTAGAAAATAAATTTTCTCGACTAGAGATTCATCACGTGATACGGGAACACAATATCAGCGCAGATATACTATCCAGACTGGGATCCACCCGTGCACAAGTCCCAGCGGGAGTTTTCGTCCAGGAGCTGAAGCAACCATCCATCAAGTCCCCACATTAGATAATCACTGATACCGGACTTCAGAAACCCGATTTGGAGGTTATGATGCTCGGGGAGGACGGGAGAGAAACTTACATCGACTTCATCCGGGACCAAAGACTACCAGCTGGGATGGACGCAAAAAGCACAGCGGCAGCTTGTGTCGTGCGCAGAAGCAAAGGTTTCGTCCTAGTTGACAATAAACTCTATCGGCGTGGCGCACGATCAGGCGTACTCATGAAGTGTGTCACGGGAGAAGACGGCTATGACATACTGCGGGAGATACATGAGGGCGTATGCGGCAATCATGCAACTTCAAGAACGCTAGTTGGGAAAGCATACAGAGCTGGTTTTTGGTGGCCCACCGCAGTGTCAGACGCTGAAGACATGGTGCAGAGATGCCAGAACTGCCAATTCTTTGGCAAGCAATCTCACATCCCAGCCCACAGTCTTATCACCATAGCGCCATCCTGGCCGTTTGCCTGCTGGAGCCTTGATATGATTGGGCCATTCACAACGGCGCCCGGTGGTTTCACCCATGTATTGGTGGCAATCGATAAGTTTACCAAGTGGATCGAGTACAAGCCGATAACCAAGCTCACACCAGACAGGGTCGTTGATTTCATCTCTGACATCCTGCATCGCTTCGGCTTACCAAATACCATCATCACGGACCTGAGATCAAATTTCACGGCTAACCAGTTCTGGGAGTTCTATGAAAATGCGTGCATCAAAGTCAAGTACGTCTCCGTTGCACACCCAAGAGCCAATGGTCAAGTCGAGAGGGCGAACGGCATGATAATTGAGGGCCTCAAGAAAAGACTCTATGATGAGAACAACAAGAAAGGCGAAAAGTGGATTTACGAGTTGCCATGTCGTCTGGGGGCTCAGGACTCAGCCATCCAAAGTCATAGGAAAAACATCATTCTTTCTTGTCTACGGCTCCGAGGCAGTCTTACCGGCTGACATAATATGGAAATCCCTAAGGGTTGAAATATACAATAAAGGCGAGGCGGACGAAGCAAGGCAGCTAGAGCTTGACTCTGTTGAAGAGGCTCGCTGCACTACTGTTGTTCAGTCAGCACGATATCTACAGGGGATCCGACGATATCATGACCGCAATGTCAGAGAACGGTCATTCATGTCGGTGTTTAAGCGACTGCCCACCGAGGGATATACCCAAGGTGGTAAGTTTTGGGTGAGGGGACGCCGAGATCAGGAACTGGAAGGTGCAAGGAACACAAAACTTAGACAGGTTCGGGCCGCAAGATGCGTAATACCCTACGTCCTGTATGGTGGTTTGTATTGCCTTAGGTGTTGAATGACCTAGAGATCGTGTTCTGAGAGGGGTCCCTGCCCTCCCTTATATATCCGGGAGGCCAGGGTTACAAAGATACTAACCAACACCAGCTAAGGAATCGTACCAGAACACATCTCGGGTAAATTCGTTCTGTATCAGTTAGCTCTATCTCCTACTTAAACGGGATAAATAAGAGATAAACGAGATAAATAAAAGATAAGACGGACTTAATCTCTTAAACCTCTTTAAACTACGTTATGTACACAGCCCCGTGGCCTCGGGTCTGACAAGCCCCCGAGCTCTTCGTAGCTGAGTACTGTAGGCTTATCGAGTACTTTCGAAGCAGTCTTCGACTTCTTCTGAAGCTTCGTCTTGAAGTCCTTCTTCGAGTACTTGCTTGGTTGCATCGAAGCTATGAGGTGCTTATGGCCTGAATTTTATTTCTGATATGGTGTGCGATTGAAAAATCGAACTCCATATGGAGTAGGCCCCGAGCCTTAGGTTGAATCGGAGAACCGGGCTGAGGGTCGCATTAGTCTGAAATGCTCCTTACTTTTCAAATAAATTTGAAAAATAAGTAGTCGATGCCACATATCCCGCAGCCCCTAAGCCTTGAACTCAAATCTCCCAGGTTTGGGAAAAAGGATCCTAGAATCGTGGCATTGGTGTTACTCTGAAATCCTGAGAAAAACTCTTCGTCTTCTGCATAGTGAAATTAAGCCTCCTGCTGGTTTATTTAACTACGCGGTGACTTAAGGTTTCTTCTGCACTCTCAGTATTCATATGAGTCGTCTTCGAGTAGTTTTGCGGCTCCAGCCCCCGAGCTTACGAGCCAAGAGAGCCAAAGGAGCCATGTCGAGTAGTGCGCATCGTGCAGCCCCCGAGCTTGGGAACTAGCGGAACTGCGATGGCACGCCGCGCTGCCTGCTGGGTTGTTGCCGAAGTTTGACCTGAAAAAAGACAATGCACAAATTATGTAGCATAATGCGAAGATACCGAGTAGTACTCAGTAATAATGTGAAGACACCAAAATTTATTTGGTGTAAAGATTGCTGTGTCAAGCTCTTTTTTAGGCCATTTAAATCTCCCGAGCAGTCCACCTGTTACGTTTAAGCACCTGGTCCTGTTTTAGCCATTGCTCATAGCGTGTATGAGATCTTTGTCTCGTGTACGCGTAGAGGCGTTAGGCGTGACAGAAGAGCTGAGGTTTCACGGATTAAAGCATGTGCTACCCGAGTAGATTAGCGACCGTTAAGAGGAGACACGCTCAGAAAGTATTCGTCATGTGACAAAGAGGATGCGCAGTGCGCAAAGGTAGTCGGCGAAGTGTAGCTCTGGAAGGTTTCATGCCCATCGAGAGCCGTACACGGATAAGTAGTTGGCTAAGTGTAGCTCTGGAGGGTTTCATGCCCATCGAGAGTCGTACACGGACAACTAGTCGATCATGGAGTAGCCCCTGAGGGTTTCATGCCCGTTGAGAGGCGTACCCAAAAAGGTAGCCGATCCTGTGAAGAACAAGTCGGAAAAGGTATAAGTCACTTAGCTTGATTCGTGGACGAATGTCGATGAAGCCGTGGAGCTCGTTGATGGAGCTGGGATTGATGAAGCTCGACTAGTCGGAGTCGATTCTGACTAGTTTTTAAGTCGAGACGAGTAGTTGAAGTAGTCGTCGGTGGGCTGCCGATCATCCTCGCGAAGTCGAAGTAGTCAAACTCATCGCTGCTGCGCGCGGATATTGCGGCACAAGCCGAAGTTGAACCGGGTCGTTGAGGTCGACGGCCGCGGTGCATCGACGTTGCAGCGCGAGGTGAAGTCGAGCCGAGTAGTCGAGATCGATGTAGCCGTTCGCTGAAGGATCCGATCTCGAACTTGATGAATCGATCCGTTGATGCACATGGGTGAAGGTAGCAATCCGCCACCTGGTGAACTAGAAAGGTGCCATGGAGTTCGCCGGTGGATCTTCGATGCGCTCCCCTACCTGGCGCGCCAGCTGTCGGTGTTTAACCGACTGCCCACTGAGGGATATACCCAAGGTGGTAAGTTTTGGGTGAGGGGACGCCGAGATGAGGAACTCGAAGGTGCAAGGAACACAAAACTTAGACAGGTTCGGGCCGCAAGATGCGTAATACTCTACGTCCTGTATGGTGGTTTGTATTGCCTTAGGTGTTGAATGACCTAGAGATCGTGTTCTGAGAGGGGTCCCTACCCTCCCTTATATATCCGGGAGGCCAGGGTTACAAAGATACTAACCAACACTAGCTAAGGAATCATACTAGAACATATCTCGGGTAAATTCGTTCTGTATTGGTTAGCTCTATCTCCTACTTAAACGGGATAAATAAGAGATAAATGAGATAAATAAGAGATAAGACAGACTTAATCTCTTAAACCTCTTTAAACTATATTATGTACACAGCCCCGTGGCCCCGGGTCTGACAGTTCAGTATAGGCGATTTGGTCCTACGCCGCATCCAAGACGAGTCAGGCTTACACAAGCTCGATTCAAGTAGATTAGAAGACCGGGGTCTTATCGACTACAATACCCCGAGGGCCAAGACATCCCAAACTCCTGGAATATGCAGAACCTACGCAAGTTTTACCCGTAAAAAGACTCGTCCTGATAGCTGTTCTTCGAGCTCCAGGGTGTTTTCTTTCTGATTCAATTTGGAGGCTACGTGCCACAGAATCAGGAATGTAAATTTTTCTATTAAAATTTGGAGGCTATAGCCACGTTCAAGTTTTATATAAATTGACTTCTTGCCATGAGCATAGTTGTCATTGCGATGATGATTGCGTTTTTCCAAACAAGGTAGATCCGCTCGATCGGACTCAATCTAACTTGTTTGACGGGCTCACTTGAGGAGCTAGATCGACTACTCCCAGGATCGCTGCACCCGGGGTAGTATCGACTACTTGCTACGAGCATGATAGTCGTTGCGATGATGATCGCGTTTTTCAAACAAGCTAGATCCGCTCGATCGGACTCAATCTAACTTGTTTGATGGGCTCACTTGAGGAGCTATATCGACTACTCCCAGAGTCGCTGCACTTGGGGTAGTATCGACTACTTGCTACGAGCATGGTAGTCATCATGATGGTGATCACGGTTTTCCTAACAGGTTAGGTCCGCTCGAGCGGATTCTATCTAACTTGTTGGACGAGCTCACTTGAGGAGCTTTATCGACTACTCCCAGGGTTGTTGCTCCGGGGGTAGTGTCTATTACTTAAGCCTTTGAATATGGATGGCAATCCTGATATCACAAGGCAATGATAGTAAAGACTGCAACGACAGGTATATTACAAGGAGAAGAGTACTTTACAATAACTCAATCCTGTTCTATACTCTCTACTATTTTTTCAGCTACAGGCCTGGCCTCTAGAAGGTACTCGCTGAACTGCTCTTTAGAGCAGTCCTCAGCTACACCCTGTGCGAGTACTTCTAGTCGAGCCTTGGGCCAAAATGACTTTTCAAGACCTAAGGCGTGGCTAACATATGTGGTGGGGGTCTCGGCGATGAAGCTCAGGACTTTCTGCGGAGCCCCGCGGAGTCGATCCAGCAGGGATCACCCGTCTGCTGCACCGTCATCCTGCGGATCCACCACTTCAACCAGCTGTTGGGCGGCCACCCTTAGGTCCTCCCGCTCTTTTTGGTGCTGCTCCTTCTCTTCGCCTAGCGTCTTGATCTGCTAAAGGCACTCGACGAACTGCTGCTCAGTGTCAACGATCACCTTCTTTAGCTTGTCAACGTTATCTGTACGGCGATACAGCATATTTTTCATATCAGTAAGTAACTCTTCTTTATAAGTTAAGAGTTTCTTAACCTTTGCGGTGAAGACAATGTTTCAGAACTCAAGATCAAATGCTAGAGAAAATACTCGATCATGGAAGGGACTTGCCTTGATGCGCTTTCTTCTGTTCCTTAAGATGTTCTTGGAGCTCAGAGTTGGACTTCTCAAGATTATGGATGTTGTTCTTGAGTAGCTATGTTTCCCATGTCCGCTCCTGCTTCAGCTTTTCGAGCTCCCTGCAAAGATAGATGTTCTTTTGGGGTTCTTCCTGGATGCGTCGATCTTTCGCTTGGAGCTCCTGGAGGCCACTCTCGGTTGCTTTCAGCTTCTCTAATTTTTCTTGAGAGCGTTTGGCCACATCCTGTACAAGGGGAAGACTGAGAAGATGAAACAACTCGACAAAACATAATGGCAGAAGAGCAGTCATGCCTTACCAGGGTAAATTTGTACATCTCCTTGGAGATCTTCTAGAAATATCGCATGTTGTCGATCGTCAGGAGAGGATCATCCAACAAATCTTTGGTGATGACGTTCTTGTATCCTCTCCCGGACACCAGCAAATCTCTAGGGCTGCTAGAAGTACCCGTAGGCTCTTCAGTTGATGGCTGTGGGGCACCTACAAGTTGAAAAAGCGTTCAATACATGAAGTCTGTGATCTAAGCAGTTAGCCACAGGGGGTCATACACTTACTTGTGCCATCTGCAGGAGTGGCATTAGTGGCCTTGACTTGTTCATCACCACCAGCACTGGCTTCGAGTTGCTAGGGCTCGGGAGGTGGTGGGTCGGGCAGCGTCGCGTCCTCCTCGGGGGCTAGCGGCTCAGGGGCTGGAGTAGCCATGATAGGCTCTGGCTCGTCCAACCCCAAAGCAGAGGAAGTTCTAACAAAGCAGAGTCAGATATATCATCAAACAAGTCGAAAGGAACAAACGTTATGACCAAGGAGCTGCACTTATAGTTTGGATTTCTTTATGTTGGATTTCGTCAGTTTCAGTGCCCGTGGTTGTACAACCACGGTACTCATTGCCGGTGGTGGGGTCGCACCAGCCGAGGGCGCTGGATGCCCTGGCGAGGTACCTGCCACGGCAATGGTTACGACTCCTGTAGATGTAGTTGATGGGTCCGTCCCAGCGGTTTCTGCAGAGCGTCCTGCTGGAACATCATCCCCAGCAAACGCGGTTCCGATCACCTTTTGGCGCTTGGGGTCGGGAGGAGAAGAAGAAGGACTGCACGACAGACAAAGTTAGCATCCAACAAACACAAGACTTGATAATTCTACAAGACGGCGGCCCTATACCTGGTGGGTTCGACTATGTTGGCTTTACGCTTGCGCACCACCCGACGGCCCCGAGGGACTGATGGCAAGGCTTCCACCAACTCCACGGATGACCCGGGGGAGTTGTTCTTGTTCGCCTTCCCATCAGTTGCTTTCTCTGCTGAGGGGTTTTCGCTCTTAGTTGTCACGCCGCTGGGCTGATCGTCAGATGATTGAGCCTTTTTTGCTTCAGCTGCGGCGCTGGGAAGAAGGTGGTATGGTCAGGGGATGTCGGCTTGTGGTGGATAACTCCGGTACAATGCTGTGTGTCCCTGCAGAGGTTTTTCAGTCAGCAGAAGTTCCAGAATAACATAATTTAACCAAAAAGTCGAAACCTTATCGGCTCTGGAGGATTTTGCGCTGAGAACAGCTCCGAGACGTAGGGCACCGTGTTGACATCCAGCAGCACCTGCTTGATCCGGATGAGCGCGGCATCGTCAGTCAACTCCTCTGCGCACATCCAAGATGGGTCTTGAGCACCCATGTACTCGAAGCCTAGTGTATGGCGCTGCTGGATTGGCTGGATACAGTGTTTGAAGAATGAAAACATTCCTTATGGGCTGCTATGAGAGCTAGCAGCTCATCGACTTGGTCCATGTCCCCTTTGGCGAGCTCGGTGTTCCATTCTGGCCGCAGAACAGGGGGTTTACTCGACCTTTCAGGGAGTTGGGGGACATGGTTTCCGATGTAAAACCAATGGTTTTTCCATCCAGGGATATTGGAGGGGAATTTGTAAGAAAGATATCTGTCACCGGCCTGTTGCCTAAACTGGATGCCGGCACCTCCTACAACGGATGGACTTTTGGAGGTGGGTTGCGGCTTTACCCGGAAAAGATAGCGAAAAAGATCCCAATAGGGTTCAATTCCGAGGAAAGCTTCACAAAAGTGGATGAAAATAGCAATGTGGCAGATAGAGTTTGGATTGAGATGATGGAGCTCAAGCCCGTAGAAGTAAAGAAGGCCACGGAAGAAGGAACAGGTGGGGAGAGCCAAACCCCGTTCAGAGAAGTGGTAGAATGAGACGATTTTGTCTAAATTCTCCTTGGGAAGAGATTGGCGAAAAGAAGGGCGCCAGTTAACGAGACTTTTCCCTTAAAGCAAACCCTCAGAAACAAGACGCAGGAGGTCGTTATTGGAGCACTATCTGTAAGTCCACTCCCCGGAGGGCAGCTCCAATTCATTCCCCTTCCCATCTTTCTCGTTGGATCTCTTGGGCGCCATTCTAGATCTGTTTGCCATGAGCTACTTTATTCGCACGTGCTCAGGGGCTGCAGAGAAGGGGCGGACAGATTCTGCTAGCTTGGAGCTTGTCAAAGGGGGTGAAGGCGGAGCACGGATCTGATTGGGGATTCGGAAATTTCTCGGCGGATTGAAGATTGGAAGCATGGATTTTACCCTAAGTTACCGCGGGGTTGAATAACCAGCGGCCGGATATAGGTTTACTGTTCCGAAGCTGAAGAGTCATTACAGGGAATATTCAGAAGACGAGGGGTCATTTGGTGGATTTTTAGATAAATTATTCGATTAACCATTTTTTCAGGGTTAATTGTCTTGAAAAAAAGGGGTTTTTCAAATTCTAAATCTAACTTCCATCATCTGTATCATCACACCATTATTTCCCAAGGGAACATTTTTTTACTGCATGCCACTTCTATTGGATCCTTTTTTCCAAACCTGAGAGATTTGGATTCAAGGCTCGGGGGTTGCGGGATACGTGGCATCGACTACTTATTTTTCGAATATATTCAAAGAGTGAGCAAGGAAGATTCAAGACTAATATGACCCTCAACCTGATTCTTCGATTCAACCTAAGGCTCGGGGGCTACTCCATATGGAGTACGATTTTTCATCGCACACCATACCAAAAAAGTAATTCGGGGCATAAGCACCTCATAGCTTCGATGCAGCCAGGGAAGTACTTGAGAAGAACTTCAAGACGGAGCTTCAAAAGAAGCTGAAGACTACTTCAGAAGTACTCGAAGAGCCTGCAATACTCAGCTACGAAGAGTTCGGGGGCTTGTCAGACCCTGGACTATGGGACTGCGTATATAACGTAGTTCATACAGGAATAGGGGATAGGACATGTCCTATACCTTATCTGTGTTGTATTCTACTTGCATGCGAAGTAGGACTAGCCGATACAGAAGGAAGCTAGTCGAGTTGTACTCAAGTACGATTCCTAGGCTAGTGTCGGAGTAGGATTATGTAACCCTATCCTCCTGGATATATAAGGGCGGGCAGGGACCCCCTCAAAACACATCAACACCCAAGGCAATATAAACCACCAAACAGGACGTAGGGTATTACACACATCGCGGCCCGAACCTGTCTAATCCTTGTGTTGCTTTCACCTTCGAGTTCCTGATCTCGGCGTCACCCAACCTAAAACTTACCACCTCGGGTATACCCCTCGGTGGGTAGGCAGTAAAACACCGACAGGTATTATGCTCTCGGTGGCCCGAACCTATCTAAATCTTGTGTTCCTTGCAACTTCGAGTTCCTGATCTTGGTGATACCCCATCTACAATCTACCACCTCGGGGATATCCCTCAGTGGGCTTGGAGGTTAAACACCAACACGACCGGCAAGGTCGAGGCCAGCTAGGCCCTGCGTACTGGCGGGCCCTGGAAGCAGGTGCGACGGATAAGGATGCACGCCGGAGTCAACTTGCCGTACAGGCCAACCACTCCGCCCACGGGGGTTACATTGCCCCTCGCTGCCATAACAAGGAGGCATTGTTTCACCTGACCGTCCTTGTGAGCGGACAGAACACAACGATGTCATCACGACGCGGCGGGCATGCCTCCATCATGGCGGAATGACAGGACGTAACATTGAGTATGGGGCGTGACTGCCATACCGTGCTTATCAGTGCACGCCTACCCCTCCAACTGGTGAAGCGCGACGCACAGAGATAGAAGAAGATGGCCAGTCCATGACAGAGGACTTGGGCGGTTGCCACCTGAGGACTCTGACTGACAGAGTTGGCGACCCCGATCGACGGGGCAAGGAACTCTCTCTCTCTACCTCTCTTTCTCTACCCTTAGTTCCCCTATAAAAGAGGTCAGTATCATCCTGATTTTTATCACTGGAATAAAATGTAATAATTTTTTTATATAATTAACTTGGTTACAATAAGCCATGTGAAATAATACTAATTCTTACATAAGTGACAAGACAAATTGTTTCCTTTCATTTTCCCCTTCTTTGCGCCAAATCATTTCCTAACCTTCCTGTTGTCATCCTAATTAATCCTCCCTCTCCCTATAAAAGCCCACGTAAGCTAGGAAGCTAATGCACTTTTTCTTCCTGTAGTGCTCACGCTAGCTTCTGGATGACAACTTGGATATTGCAAAAAGGCCCCTCGTCTGCTCAGTTTGTGCATGCAGACCAAAAGCTAATTAGGTTCTTCTTCCTCTAGAAACAACAATAGACGCACGCCATCATCAGTGCAGCAGCAAGCGTGCCATGGAAACCTCTCGAGCTACTGTACGCCGCAATAACTCTCGGACAGCCGCAGCACCTAACTTCCCCACCTTAATGCAACCTTGTAGTGCGAGCTGACCTTGCTGAGGAGGAACGCCATGCTGTGAGGTGACGCCACGAGAGAGAGAGAGAGAGAGAGAGAGAGAGAGAGAGAGAGAGAGAGCAGCCCGGCGAGCCTCTCGCGCTCCCTTGACCAACCGGCCGGCCACCGCAATCACAGCCGATGATGTGCCCCACCTTGATTCAAGTGCTCTGCCAACCTTGGGAAAAGCCACGCATGCGCTGTGCCGGTGTCACCACGCACAGTCTCTTGGCCGAGATTTTTCTCCGCTCGAGCTTCCTTCCTCTGCCTATAAAAGGGGCGAGGCCTTCGCCGGGAAGGCTCGCACCTGCCCAACTCCCTATCCTTCCTCCACAGTCTCAAGTCGATCTCCCTGTGCAGCGTCTCCCTCCACCAGCTAAGTGCAGGTGAGCTAACCAGTAGTCCCAAGCCCCTCCTGAACGTCCTCTCCCACCAATCACTTTGACATTCTCCTTTCTTTTCCCTGTCTCCTTTCTTTTCCCTGTAGCTGAATCGAACTCTCGGGCGCTGCCTGTAGAGAGCGAGTGAGAAGAAGCAAAGAAAGACACCCTGTACTGAGCCTCTGTCGTTTCTCCAGAGCAAACATGTCCAAGTAAACAAGCAAAAGCCACTACAGCTAGTACTGGCCACCAGCATTAAATAATGGGTCCCTTGCCAGACCAGGTCACCCCAATGACTCACGAAAATGTCAATCCCACATCCATGTGACCCAAAGGACAACAAGCTAGTACTTAATTATTTCATATTTAATCCCAACACCAGCTTGTAAAAAAATTAATAAATCACATTTACTAACCCAATTGAATCTAACTCTTTTTCTTGAACTCAACAATAATTAAAATTTTATTTTATACAACTAAATTTGTGTGATGTACTGATGGATGTTTGCCTTGCTTGTATGTTTGTTTTCATGTGACGCCATCGATCAGAATCAATTTCGGAAGAAAACCTGGAGGAGCCAGGAGATGAGGAGCGCGACGACGCGGACGCGTATCGGAGCGAAGGCAAGTTCCATCGACCCCTACATGAGCGTGCATCCAAGTGAGGACGTTTAGTTGTAGCCTTGGTCTAGGATCGATTACATATATCAGTACTCGAGTGACTGAGTGTGCTCATGCATGCATATGAGTAGTTACACATATTCATGGTTGAGCCTAGAACATGAAGGGATTTGGCTGAGACCGGGGCAGCTGGGTGCGCTGGAGCCGGCGCTACCGTGGTGGTGGACTGGGGGGTGAGTGCTACTGTGGTGGTAGGCTTGAGTGGTTATGTTGAGGGACGGTTGCTGCCCTGGTGAACCATAAGGATGGAGTTGTTTTGACATCCCACCTAGCTTACTTTAGTACGACCACAAGTTTCGGTGTGGGCCGGACTTAGTCTAATCCCACTGGTTAGCCTGACGGTCGCAGGGATGGTTTATGGGTATAGACCATTGGGGTCAGGGCCCGAGGGTTTGTGCGGCCGGGCTGGGGCGTGACCACGGCTGGGTGTTGGCTATGACGGTTGTCTGTTCGGGCAGTCGTGCGTGTGGATATAGTGTACGACCTCTGCAGAGTGTATAATCCATTCAAGTGGTCCGTGCCCATGGTTTGGGTAGGCTACGGTGTGGTCCTAACAACTAGTGAGCTACCTGTTATGGGTTTTGTCTGGAAGGTTTGCATATAATTGATTACATTGTTAATAGATGGTGCATGGTACGCATCTTGCATGTCATTCCCGTCCCGTAGGGCGAGGAGGAACTTGCTGAGTACTTTTGTACTTATCCGTTTATGACTTATTGCAGAGGACCCTGATTTTGTGCCTGAGGAAGGTGAGTAGTTCATGCCCTATACCCAAGTCTGGAGTGGTGCCGTTGCAGTAGAAGCCTCCATGTCAGATGAAGAGTTCGCCCTTGCGTTTATCGCCGCTACTGTTGTATTCCTAGTTTATATTATTATTGTAATCGAACGTATTAAATAAAGCTATGTATGACCATGGCACCACTTGTGTAATGTATTTTCACCAGAGACTGTTTTCTGGTGTTTAAATATATGTTTAGCTCCGGTCGTTTAGACCAGGGTGTTTCAAGGTCCCCCTTGGATTATAAAAGGGAGGGTCAGCCGCCTAGGAATAGGGATCGAAATCCAAGAGATTCATCCTCCACTCGTAAGCTTGTAACTCCCCAAACTCTCATGAGCCCTCGAGCTCAAGCAATACATCCGACCGATCCCCGACTGGACGTAGGGCACGATTGCCTAAACTGTCGATGTTTTACCACCACGCCCACCGAGGGATACCCCCGAGGTGGTGAGTTTGTAGGTAGGGTGTCACCGAGATCAAGAACTCGAAGGCGCAATGAATACAAAGTTTAGATAGGTTCGGGCCACCGAGAGCGTAGTACCCTACGTCCTGTGTGGTTTGTATTGCAGGTGTTGATCGGGGTGATCTTCTATTTGGAGGGGATCCCTGCCCGCTCTTATATAGTTTGGGGGGACAGGGTTACATGGGAGTTCTAGTCAGATACGAGCTCATGAGTAGTTCTACTACGCTACGAGTAGTTACAACTGGTGTAGTCTTGAGCCTTAGGTTGAACATTCCGGTCGTGGTAACGACGGACACCTTGTAAGTAGCAGGCCGACTAGAGCAAAACATTGCATCGGCCTTCTTCTGCCGAGTCGAGTTCGAGATGTCTTGCGTCATCAGCCTTGCCTTCTTTGTACATCTCCAGTTGAGGAGATTGTCATAAGACATCAGCCGGTAATATAGCTTCGGACCCATAGATGAGAAAGAAAGGTGACTGTCCTATGGCTTTGCTTGGTTGTGTGCGAAGCCCCAAGATTACTGACGAGATCTCATTGATCCACTTGCCGCCCTTTTTGTTATTCTCGTCATAGAGTCTTTTCTTCAAGCCATCAAGAATCAAGCCGTTGGCTCACGGGTGAGCCACTGAAACATACTTGACCTTAATGGCACTGCGTTCACGGAAATTCCAAAACTGATGTGAGTGAAAATTTGATCCCAGATCCGTGATGATAGTGTTGGGGAAGCCGAATTGGTGCAAGATGTCGCAGATGAAGCTAACCACTCGATCTGCAGAGAGCTTTGTAATTTGCTTGTACTCGATCCACTTTGTAAACCTTTCGATGGCCACCAATACGTGAGTAAAACCTCTTGGTGTAGTTGTCAAGGGTCCTATCATGTCCAGGCCTTAGCATGCAAACGGCCATGAAGATGGTATGGTGATAAGGTTGTGGGTCGGGACGTGAAGATGCTTGCTGAAGAAGTGACAGTTTGTGCACTAGTGAACGTGTGCTTCGGCGTCTGCCAAAGCAGTTGGCCAGTAGAACCCGGATCTGAAAGCTTTTCCTACTAGTGTGTGAGAAGCAGCATGGTTCCCGCACATGCCTTCATGAATCTTCTGTAGTATTTCTCTGCCTTCCTCCATGCGAACACGCTTCATGTGTATGCTTGATGCTGATCAACGCTTGTATAAGTTGCCCCCGACTAGAACGTACCTTTTGCTGTGCCTTATGATGCGTGTGGCCTCAGCGCTTTTTGGGTCAACGCTGGGGGGTAGTTTGTGCTCCTGGATGTAGTTGAGAAACATCACCCACTAGTCGACCTCGATCATCAAGACCTCTCGGTTGGGTTCTGTTGGACCCTGAGTGATGGTGCTTGGATCTGGTGTCTTGATGGATGGGTGATGCAAATCGTGGACGAAAACACCCGGTGGGACGTTGGCTCGATTGGAGCGCAGTTTCGAGAGAACATCCGATCCCACATTGTTGTCGCGAATCACATGATGAAGTTCCAGCCCCGAGAATTTGTTCTCGAGCTTGCGTATTTCCGCGACGTATGTGTTCATGGTGTCCTTGTTGACGTCCCACTCATTATTGACTTGTTGGACCACCAGCATGGAGTCGCCATAGTCAAGTAGTCGCTTGATGCTGAGAGAGACTGCCAGGCATAGATCGTGCAATAGGGTCTCATACTCAGCTTCGTTGTTTGAGACCTGAAATAGTATTTGGAACACATACTTGAGTTGTTCTCCTTTTGGACTGATGAAGAGTACTCCCGCGCCACCGTCTGCAAGCTTGAGTGAACCGTCGAAGTACATCACCCAATGCTCTGGCTGGTTAGCTGGGGCTTCCACTTGGTTTTTTCGCCATTCTGCTATGAAGTTGACAAGTGCCTACGATTTGATGGACGTTCAGAGCTTGAAGTCGAGAGTAAGAGCCCCTAGTTCCATTGCGCACTTGGAGATGCGCCCGGTGGCATCCCAATTGTGGAGGATGTCCGCCAATGGGAAATCAGTGTCAGACCCGTGGCCACGGGGTTGTGCACATAACGTAGTTTAAATAGGATTAAGAGATAAAGCCTGTCTTATCTCTTATTTATATTATTTTCTACTCGTTTGAGTAGGAGATAAAGCTAGTCGGTACAGGAGGAAACTACCCGAGTTATACCTGGGTACGATTCCTTGGTTGGTATTGATTAGATCCATGTAACCCTGACCTCCCGGATATATAAGGGGGGGCAGAGACCCCTTCAAAACATCTCATTCTACACCCAAGGGAATACAAACCACCACATAGGACGTAGGGTATTACGCACCTCACGGCCTGAACCTGTCTAAGTTTTGTGTTCCTTGCACCTTCGAGTTCCTGATCTCGGCATCTCCTCACCTAAACTTACCACCTTGGGCATATCTCTCGGTGGGCAGCCGGTAAAACACCGACAGCTGGCGCGCCAGGTAGGGGAACACATTGAAGATCCACCGGCGAACTCGATGGCATCTTTCCAGTTCACCAGGTCAGTTCCCTCTCAGGGCATGACATTTGTTTTTGGCTCATGGGTCTGCATCGCAGATGGTGCAGGCAGTTTCCATCGATTCCTCGTCGACATGAAGCTGAAAGCTCCCGCGGCGGGTCCTCGCAGCAACCTTGACAAGTTCGTTGATGATCTCGATGACTTGTCAATCCATGCATCCGCTGCAAGGATCGAGGTGGAGTCTGGTTCCGGCACGACTTCATCCGGCGCTGCATCAACTTTCCTTGGGTTGGACTCATCCCAATCTAAGGATTCGCGTAGCCGATCACGACTCGGTCTACATAATTTGGCCACTGACCTCCAGGAGGCCGACATGTCCGAATCCCTCTTCGCATTAGAGAAGGATTGGGACTGTCTGCTCCAACTTGTAGGGCTCGAAGCCATCGCACGTTGGGGGGCTTTGGGTTGTTTTGGTGCCAGCGATCTGATGATCACCTCCACCCCGAAGGGGTGTTTTGTGCATTGGAGGGGCATGAAACCCTCTGATCTACTCAAGGCCGAGGATCGACTTGTGGCCCACCTCGAGCCTTTGCCTTTTCAGGAGGGCAGGCCGTTAGCCACCGTGGTGGAGGGGTCGACTGAACTAGTCGACGAAAGCTCTGAGGAGCTCATCTCACGCCAGGTGCTGATGGCGGAAGAAGGCAAGGACAATGGGGACCTGCCCATCGTTGAATTTGATGTAGTCTCCAAGGACAAAGCCACAGCCAACGCCAGCGACGAAAATGACGCCGATCGTGAGGCACGGAGGACCCGGAACAGAGCTTGCGCAGCTCGCCGAAAAAGGGTCAATGAGCTCATGCGGTCCATGCATCGTGAGCTTGATGCCGAATTCACTGCCGTAAGCGAGTGGGGCTTCAGGACTCCGATGGCCAACATTGCTAGGGTCATGGCCATACTCGAGCGCAGTAACGATCCGAACATGCGTCAAGCACTTCGTTACGCATAGAGGGCCTGGATCCTGCTGGATCAGCAAAATCCGGCGTCTACCGTCAGGGAGGAGTACATGGGCGAGAGCTGAAGCCAGGCTCATAGTCGAACAGCAGGCGGCCGTCCTTGACCGCAGCGCAGCAACAACAACAACAGCCGCGGGAGTCAGGCCCCTGGCGGGAGGCAGCAACCACCTCCAGGAGGTAACCCCCGGCAGGCCAATCATCGGCCTTTTCCAGAAGACCTGCGCCAGCACATCAATGAAGGCCGCGATGCGTGGTCCATGATCGACTCCAGGCGCAAAGTGCGCGAAGAAGTCGAGACAGAAGGTACTAACTACAGCGACCGTTTCCTAGCTTTCTCCGTACGGTTCAACAGCTACAAGTACCCTGAGGGCTTCAAGCCGATCGGCATCACCAAGTATGATGGCAAGCAAGCTCCTCAGTAATGGCTACGTTGCTACTCCACTGCCATTGAAGTCGCAGGAGGATCCAACATCACCAAGGTCATCTACTTCCGGATGGCCTTGGACCCTGCGCCGCTCACGTGGTTGGAGAGCCTCAGCAACAACTCGACCGATTCCTGGGAGCGGCTGAAGAAGGTCTTCATCGACAACTTCTAGGGGGCGATCGCTCGTGCAGGTACTCGTCACGATCTTGCTCAGTGTAAACAGGAACGTAACGAGCTCCTACGATCCTATACATGCCATTTCTTCGATGTCCGCACCACCATCGCGAATATCTCGGAGGAGGACATCATTGACTGCTTCTACAACGGCATCACCGATCCTGGCATCTATAGAGATTTCGAGCGAAAGAGGCTGAAGACTGTTGTGGGGCTATGTGACATGATGCACGACTGGTCCGAGCAGGAGAAGATGCGGGAGCGGTTTCCGAGGCGCCAAGATGGCAATCTGAGGCGTCCTCATGACAACCGCAACGATAAGAGCCAGCGGGACTATCCGGGTCCACCCCGAAAACGCGAGCCAGATGATCTGATCGTGGCTGTGGATCGTCCCTCGCGAGGCAAGAAGTCGACGATGCAGGAGGAGTTCGAGAAGCTCCTGCAGAATAAATGCCCATGGCATCTAGGTGCCAATCATGCGGCAATTGATTGTTACCACCATCGGAGGACTTTCAGCAATTTCGGTGGTGGTAAGAAGAACAAGAAGCCAATGGACAAAGAACCCGAAGATGATGACCAAGGGACCAAGGGCGTAACCTGAAGTTCCAGGATGCTTCAAAGACCGTCAACGTCATCTTCGGGGGGATGGAGACTTCGGTTTCAGGCGGGAACAAAAACTGCTTCTCCGGGAGATCATGTCCGTCGAGCCGGCGGCACCACGACCACTCTGCTGGTCGGAGGTGCCCATCTCGTTTTCCCGTGATGATCAGTGGACAAGCTTTTCGGAGCCCGGTAAGTTCCCCCTGGTTCTGGACACGGTGGTGGCAGAAGTCAGGCTCACCAAGGTGCTCATCGACGGTGGGACTGGTCTCAACCTCATCTTCGCCTGCACTTTGAGGAAAATGGGTCTGGACTTCATGAACATGCTGGTTCCAAGCAAGTCCCGTTTTTGCGGCATTGTCCCAGGTAATGCGGCACACCCACTTGGCACGGTGGTTCTTCCAGTCACTTTCGGCACGAGGGAGAACTACCGCACTGAGTTCATTAAATTTGAAGTTGCTAACTTCGAATCTTCTTATCATGCTATACTCGGTCATCCGGCACTCGCCAAATTCATGGCAGTGCTGCATTATGTTTATCTACTTCTTAAGATGCCAGGACAAAGTGGGGTACTCACTCTCCGAGGTGACCTGAAGAAGTCATATGATTGCAACCAGGAGGCGATCCAATATGCTTCGACTACACGTGTGCCAGATGCTTCAGGAGAAGTACTTGCGGCCGTGCAGTAGCTCTCCCAAGCCGGGCTGGAGATCCCTTCAAGAATGGCCAGCAAGTCGAGCATCCAGTCGACTGCTGAGGTGGCCCTCAAGTCGATCCAGCTCCAGGAGGGTGACTCATCTAAGACCGCCGTCATCGGTGCGGGCTTAGATGAAAAATAGGAACTCGCGCTCGTCAGTTTCCTTCGGGCTAACTAAGATATATTCGCATGGAAACCAGCGGATATACCAGGGATGCCCTGGGGCTTGATCGAGCATAGTCTGAATGTACACCCAAAGGCTATGCCCAAAAAGCAACACCTTCGAAGGTTTGCTCATGACAAACGTGAGGCAATTAAACGGGAAATAGCTAAACTCCTTGCGTCTGGCTTCATTAAAGAAGTGATTCATCTAGAGTGTGTAGCTAACCCCGTCCTTGTAAGGAAAAAGAATAATGAGTGGAGAATGTCTGTTGACTACACCGATCTCAACAAGTATTGCCCAAAAGATCACTTCGGGCTACCACGCATTGATCAAGTCGTCGACTTGACGGCGGGTTGTGTACTCCTTTGTTTCCTTGATTGTTATTCAGGATATCACCAGATTGTGCTCAAGGAGGTGGATCAAATCAAGACCGCGTTCATCAACCCGTTCGGGACTTACGCCTACAAATCTATGTCTTTTGGTTTGAAAAATGCAGGAGCAACCTATCAGCGCGCTATTCAGATGTGCTTTGCCAATCAGCTGCATTGAAATGTTGAAGCCTACCTGGATGACGTGGTCATCAAGACCAGGGATCCCGATGGCCTGATTGCAGACATGGAAGAGACGTTCAGCAGCCTATGTAGGTTTGGGTGGAAGCTCAATCCAACTAAATGCGTTTTCGGAGTACCATCAGGGAAATTGCTCGGGTTCATCATCAGCAACCAGGGAATTGAAGCCAACCCTATGAAGATTTCGGCCATTACTAATATGGGGGCTCCGGCCACAATCAAAGATGTGCAGAAGCTAACAGGCTATATGGTAGCCCTGAATAGGTTCATCTCCCGGCTCGGGGAGAGAGGACTACCCTTCTTCAAGCTCCTGAAGTACCAAGATAAGTTCCAATGGATGGAGGAGGCCGAGCGAGCTTTACAAGACCTGAAGCATCACCTTCGGTCCCCTCCGGTCCTTACAGCACCATTGCCGGAAGAAGATCTATTACTCTACATTGCGGCAACAACTCATGTTGTCAGCAATGCTATTGTAGTCGAGCGAGGCGAAGAAGGCCATGCATTTGGAGTGCAGAGGCCTGTATATTTTATCAGTGAGGTACTCTCCGAATCCATGGTAAGATACCCGGCAGTCCAGAAACTTTTATATGCAATTTTGATTACATCAAGAAAATTGCATCATTACTTCGACGAGTATAAGATCATTGTGATTACGGATTTTCCGTTGGTGGATATTCTCCATAATCAAGATGCCACGGGGCGTATATCAAAGTGGGCAGTGGAACTAGGGGCTTTGTCTATTGACTTCAAGCCACGCACTGCAATCAAATCTCAAGCTCTAGTCGATTTTATGGCTGAGTGGAGGGAGAATCAGATTCCAACTCCAGTTGACAAGCCAGAGCACTGGACCATGTACTTTGATGGGTCTCTTAAGCTTGATGGCGGTGGTGCTGGAGTTCTGTTTATTTCTCCAAGAGGTGAACAATTGAAGTATGTCCTCCAGATCTTTTGGGAGGTATCCAACAATGAAGCCGAGTATGCAGCACTCCTTCATGGGCTACGTTTGGCAATATCACTAGGCATCAAGCGACTACTTGTATATGGCGATTCACTTCTTGTGGTTCAGCAAGTCAACAAAAGAGTGGGACTGTAACAAGGAGACGATGGACGCTTAGGTACAAGAAGTGCGCAAGCTGGAAAATAAGTTTTCCGGTCTGGAGGTTCATCATGTGTTACGGGAGCATAATATCGACGTAGATATACTATCCAAGCTGGGGTCTACTCTTGCACAGGTTCCAGCGGGAGTCTTTGTCCAGGAGTTAAAGCAGCCATCCATCAAGTCTTCACCTCAGGCAACCACTGATGCGGGCCCTCAACAACCTGATCGGGAGGTTATGATGCTTGGTGAGGACTGGAGAGAGGCTTATATCGATTTCATCCGGGATCAAAGGCTACCGGCGGGGATGGACGCAAGGAGCACAGAGGTAGCTCATGTCATGCGCAGAAGTAAAGGGTTCGTCCTAGTCGACAAGAAGCTTTACCGGCGTGGCGCACGTTCAGGCATTCTCATGAAGTGCGTCACGAAAGAAGACGGCTACGACATACTCCGGGAGATACATGAGGGTGTTTGCGGCAACCACGCAGCCTCAAGAACGCTAGTGGGGAAAGCATACAGAGCTGGTTTCTGGTGGCCCACCACAGTGTCCGATGCTGAGGATCTTGTGCGGAGATGCCAAAACTGCCAATTCTTTGGCAAGCAGTCTCACGTCCCAGCCCACAGTCTCATCACCATACCGCCATCCTGGCCTTTTGCTTGTTGGAGCCTTGATATGATTGGGCCCTTCACAATGGCTCCAGGCGGCTTCACCCATGTGTTGGTGGCTATCGACAAGTTTACCAAGTGGATCAAGTACAAGCCGATAGCTAAGCTCACACCAGATCGAGTTGTTGATTTCGTCTCCGATATCCTGCATCGCTTCGGCTTCTGAATACCATCATCACGGACTTGGGATCAAACTTCACAGCCAGCAAGTTCTGGGAGTTCTGTGAAAATGCATGCATCGAGATTTAATATGTCTCTGTTGCACACCCAAGGGCTAATGGTCAAGCCGAGAGGGCGGACGGCATGATAATTGATGGACTCAAGAAAAGACTCTATGATGAAAATAGCAAGAAAAGAGGAAAGTGGATACACGAATTGCCACATGTTGTCTGGGGGCTCCGGACTCAGCCGTCCAAAGCCACAGGACAAACACCATTCTTCCTCATATATGGTTCTGAAGCTATCTTGCTGGCCGACATCATGTGAAAATCCCCAAGGGTTGAAATGTACAATGAAGGCAAGGCGGACGAGGCAAGGCAGTTAGAGCTCAATTCCATCGAAGAAGCTCGCTGCACCGCTCTTGTTCAGTCAGCTCGATATCTTCAGGGGATCCAGCGATATCACGATCGCAACATAAGGGAACGATCATTCAATATAGGTGATCTGGTCCTCCGCCGCATCCAAGACGAGTTCGGCTTACACAAGCTCAACTCAAGATGGGAAGGTCCGTTCGTCGTCAAGCAGGTTACAAGACCAGGCTCGTATCGACTACA
This sequence comes from Panicum hallii, assembly GCF_002211085.1. Taxonomy (NCBI): domain Eukaryota; kingdom Viridiplantae; phylum Streptophyta; class Magnoliopsida; order Poales; family Poaceae; genus Panicum; species Panicum hallii. Next base: position 53,439,065 of record NC_038050.1, read on the forward strand.
ATACCCCGAGGGCGAAGATGTCCCGAATTCTTGGAACATTCAGAACCTGCGCAAGTTCTACCCATGAGGAAGCGTGCGGGGATAGCTGTTCTCCGGGTGCCTAGGCGGCCTTTTTCTTCTGAATCAATTTGGAGGCTACGTGTCACAAAATTCGGAACGCAAATTTTTCTGTTAACAGACGTAGGCTCCGGCCACGTTCACGTCTTACAAATTGACTTCTTGTCAGGAGTTGTGACAGAGGCTACGGCCACGTTCATGTTAAGTCGACTTCTTGTCATGAGTTATGATGGAGGCTATGGCCACGTTCATGTTAAATTGACTTCTTGTCATGAGTTGTGACGGAGGCTACGGCCACGTTCATGTTAAATCGACTTCTTGTCATGAGTTGGGACGGAGGCTACGGCCACGTTCAGATTTTATTGACTTCATGTTATAAGTCTTGACGGAGGCTTCGGCCACGTTCATGCTTTATGTGAATCGACTTTTGCCGTGACCTTTGATGGTCGCTTGCGATGATGATCGCATTTTTCCCAACAAATTCGATCCATTCTATTGGTTTATACCTAACTTGTTGGATGGGCTCGCATGAGGAGCTATTTCAACTACATCCAGAGTCGTTGCACTCGGGGCAGTTTTGTTTTCCGCCATAAACACGGCAGTCTCACGGCGATGCTCGCGTTCATTCCCAACAAGTTCGATCCATTCGATTGGTTCATATCTAACTTGTTGGACGCACTCATATGAGGAGCAATTTCGACTACGCCCAGAGTCGTTGCACTCGGGGTAGTTTCATTTTCCTTGCCATAAGCACGGTAGTCTCGCGACGATGCTCGTGTTCTTTCCTAACTGGTTAGACTCGCTCGATCGGGATATGTCTAACTTGTTGGATGGGTTCCTACTCAGAGCCACTACGACTATTTCCAGGGTCGTTGCACCCGGGGTAGTGTCTACTACTTTGCCTTCAAATCTGGATGACAATTCAGTTAAGGCACATACAAGTAGAGACATCAAATAAAAATATGTATAAGGAAAACGAGTCTTGTTTGTTACATCCTAATCCTGCGGTACATTTTTCACTATCTGTTCCACTACAGGTTGGGCTTCTTAGAGGTACTCGTTGAATTGATCCTCGGTGCACTCTGCAGCCACTCCCTGCGCGAACATCTCTAGTTGTGCTTCTGGCCAAAAGGATTTTACAAAGGCGAGCGCGTGGTTGACACACGCGACCGGGGCCTCTGTGAGGAATTTGATGACCTTTTGCGGCGCTCCAAGAAGTCGTTGCAGCAAAGGCCGCTCGCTTGCTTCGCCTTCTTTTGGTGGATCCACCATGTCCACAAGCTCCCGGGCGGAGCCCCTGAGGTCCTCCAGCTCATTTTGCCGCCGCTCATCCTTCTCGCCAAGCGTCTTCATCTGCCGAAGGCAATCGGCGAACTGTTGTTCAGTGTCGGCGACTACCTTCTGCAGCTTTTCAACGTCATCGATACAGCGATACAGCATATTCTTCACGTCAGTAAGTAGCTCTTCTTTGTATGTTAAGATTTTCCTAAGCTCTGCGGTGAAGATATTTTCAGAGTCCAAGGAAAATTGTTAAGGGAAAGTACTCGAGAGAAGAAAGGGGCCTACCTTGGTGCGTTTTCTTCTGCTCTTTGAGTTGCTCCTGGAGCTCGGAGTGGGCCTTCTCGAGGTTGCGGAGGTCGTTCTTGAGGAGCCATGTCTCTCGAGTCCGCTCTTGTTTCAGCTTGTCAAGCTCCCTCTGAAGATAGATGTTCTTCGTCAGCTCTTCGGATATGCACTTCTCCTTGTCAGCAAGCTCTTGGTGAGCACTCACGACTGCTTTCAACTTCTCGGACTTCTTTTGTGAGTGCGTGATCGCGTTCTGCATAAAGTGGGAGATTAAGACAAGCAACTCGATAACGTATACAAGCAGAAGAGTAGTCACGTCTTACCATGGCAAAATCGTACAACTCCTTGTAGGCCCGCTTGAAGGTTTTTATGTTATTGTCCGTCAGCATTGGATCATTCACCAGATCTATGGTGATGATGTTCTGGTACCCAAGCCCGGCCATCAGCAGATCTCCAGGACTCCTTGAGGTCCCTGCGGCTTCTTCAGAAGGTGGTTGCTGGGCACCTGCAAGTCAAGATGCATTCAGTACATAATGCCTAGGGTCTAAGCAGCCAGCCATAGGCGGTCAGACACTTACCTGTGCCATCTGTAGGAGCGGCGTCAGGGGTCTCAACTTGTTCCTTACCACCAGCTTTGGCTTCGGCTTGTTGGGGCTCGGGGGGTGGCAGGTCGGGCAGCGTCGTGTCTGCCTCGGGGGCTGGATCCGTGGGCGTGGGCTCCTCTAGGGCTGATAGCTCGGGGGCTGGGGTAGCTGCGGCCGGTTTTGGCTTGTGCCTCACGGCGCTTGCAGACCTAATGAAGCAGAGTCAGTTATATCATTACAAGTCGAAAAGAGCAGAATGTTCGTTATGCAAAAAGATGTACACTTACAGCGAAGACCTCTTCATGACAGCCTTCTTCACCCTCATGGCCCGTGGTGTCCCAACCATGGTACTTGTTGCTGGTGGCGGGGTGACATCAGCTGGTGGCGCGGTGCCCGCCATGGTAATGGTAACCGATCCTGTCGCTGAAGCTGCTGGATCCGTTCCCATCTCTTGGCGCCTGGTCTCGGGTGGAGAAGCGGGTGGACTGCAAACGGAAAACATCAGAGTGCAACAATATGGATGTATGACAACAAGGCAGCATATTCATACCTGGAGGACTCGACTTCTTGCGCTTTTCGTTTGCGCACAGTCCGGCGACCCTGCGGGACCGAAGGCAGAGTATCGGTCAACTCCACGGACGGTCTGGGGGAGTTGCCTCTTCTCGCCTCCCCCTTGGCTTCCCTTTCCGCCAGGGGGCTTCCGCCTTCAGTGGACTCGCTGCCGAGAAGATCCTCGGCTACTCGAGCCCTCTTCGCTTCGGCTGCGGTGCTGGGGAGAAGGTGGTCCGGTCGAGGGATGTCGGGTTGCGGAGGGTAGCTGTGGTACAACTTTGTGTGCCCCTACAGAAGGTTTTCAGTTAGCAGTGGCAGAACAGAATTTGTTTTCAACATAAAGTAGTTGAACACTTACCGGCTTCAGAGGATTTTGTGTAGCAAACAGCTGCGGGATGTAGGGAACTGCATCCACATCCAGTAGCTCTCGTCTGACCCGGGTGAGTGCAGCTTCGTCCGTCAGCTCCTCTGCGCACATGCGAGATGGATCTTCAGCGCCCTTGTACTCGAATCCAAGTATATGGCGTTGCTGGATTGGCTGGACTCGGCGCTTGAAGAAGGAAAACATCACGGATGCGCTGGTCACTCCCATTTCCTTATGAGCTGCTATGGTGTCTAGCAACTCATCGACTTGATTCATGTCCCCCTTGGGAAGTTCGATATTCCACTCTGGTCTTACAACAGGTGGTTTATTTGACTTTTCTAGGAGTTGGGGGCATGATTTTCGATGTAGAACCAATGATTCTTCCACCCGGGAATGTTGGAGGGGAATTCGTATGAAAGGTACTTGTCGCCGGCTTGTTGTCTAAGTTGGATGCCGGCGCCCCCTACAACAGATGGACTTTTGGAGGTGGGTTGTGGTTTTACTCGAAAAAGGAAGCGGAAAAGATCCCAATGGGGTTTGATTCCGAGGAAGGCTTCACAGAACTGGATGAAGATTGCAATATGGCAAATGGAATTTGGGTTGAGATGATGGAGCTCAAGCCCGTAGTAGTAAAGAAGGACACGGAAAAAAGAGCAAGAGGGGAGGGCTAGACCCCGTTCGGCAAAATGGTAAAATGTGACGATTTCGTCTATATTTTCAATGGGGAAAGGTTCGCGAAAGGAGGTGCGCTAGTTGAGAAGATTCTTGTCTTGAAGCAATCCCTTGGAAACAAGTTTATTGAGGTCGTTAAGGGAGCACTTACTGTGTGTCCACTCTCCAGACGGTGACTGCGCCTCTTTCTTCTTCCCATCCTTCTCAGATTTCTTGGGCGCCATTTTCAGATCCGCTCACCACGAGTTGCTCGGGGGCTGCGGGGAAAGGGGCGGGGAGATTTGGGTGGATTGGAGTTCTTCAAGAGGGAGAAGGTGGAGTGCGGCTCTATTTGGGGGATTTTGGAAGTTCTTGCTGGATTGTAGATTGGAAGCACAGTTTTTACTCGGAGTTATCGCAGGGTTAAATAACCTGCGGCTGGGTACAATTTTACTGCTCTGAAGTTAAAGAGTCGTTTCAGAGAATATTCGGAAGTTGAGGGGTCATTTGGTGGAGTGTTTTAGATAAAGTATTCGATTAATCATTTTTTCAGGGTTAATTGTCCCAAAAAAAGATTTTTTCGAATCACAGATCTAACTTCTATCATTTGTGCCATCACACCAGTTATTTACCATGTGGATATTTTTACATTGCATGCCACGACTTTTGGATCCTAATTTCCAAACCTGAGAGATTTGGATTCAAGGCTCGGGGGCTGAGGGATACGTGGCATCGACTACTTATTTTTTCGAATTTATTTAAAAAAGTAAGTAAGGAAGATTCAAGACTAATGTGACCCTCAGCCTGATTTTTCGATTCAACCTAAGGCTCGGGGGCTACTCCATATGGAGTGCGATTTTTCAATCGCACACCATATCAAAGAGATAATTCAGGGCATGAACACCTCATAGCTTCGATGCAGCCGAGTAAGTACTCGAAGAAGAACTCATGACAGAGCTTCAGGAGAAGCCGAGGACTACTTCGAAAGTACTCGATAAGTCTATAGTACTCAGCTACGAAGAGCTCGGGGGCTTGTCAGACCCGGGGCCACGGGGCTATGCACATAACGTAGTTTAAACAGGATTAAGAGATAAAGCCTGTCTTATCTCTTATTTATATTATTTTCTACTCGTTTGAATAGGAGATAAAGCTAGTCGGTACAGAAGGAAACTACCCGAGTTATACCCGGGTACGATTCCTTAGCTGGTATTGATTAAATCCATATAATCCTGACCTCCCGGATATATAAGGGTGGGCAGGAACCACCTCAAAACATCTCATTCTACACCCAAGGGAATACAAACCACCACACAGGACGTAGGGTATTACGCACCTCGCGGCCCGAACCTGTCTAAGTTTTGTGTTCCTTACACCTTCGAGTTCCTGATCTCGGCGTCTCCTCACCTAAACTTACCACCTTGGGCATATCCCTCGGTGGGCAGCCGGTAAAACACCGACAATCAGTGACCACCGAGATGTTGTATGCGTTAAAGTAGTGGCGAAGCTTCATGGAGGTGATGAGTATAGCATAGAGTAGTTTCTGAATTGTCGGGTAACGAACCTTGGATTCAGAAAGGACTTCGCTGATGAAGTAGATGGACCGCTGCACATGAAGGCATGGCCCTCCTAATGGCACTCCACCATGATTTTCATGTTGACGACGTGAGTAGTCACGGCGATGTAGAGTAACATGTTCTCGCCTGGTTGTGGAGCCGTTAGGATGGGGGCGACTGCAAATGATGCTTGAGATCTTCCTGTGGCAGAACCGCCTGAATTATTCCGGCTCAAGTGCGCTAATGATCGCTATGCAGCTGGCATTAACTCAACGCACTTCAAACGGAACAATCCATTGGTCTATCGGGTCTCCGCCCGATACAACCACGGTTCAACAGGATCAAAGCAGGTTTACCTCGCACGAAGGCGCGTTTACAATCACAGAACAGCTCATCAACTTTTAATTTACAACAATTCAAACCTTATTACAAACCAGGTTCAAACTTAGATAAAACATGTACAAACCATGTTTAAACTGACAAGCTGAACAGCTTGTCCAAACTCACAACGGAAAGAAAAGAACACGTGACTACACACGTCGCAAAGGGGGACACCACGCTCAGCCCAAAGCCTGGTGTCACTCAGGAGGGTCACTGCCAGCCGGGGACGGATCCCACTCCACGGACCAGCCAAAAGGAACAGACATTGGCCATGCAGGGTTGTCCATGGGATTCTCGAAGGTTATACCTGAAACAGATACTAGCAAGGCTGAGTATTCTAATACTCAGCAAGGCTTACCCGAGTTTGGGTATACTTTAGCCCGTAACTAGACTCATGAAGGCCTTGCAAAGGCTCTGGGTTTATTTCAGCTGAAAAGCAACAAAGAGTATGATCTATTTTCAAATTTTAGCTTTTATACTCTAGTTGACTTTCCATTCTAGGTTAGCACCTATACTAAGCAAGCAAGGTAGAGATTATCATCCATCAAGATTATTCCATCAACAATTACACTTTTTACTCTATGTGGCAGAAGGAATAAGCAGTCTCAATCTTCGTGAGAAGCGGACGATTCTGAATCGAATTCAACCATGCAAGGGTAAACCTAACTCACATGCTTGGAACATCCAAAGATCGTTCCGAAGCAACCGTTTCCCTCATATTCCGGGTTATGGATCAGGGCCACCACAAGCGACTGCAGGACCGTACGCACACCAATTGTGCAGGACATACGTCTGTAGCGCGACTACAAGACCCCGTATTCCTGTCTGCTTTGCAGAACGCACTCCCACACGTCGGTGCGTGTGTACAATAGAAACCAAATAATCGAGTGGTGGAGACATGTCCATTTGCCGGGCCATTCAGGTACTAGGCTTACCGCTTACCATATTTCGCGGCATGTGGCTAGTACTTTCAAACGCTTAACCACCACTACCACACACTGCAGCCTTATCAACTTTTGTCAACACAGACGGGGCAAACTTTCAGGTCATGTTACTACACATGACCCCATCCATGATCCTTATAGCGGTAGCAAAATGGTAAACATTCAACTCCTATATCGCGCGAGTGACAGGAAATCACTCGACTTCTACCGGTCCTATTAGCAGAGCATCTATGCGATAAGGACTCACGTACAATACATTGGTTCCTAGGATTTATGCATCTAGGGTTCCATCTCAACTCCTAGACTTAATGCAAGATATAATATATAAGTATAGAATTGCATAATGTAGTCATTTGAAATACTGGGTTATGCACCGGAGCTTGCCTTCTTGAGTGGGGGTGGAGGCAGGAGTGTCAGAGACTTCCGAACTCTGGTTCGGGGCTTCAGTTAGCTCCTTAGCGACGTTCGTTGGGTCTTTAGAAAACTCTTGGTCTTGTCCCAAGACCAATTCGTAGTCTCCGTCATCGAGCGTTGTTGACTCTATATGATATGCAACAGTTTAATTAAGATGGTGTTTGAGTTAAATATTTCATTTCACGATAAAGTTGCAATCCAAAAGTTAATACACCTGAACTCATGAAACAAGGGGGTTTATTCTTAAGTTATTATTTACGCTTAAGTTATGTCTATAGTATTGGAATTACTGAAACAGGAACTAAAACAGTTGAATTTGAATTCAAACTTCAAGTTTAAATTCAAATCTTAGATAAATAGAATCATAAAGTCTTGAAAATTTAATTATGGACTAATGATCCACATATTAGATTATGAATAAAAGATCTAATTAAATGAGCCTAAGGAACCTGCTTAATTATTTTCAAAACATCTCAAATTTGAATTACTCAAATTCAAAAGAATTTAAACTACAAAATAGTATTCAGTTTGAAACATTCACACAAGCTTACACATGGCCTGTAGAAGTTACATACCAAAAATTACAATAAACAAAACTAACATGTAAAAGTTATACACAAAACACCTCTTAACCTTAGGTTTAAAATAGGTTCAAAAGTATTTGGTTTCAAACTAAACTTGATTAATAAAAGTTGTAGGGTTTGAAATCTAGTTTCCAACAAAATTAGATTGGCAATTTATGGATTTTTCTATGGTTTTCTATGAATTTTGCAAGGCAGCACATAGCCACATGAAATAACAGAACTACTAGAGGGGGGGGGGGGGGGTCCTCGGTATTTTGCACTTGGGTTCCTGGAAAAAGCTTTCTTCTCACAGATGTACCCCTGCCCGGCTTAGACAACAGCCGGCCGCTCGGTCCCGGCGCGTTCTCGCCGGCGGCGAGGTCGCCAACGGGGAGGAGCCGGTCGGGCAGGGCCTACGGGACCTAGGGAACACTGTGGAGGTGAACGTGCACGATGGGCGACAGTGGAACGGGACCAACGACGGGGAGGTGCGGCGGCCGTGGTGGCGCGTCGCCGTTCCCGGCGAAGGGCCGGCGAACAGGAGAAACTAACGCGCGCACGAGCACCAGGGGGAGTTGGGGATGTGATCTCCGTACTTGGATCGGCCGAGGAGGTGGCGGAGGGGTGCTGTCGACGGCGAGGTCAAGCTCGGGCGGCTCCGGTGAGGGGCGGCTCGGGGTGGGGGTGATTCCGGCGAAGGGGTGCCTGGAGTTGGGCCGGATCAAGTTGGGGGGTTAGGGGAGGAGGTGAGGAAGCAATAGGCCAAAGGGATTTGGTCGGGGTGGAGGGATCGCGGTGGACGCCGGCGAGGAATGCGGGCGGATTCCGGTGTCGCGAGAAGGAAGAAAAGGCAAAGCAGCCGGGGGAGGGGGCTCGATCGGGTTTTATAGCAGCGCATGGTTGGCAGAAGAGAAGGAAAGGGAGAGAGAGATCACGCGGCCAGGCACAGAGCGGCAGGCGGCGCCAGCGTGCCAAATGGGGCGGCGTGGCGGCCGCTCGGGAGCGTCTGCCCGACGTGGAAGAGCGAGAGACGGCCAGCGAGGGCAACGCGGGCGGTGGGAGGAGGGACCGGGCGACGCGTGGAGCGACACGCAGAGCTGCAGGTGCTCGGGGGCATCCGGCGGCAGGAGTCACGCGCGCGCAGAGGAGCAGAGGAGATCGGGGGCTCGGGGAAGACGATGGGGGACCCGGTTGCAAAAAGCAGAAAACACAGGGGCCTCAGTGTAAAGCATGGACAACTTTCACACCAATGCTCAAATGGAGATGGACCCAAAAGCAAAAATGCAGGGTTTTTCAAGAGCCACAACTTTTCTTTAGTGTTCATCTACAAAAGAGCAATAGTTTTGAAATTAGTACAAAACTTAGCATAATTTTCAAACTTTATGTAAATCCTATAGATAAAACTGCTCTACACATACATCCAAAAGGTAGTTTCACCTACTTTTGCGATTTAAACACAAGTTTTTAACTTTTGCAAAATAATCCTCATACATTTGAATTCTACCCCCCATATTCACCCACTTAGTACAAAAGACCCTGATTTTAATATAATTATATAAACAATCACTTCTCCTTATCATTAAAATTTTTAAACATACTTTTGCTACACTTTGTACATAACAACACACTAAAGATCTAGGGTGTGACCATGCTATTTACCTGAGTGTCACACTTCCAGCACTTGCGTCGCCTCCTCGGTCCACTGGAACTTGTCGTGGTGTTTGAGCAATTTGAAGAAGGGTAATCCACGTTCTCCAAGTCGCGAGATAAATCTGTTCAGGGCCGCCATATAGCCTATGAGCTTCTGGACATCCTTGATCATCCGTGAGCATCAATGTTTATAATGACGGTGATCTTCTCCGAGTTTGCTTCAATTGCTCAGTGACTAACGATAAAACCGAGTAGTTTTCCTTGTGGCACGCCGAAGATGCACTTAGTTGGGTTAAGCTTCCATGAAAATTTGCGTAAGCTGTTGAAGGTTTCCTCGAGATTAGGGATGAACTTGTCGTGGGCTGTGGTCTTGATGACCATGTCGTCCATGTAGGCTCCAACATTGCGGTGTAGCTGATTAGCAAGGCATAATTGGATGGCCCGCTGTAGGTGGCTCCTGCATTCTTCAACCCGAAGCAACCCGAAGGACATGGTTGTGTAGGCATAAGCTCCAAAGGGGGTGATGAATGCTGTCTTGATCTGGTCTTCTTACTTGAGAGCGATCTGGTGGTAACCCGAGTAGCAGTTAAGGAAAGAGAGCAGGACGTAGCCAGCCGTAGTGTTGAGATTAGTGTGATCCACACACATCCTCCATTCATTATTGTTCTTTTTTAAGACTAGTACAGGGTTGGATAACCACTCGGGGTTGTAGACTTCTTTAATGAAGCCAGCTGCAAGTAGTTTTACTAGCTCCTTCTTGATGGCCTCTCTCTTGTTAGGAGTGAAGCGTTGTAGTTGTTGCTTCTTCGAAGTGGCTTTGGGGTCGACTTTTAGTCAATGCTCAATCAACTTCTTGGGCACACCTGGCATATCTGCTGGTTTCTACGCGAATATGTCACGGTTAGCCCTAATGAAGCTAACTAGCGTGCTTTCCTATTTGTCACTCAAGCTGCCTCCGATTAGAGCAGTCTTGGACGAGTTGCCTTCTTGCAGGTGGATGGCCTAGATGCCGATGTCACTGAGGTTGGGTTTTACCCTCGACTGGCTAGGCCTCTGGCTGGAGATCTCCATCTCTAAGTTGGTGAGCTTTTGCGCGGCCATGAAGACTTTTCCGCAGAAGGTTCTGGCACGCGTGATGTTGTGGTGTACTCGATCGCCTCTTGGTCGCAGTCGTATGACTTTTTCAAGTCACCGTGGAACATGAGTACGCTTGTCTTGCCTGGCATCTTGAGTAATAAGTAGATATAGTGGGGCAAGGCCATGAATTTTGCGAAGGCTGGCCTGCCGAGTATGGCTTGGTATGACGACTTGAAGCTAGCCACCTCAAACTTGATGTACTCCATGCGGTAGTTATCTTTCATCCCGAAAGTGACTAGCAGGACCACTGACCCTAGTGGTGTAGCCGTATTTTCCAGGATGATGCTGTAGAATGGAGCTCTGCTAGGGGTGAGCATCTTGGAAATGTCCAGCCCCATCTTCTTCAAAGTACTCGCGAAGAGCAGGTTGAGGCCGCTCCCGCCGTTGATGAGTACTCGGGTTAGGTGTGAGCCCGCCATGATAGGATCTAGGACAAGCGGGAATTTTCCCGGCTCGCAGAAGCTAGTCCACTGATCATCCCTAGAAAAGGAGATAGGGACCTCGCTATATCTCAGAGGCTTTTGTATGGCGAGCTCGACAGAGAGGATTTCACGCAGGGTCAGCTTCTGCGCGTGCTTTTGTTTGATGTTGATGACATTCTTCGGGTTTTGGAAATCTTGAGCCCCCAACTTGTCACCCTCATTGTCGTCCTCCTGATCCTTTCGCTTTCTGTCTTGAGGAAGGGGTGGAGTATTGAGTGACTTGCGGAGGCTGATGCACTCGAAGAGCATATGCCGTGACTTCGGGTGCATCGGGCATTGTTTGTGTAGGACTTTCTCAATCAGTGCTTGATTGCTCCCCGAGTTCTTGCCCCACGGATTGCACTCCACAGCCGCGACTTCTTAGTGTGGCTTGCTCTTTCGGGGATTCCCCGAGTTGTTCCGCTGGCCCTTGTTGAAGTTGTTGTTGCCGTTGCCCTGCTTTTTGTTGTTGCGCTTGGAGAAGCGATTGTTCTCCTCATCCTCGTGATTAGCCACCGTGCCATCATTTCGTGTAGTTCCACGGCAGTAGTCGGGCGGTTGCGTCCGAAGTTGTGGTATGTGTGCTTCGAGAACAGGCTGTTCTGGAAGCAGCGGATGATATCCTCGTTGATGATGTTGGCGATGGTGGTTCATATCTCGAAGAAACACCGGGTGTAGGACCTCAGGTTCTCGTTCATCTCCTGCTTGATCTGGGACAAATCATGACGAGTAACTGCTCGGATCATGTATCCCTGGAAGTTGTCGATGTAGGCCTGCTTGAGGTCCTCCCAGGAGTCGATGGAGTTTGGTTTAAGGCTTTCAAGCTAAGTGAGGGACACGGATTCCAAGGCTACCGGGAATTAGAGTGCCTTGGTGGAGTTGGATCCCCCTGAGACCTCGATGGCAACAGAGTAGCATCGAATCCATTGGCGCGGGTCTTGATTGCCATCATACTTGGGGATCCCAATTGGTTTAAAATCCTTAGGGTAGGATTTCTCGGTGATGTTGGAGGTGAAGGCGGGGAAGCTGTCGTTATCGTCATCATCGTGGTACTTGTCGGGACGGTCTCTTCTCCTTGCCTAGATGATGCGTCGCGCGTCGCGGCCATCATTGATCTTTTGCCTATGATCAATTGTGGGAGCATCTTGGAGGCTGGCCTCAGGTGGAGCTTTGCCTTGAGGCCTTGCATCACGCTGGTTGCGAGGTGGGCGAGTGGATTATTGCACCTCTTGCTCGACATTGCCACGTGCAGATTGCTGGCCCTAGGGATTGCCATGGCCGACTGGATTGTCCTGGTTGCACTAGTGATTATCATTCCTCCGATATCCAGGGCCTCCTACAGGGGTGCGTCTAATCTGCGCAGTGTCACCATGGCGCTCAGATCTCGAGAGCATGTTCCTAGTGGAGGACACTGGGTGTTGCCCATTGAGTGCACAAGCGCGCGCTGGGTTAGATACTGTAGCCTTTAGGTGGTAATTATTGAGCTAGGAGCGCTGCTTCTGCAATGGCGCCAACCGGTGTGCGATACTACCGATCTGCAGCTGCTGCAAAAGCGTTGTTGAGGTTCCTTTGGTGCATTGAGTTTCATGCGCAGTTTTCCGTGTTCCGCCTGCGCTGGGCGCGCTTGGCGTTCTTCAATCGCTGGATCCTTCTGTGATCCTTGTTCTCGTCTCGGGGGGCGTCTGCCGTACCCTCGTCAGCATACACGTCCGCGAGTAGTTCAGCATCTTTCTCGGGACCCGGCTTGTCGTCATCTGCATCGCGAAGAGAAGACATGTAGACTTGATGATCCGGCGAGTTCCTAGCCGTTTGGCTGTACTCGACTAGCTCTGTACTTCCATCTCCCTCTTCCGAGATGGGAGAGAGAGGTTTGCCCTCTTGGAAGGGCAGTTCCTGCGTGAAGGCCACAAGGCAGGAGTCGTACTCGAGTAGTTCAGAGGGCTCTAACCCCTTCCAGTACACGAAACGGCCTTACGGTGTAGATGTTATGGTCAAACCCAGGTGACTACCCGAAAAGGATTCGTGCTGGTCATCAGGTTGCGAGTGGTTGTTGAGAACAGGGGCCTTCCGACAAGCGGTGGCTCCCTCATCCTCGAGTCCTCCTTGGCTCTGACTTGAAGGTGTAGTACTAGTCAACGAGTACTTTGCGTCTGAGTCTGAGTAGTTGTTGAAAATGGGGGGCCCCCGAAAGGCAGTGGCTCCCTCATCTCCGAGCTTGAGAAGATGATCCAAGTCCTCCTCCAAGTCAGAGAGGGACTTGGACTATGTAGCATCCTCAGATGGTTTGAATTCGACCTGAGTAGTCTTGGTGCAGTGCGAGTTGAAGTCGTGTCAAAAATGGACATCCTCTCGATCTCACCAGCGAGATCGGGGAGCGGGAACTCGTTGAGATTGTCAATGAACTCGTCGAGGTCGCTGTGTCGAGTTGCTGCAAAGGCCTCTAGCTTTCTGTAGTCGGCTAGGTGGCTCTTGAAGCCACTCGAGCCATTGGTGACGTAGATCCAGGAGCCAAAGATGAAAGTTGTACCGTCATCGAGCACGGTGTTGGTGAAGCTGAAAAATGCCATCGAGTTCTCCAATGGATGCTCGATGAACACACCTACTTGGCGCGCCAGCTGTCGGTGTTTTACCTACACGCCCACCGAGGGATACCCCATAGGTGGTGAGTTTGTAGGTAGGGTGTCGCCAAGATCAGGAACTTGAAGGTGTAGGGAACATAAAGTTTAGACAGGTTTCGGCCACTGAGAGCGTAATACCCTTCGTCCTGTGTGGTTTGTATTTCCTTAGGTGTTGATCGGGGTGATCTTCTATTTGGAGGAGGTCCCTGCCCGCCCTCATATATTTTTGGGGGATAGGGTTACATGGGAGTCCTAATCTGATACGAGCTCAGGAGTCCTAGCTGAGTAGTATTCGGGTAGTTTCCTTCTGTTCCGATTAGTTTTACTACTGTATGAGTAGTTCTACTACACTACGAGTAGTTACAACTGGTGTAGGGCGTGGGCCATGTCCCACCCCTTATCCTGTAAGATGTAGGCCATGTGCGCAGTCCCGTGGGCCCGGGTCTGACACAAGTTATGAAGGAGTCCAACTGCGAAAGTTCCCTCATGAACACATACTGCCAGGAGGTGCACAAACTGGAGGACAAATTCCGAGGGGTCGCGCTGCATCACATCCCGCAGAGGGACAACAAGGACGCCGATGCACTCGCCAAGATGGCGGCCCAGCGGGATCCCGTTCCCAACAGGGTCTTCATCAACGATCTCCACGCGCCCTCAATCCACGTCAAGCCGGACCCGCCTCAAAGGCCGTCCGACCCGATGCCCGGGGGCCCCTGTCTGGCGCCTCCCGACCAGGCATCCCTAGACCAAGGGCTCGGGGGACCCGACTGCCTCGCGATGGAGATTATGACTGCTGCGTCCGACACAGCGGCAATCGACTCCGACTAGAGGGTGCCTCTTCTGGCCTACCTCCTCGATGAGGTCCTCCCAGCTGACAGAACCGAGGCACGACTGATTGCTCGACATGCCAAGATGTTTGTCGCCATCGATGGTGAACTTTACAAACGTAGCCTGTTGGCGATAGGAATGCTCATGAAATGCATGTCAACCTAAAAAGGCAAGGAATTCCTCCTGGAGATCCATGCTGGCATCTGTGGACAACACGCGGCCCCACAGTCGCTGGTCGACAAGGCATTTCGCCAAGGTTTTTACTCGCCAACAGCATTGCGCGACGCAGAGGAGGTCATCCACACGTGTAAAGTGTGTCAGTTCTACGCTTGGCAGACCCACTTGCCGGTGTAGACGCTTCATACCATCCCCCTCAACTGGCCGTTGACGGTCTCGGGCCTTGACATGGTCGGGCCTCTCAAGAGGGCTCCTGGTGGTTTCACTCACCTACTTGTCATGGTGGACAAGTTCACCAAGTGTATTGAGGTGAAACCCATCACCAAAACCAAGTCCCAAGAGGCTGTCAAGTTATTCCTTGACATTGTCTACCAGTTCGGTGTGCCCAACACCATCATCACAGACAACAGGACCAACTTCACAGGCAAGAAGTTCTTGGAGTTCGCTGACGGATACGGGATCAAGATTGACTAGGTGTCGGTTGGGCACCCACGCACCAATGGGCAGGTTGAAAGGGCGAACGGAATGGTCCTCCAAGGACTCAAGTCTCGCATCTTCGACCAGCTCAAAAAGTTTGCTAGGCGCTGAGTCCAAGCACTCCCGGCCGTCCTCTGGGTTCACCCCGTTCTTCCTAACATTCGGGACAGAAGCCGTGCTACCCTCCGACCTAGACTATGGCGCCCCAAGGGTCAAAGCATTTGACCCCAACTGAGCCGCGGAAGCTCACCAGGACACGGTCAACTTGTTGGAGGAGGCATGGCAGATGGCCCTGGTTCGCTCCTCTACCAGCAAACCCTTCATAGGTACCACGAGAGGAAGATCCGGGGAAGAACCCTTGAAGTTGGCGATTTGGTGCTGCGGAGGACACAATCGACAAAGGACAGGCATAGGCTCAGTCCGCCCTGGGAAGGGCCGTACCCGATTGTGGAGGTGGTTCGACCAGGCACCTACCGACTGAAGGACAGCGATGGCAACATCCTCAGCAACACTTGGAACATCAAACAGCATCGTCGTTTCTTCCCCTAAACTTAGTCCCTTCCCACACTTCCATCCAAACATAGGCTCCTACTGCACCCCGGCCCGAGCACTGTCAGCCCGGAACACTCGGGGTCCCCACTAGGGTACACCGCCATAGGCACTGCTACCCGCTCTTTCCAATTGTAAATCACGCACAAAAGGCAATTTTTTTCACCCAAGCGAAAGGGCGACCCATTCTCCCATCGTGACCTAACTGATTTTTGTTAGGCCACCCGACCTAACGAACTATCGTCGTAGCCTACGGTGAACTACCAGCTGACGCCACTCGGGCCAGTCCTAGGCTACACGTTGTTGACGCTCGTTACAGACCAATTTCGAATGCCAATTTGATCAGAAAATTGGGAGAACTAGCATTCTTCACCTGCATATTTATCTAAGAATAATGCCATTTCCACATGTCCCTTGGAAATTAGTGCTATGCAAGAAACTAAGCAGAAATCAAAGGAAAACACACCCTTGAATCCAAGGCAAAAATTATCGATCAATCATAACACACCGTTCAACCTCACAAGGATCAAAGGGCTCACCAAAACAGGCAACTGAGTTAGGACAGACCCAAGCCACGCTCAGGAGTGACCAGGGCCCACATGTCAATCACCTAGACGAAGCTGAGGTCGGTGGGAGCTCAGCCTGGTTTGGCCGAACCAGAACCAGCTCCACCGCCTTACCTCTTCGACATGTCACCTCCTCATTGGCTCCCAAGGTCGGTTCTGCAGAGCTTCTGCTGGTTGCATGATAGGAGCACCCAATGGGCACACCTATAAATTAGAGGATAGGGGCTCCAAATGAAGACGCACCTCAAGTTGCTCTCTCCCAAGTTCCTCTCTTGCTTAGTCCTTAGGATAGTGGAGTTTAGGTGAAGTAGCTCTTCTTTGGGTTCCCGAGGTTGCCTAGGAGTGTTCGGTATGAGTTTTGCTCTTCCTCTCCTTTGTAATACTCGGAATTCTTTAATAGAGTTATCTTCTAGATTTATATATTCGCATAGTTTATATTCTGCGGTGTCGGACATGTATGTTATGATTAGTTTATACGTGTATCTTGTGCCTTGCATGATTAGATGAGTAAATCTAGTGCGGCGACAACGGTTCCGGTATTCGTATGTTTGCTCTAGTATAATGTCTGTCCACCTGGAGGGTGGGGGCTCTACGCGGGATACTAGAGTACCGCTCTTTAACGTAAACATGGTGTCTAGGTTAATTAGTGTTGCCGGATGCAGCTCTATGCCATGGTTTGTTGAGGTGGGCGGCAGGTGGTGACAGCCCTGCCCGTCCAGCATATTCCTCCCCGTACGTGTAGTTGTAGTAGGAGGTCCATAAAGTAGCCGAGTGGACTGGTGGCTCGTCTGCCAGTCTTGTGCGGTTCTCCCGGTAGTGCTTGGGAGTCTAGAACTGAGGATAATCATGTGTATGTGTATGAGTGTATAGTATGAGGTGTATGTTTAGATAGAAGTACATAGGACCCAAGATAGCTTTCTTCTTCCTTTCTCCCTGCCTAATGTCTTTGCTAAGAGTCTGAGCTTGAGTAACTCTTGTGTGTCATACTACCTCATTATCCATATATTATCTTACCCCTGTTTATGCAATTGAATATCTAAGCAAGAATTTATCATCAACTAACCTATTCCATAACCACCGCCTTCCCTGCGGTAATATAAATACAACACTCGAGATTACTCACGGATAAAATGCTACAACAATATTCCGTGCGCTTGGAGATTTATTTGTGACGTAAGAAATACCACACGACGTTTTCTGGCGTCGCCACCGAGGATTAATCATCCTAGTGATGATGCTAGGAAATGCCAACAAGCATTTTTGGCGCCGTTGCTGTGGAAGGCACTGGTTAAAAGAATAGATAAAGTTGTTGATTATGTTATTAATTGGTGTTCATTGTTTAAACAGGCTAACTTGGCTTCATTTTTTATTTAATATGAAAATAGGGCAGTGTATGACTGGTTTCGATCTGCCGAAAAATTTCACTCAGGATCTGAAGTCACTTTTGAGAAAAGTTTGACCTCGTGTTATGCCTCCTCAGATATCATTCTCGATAGTCAAAACAATCATTATTGCTCCATCAACTTCCAATGCCATAACCCAGAAGATGCTCTGTGAATTCTCTGCTCCTTCTGTTGATAATGTCCTAGTCGGGCCATCCGTTAACACTGGAGCTGAAAATTTCGAGATCAGGACGGGTCTCATTACGATGGTGCAGGCTAGCCCATTCTGTGGTAAGGCCAATGAGGATGCCAGCGCACATCCCAACAATGCTTGGAACTCTGCAGTACTTTTGTCATCAAGGGAGTCTTCCAAGATGCAATCTGACTCTATCTGTTTCTGTTTTCCCTTCCGGGGAAGGAAAAGCAATGATTCTACGCCAACAGAAGTGTAGTAGACACCTAGGATAAGTGTGCTAGAGGCATTCCTCGCTAAATTCTTTCCCATGGGCAAAACCAATGCTTTTCGAGGAAGAATTTCTGGATTTCAGTAGGCGTCAAATGAGTCAATAACTAAAGCATGGGAGCAGCTTCAGGAGTACATCCTAGCGTGTCCTCACCACAGGATGGACGATTGGCTTATTCTTCAGAATTTCAATAATGGGCTGACTCCAATAGCTTGCAACCACATCGACAGTGCTGAAGGTGGTGCTTTCTTCTCGATAACCATTGACAAGGCCAAAACTTTAAACGAGAAGATGGTGTCCAACCAAGATTGGAATGATGAACACCTCCAACCACGCCAGCAGGGCATGCAGACCATCAAGGAGACGTACATGCTAGCCGCTAAGCTAGATCTCCTCCTTAAGATGATAGAAGAACATCCCCAAGATAAGGCTCCAATGCAAGCACTTCAAGCCTTAGACGCTCGCATGATGTGCGAGGTCTGCGGGAACACCGGACATATAGGGAACGATTGCCCTGAAACCCATGAAGACGTCATTTATATGAACAACAGCAACGGGTTTCGTCCACAAGGAGGTCAGGGGTGGAATCAGTTGTGCCCCTACTACCGAGGAGGTAATGGTGATTCAAGTTCATTTAACCCTAACCAAACTTCCTTGAGGGATCTTGTCCTAGGCCAAGCAAAAATCAACGAATCATTACAAAAGAAGCTTGCTGCCAACGATAAATCCTTGGAGACCATTCAAGCAAAGATGGATGGCATCTCCTCTACAATCAAAAACTAGGTGGGCTTCAACAAAATGCTTGAAACTCAGTTAGCTCAGCTAGAAGCTGCTGTCCCTTGTGCTGAAACAGGGAAGATCCCGGGGCAACCTGAAGCCTCCCTGGAGAGTGTTAATGTGGTGACCAAAAGATGGGGTAAGTCATCACATGGTACATCTTCTACTAATCATGCAGAAAGGCTCGCGCACCCAAGGAAAAAATGATGGGGCGAACTAGCAGTAACAATAAAGGAGGATCCCGGAACCCCAATGATCAGTTGCTCGATATTTGACTGCC
Organism: Panicum hallii; assembly: GCF_002211085.1. Lineage (NCBI taxonomy): Eukaryota > Viridiplantae > Streptophyta > Magnoliopsida > Poales > Poaceae > Panicum > Panicum hallii. The sequence goes on from NC_038050.1 coordinate 53,458,060, forward strand.
ACTTAGAGGAAGCCCTTTCCAACCTTGGGGCAAGTGTCAACATCATGCCCAAGGTAACATTCAAAAAGTTATATTACCAAGTTCTTTCCCCTACTTTCATGTCCGTGCAGTTTGCTGACTCAACAATATGATACCCCGAGGGGATAGTGGAGAATCTCCTGGTGCGAGTCAAGGATTCATTCATCCTCGCAGATTTTGTAGTCCTTGACATGGAGGGCGACTGGGGAATATCGCTTATTCTTGAGCGCCCGTTCCTAAGAGATACCAAGGCCAGGATAGATGTTGGGACAGGAAAAATCAGTCTCCGCATCGGGAAAGAACCATGAAGTTCAGGTTTCAAAATAGAAGAGAACAGATGTACCTGACTCATGAGGATCATGAAGGCATGGGTTACGGGTAGAGCCGGAATGGTTCAAAGACCGAGAGATACATAGTCTCACGCCCGCGGATCCATCTTCCACACCACCTACAACATCAAAGAAGAACAAGAAGGTGTGGCGAAAGAAGAAGACGTCGTCATCTTCGATCTCCTCTCCAGGTATGGATGACTTGACCTCGAGTTAAATAGGTATGGAGAGGGTCCTGATCATCAGACTTTAAACCAAGAGCTAGCTTGGGGGAGGTTCTCCACCAAGTGAACTGTATCTTTACCGCTTTCAATAATAATATAAAAAATATATGAAAAAAAATATTTTTCTTCTTAATTTTCCCTTTTATATGCACGGTAATGAATGCCCTAGCTTTCCTAATGTTGAAAGGATGAATAATTGCTATACTCTTTCTCGTCTATTTTGCCTAGTCCTAAGCATAGTGTTTCCTGAGTTTGAGTCTGTTGACTATTTGAACCTTTTGCCATGAATCTTAAAATCTCGTGGGTTGCACATGCTTCGTCCAAGTCTAGATTGTTGTGAGCATAGATATGGAAGATAGAGCTTTATAATCTCCTCTTGAGTAAGACATGATATATGGAGTCTTTGTTTTCAAAATAGAAGGGAAAGACAAGTTCCTCAATGATGCTACAAGTCCTACCAGAGCCATATGCAATAGACTTTGAAAAACAAAACTGCTACACATTTGCTACTTGCTATTTCATTGAGTTTTGCCAAATTGTTGTGACCCTAGTAAGATGCTTTTCATATCCTCTTGATCAAGATCACGCACACTCCACACACATTGCGAAATTTTTACACCAGGAATCAGCATGCTCCATCCATCTACCAAATAAATACTACATGTGCTATGTGATCTCTCTCCAAGTATCCCTGAAAAAACAATATATAAAAAATAAAGATATGGTTACCCCAAAGAAAAAGAAAGGCATGTTAAGAAGCATGACCCTAAAAAAGAGAGAAGAATAAAGGGAATAGCTATGTCCAATATATATACACACACACACACATACATATATACATACATATATATAGGGAATATCCATTTTACACGCACTTGTAGCTACTCCCACATGTGTATCTCATGACGTATGATGTATCTGACCCAACGAAGAGCATATACGTGAACTATATGATCATACTAGAACATCTATGATGGTATATACGTTGGGTATGTGACCATACATTCAGTATATGGTAATACTAATTTTTATATACTAGTAGTAAGGTATAATTATAATATATTTAAAAAATAGGGGTGCTTTTGATATTTTTTGTATATATCCTTTTGAAGTATCTTAGAATTAGTATATGAATATACTCAAAGTGATAAATGAGTATGCGGATATACACACAGTGTTATACTGATGGTGAGAGTAGCTACACGTGACTGTAGATAAAACTCGTCTATATATATAAATATATATATATTATAAATGCGTGTATGCTTCATCCATTTCATACCTTGAGCCCTACGAAAGCTCTAGATGCGAGGAGGCAAAGATTGCCCTAGTAAGGTTTCATACACCCTTGAGTGATCCGAGAGATTCGTTCGAGGAACTTGGTTTTGTTTTCAAAATTCAAAAGAAAACTTCCAGATGGATTCAAAAGAAAACTTCTGGGTTAGTTAGTGTTGCCAGATGTGACTCTATCCCATGGTTAGTTGAGGTAGGCGGCAGGTGGTGACAGCCCTATCCGTCTAGTGTAATCCTCCCCGTTCGGGTAGTTGCAGTAGGTGGTCCACAAAGTAGCCGAGTGGACTGGTGGCTTCTCTACCAGTCTTGTGAGGTTCTCCTGGTAGTGCGTGGGAGTCTAGAGCTGAAGACAATCATAGACCCAAGGTAGCTTTCTTCTTCCTTTCTCCTTGCCTAATGTCTTTGCTAAGAGTTTTAGCTTGAGTAACTTGTGTGTCACACTACCTCATTATCCATATATTATCTTACCCCTGTTTATGCAATTGAATGTCCAAGCAAGAATTTATCATTAACTTACTATTACATAACCGCCGCCTTCCCTGCGAAAATATAAATAAGACACCTGATATTACTCATGGGTAAAATTCTACAACAGCGTTTCCTGGCGTCGCCGTCAAGGATTAACCATTCTGGAGATGACGCTACGAAATGCCAACACACGCTGCAGCCTACGGTTAATGAGCGGGCTCGAAAGGAAAAGTGCGAAGGCAAAAATCACACTAGGAAACAAAGGGATACGGGCGGGACAACCTTCCCCAAAAACCATAAAAATGAAAGTGATTACATGCACTCTAAATTGTTTGTTAAGGGACCCTTTAAGTCCCCCGCATAAACTGTTCCAAAAATAAAAACTAACTATGCAACAAATACTTTTTACTGCGGCACCCCGTCCGCGTTGGCCGATGACGTGGATGGGAGGGGGCGCACTGCAGGGTCAACCGGAGGAACCCCTTGGCTGGGGGCCTGCACGGTCGGAGCAGCACTCGACTCGGTTTCCATTGCCTTGACGCCACTGCTGCCACGGTCACCTCCCTCCCCGCATGTCAAATTGTATTCACCCACTCCGTGGTAGTTGCCTCTGCAATCGCCATCGCGATCGGCACCAAGCTCTCTCCTCCTAAGATCGAGGAGCTGGTTGGTGGTCCACCCAGTGACATCAACACTCCCCAGGCGCTGTGGAAGACTCTGTCAGTAATAATTACCGCCACCTCGCCCAGAATCTCCGAAAACTCGGTGGCGAGCTCGCTGGACCCCGGGCAGAGCCCGAGGGCCTCCATGACCAGCGACCACGCCGCACCCTAGAGCTAACCAAGTTCCTATTCAAGGACCTTGCTCCTCCCCAAAGAATCCAACAGCGCTTGCGCGTTCCACGTCACCACCTCTTTGGTGGCTGCCAGCTCAGACTCAGCGGCACGCCAGGCTTCCTCCGACTACTTCAACTCATCCCACAGAAGCCTGCCCCTTAGTAAGCTCTATGTTCAGAGCCGACCAGGCCGTGGCAAGCTCCTACTCAACAACGATTGTGCGGTCACGCTCGCGAAGTTCTGACACTCGGGCGGCTTCCAGTTCGCGGGCCAACTCCTCGACCCATCGCTGCGCCACCGCCTCCTGCCCTAGTCGGGCGTGCTCCTCCCAGAGGAACCCAGACTTGTTCAGCAAGATCCCCTCTAGGCTCTTAAAAACAAGAAATTCAAAACATCAGAACAGACTGCCCCTCATTGAAAAAAGAGAAGAGAAGCAAAGGGAAACCGCAAGGATTTACCCGAGCAAAGTTTGGCAGATTGATGGACGCAGTTTGCTGAGCAAGTCTTATTTTCTTGAGGATCTCCACAAGCCCGCCTCCATGGTGGTGAGGTCGTTGTGGGCTAACACCCCACTCTGCTCGAGACGGCCACAAAGTTTCTCCTCTTGCCGGTCGCCCAGGACAAACCAAGCCTCGCCCGACTTGCTGGGGTCAGTCCAGGTCCACTCACCGACCGGCCAGCTCACAGATTCAAGCGGTGTTGGTGTCTCAAACCGCTGACTAGTGAATTTCGTGATTGCACGTCTGGCCTGGATGGTGTGCAAGAAAGATATGAGGGTTTATACTAGTTCGGGCAAAATGTCCCTACGTCCAGTTCAGGCCGCTTGTGCTCTTGCAGTAAGTTTGTAGTAGGGGTTACATACAGGCGAGAGAGGGAGAGGGCTCCCAAGTCTCTTGTGGAGTGTGCGTGTGTGGATGTGAGTCTGAACGTTCCGTCCCCTCGGCGGGGGGTCTCCCTTCCCCTTTTATAAGTCAAAGGGAAAAGAGTGGATACACACACAGAGAGAGGGAGAGATCCCCGGGATTGTGCAGCCTCTCCTCCCCTTCGCATGGGGCCCACTATCCCTATAGATGATGATGGAGGCGCTCCCCTGCCGTGCCCTGGTGCAACGTGCGGCGTGCGGCCCAATGGAACGGGCAGCGCGGTCTACCGGGCCATAGGACGGGCAACGTGCGCCCTGCTGAGATGGGCGGGTGAGCCCCTGGCGTGTTTTACGGCTTGACCCCCTGCGCGGAGGATGACCGGGGCTTTCCGTAGTTGCCTGTCTTTTCTAGAGGTCATGTCATTGCACATCCTTACCTATCTTTACGCTAGAGGTTCATCCCCAGGTGTGGTCTGTCCCTTCTTGAGGTCCCTGGGGACCCCATGCCTCTAGGGTAGATATGCCCAACCGCTCACCCTTGGGATAGGGCGAGGCGGACGTGCCCGACCCTTCACCATTGGGGTTGGCATGCCCGATCCCTTACCCTTGGGGTCGGGAGAGGTGGCCATGTCCTTCACCAGTGTCTCGCGTTGGGATGACAGTGCCCTTTCCCCTGATGGGCTGCTTACGGCCATTTGACGGCCCAGCTGGCCCAAGCCGCATACTTTGAGGGAGCTAATCCGTGATCAGCTTTCTAAGTAACATTCTTTGGGGGATCTATGATATTTGCCACCAACAGTAGCCCCCAAGCCCCTGTGCGGCTCGGAGAACCGTGTTGGGATTTCGCTTCAGTCGGGCAATGAGTATTATGCCGGTCCGAACGCCCCCGGCCTAACATCTAGGTTGATGGGATTCGGAGGCGACTTGTCTTTGTCAGGCTCATGTGGGTGCGCGCGAGCGCACCCACTGGGTGTAGCACCTGAGTGTCTGGGCGAATCAGATATTCGTGTAGAGAGTTCTGCCAACGTGCTCATATTCATGTCCTGGTTGATGTGACCGCTGAGAGCTTCTCCCCCCTCCTGTCTCATGTGGGTGCGCGAGCGCACACAGTGGGTGTAGCCCCCGAGCCTCTAGGCGAATCGGAGGTTCGTGCGGAGGGTCAGCTAGCGTATGCAAGAGATGCCCCGTGATGACACCTTGGTTCAGGCGCCCTCTCATCTGGTTTCATCTCTGACGCCCGCTGACTATGGCTAGCGGTAGCTTTGGTGATCACTGAGCCGCGTGGCGCGCGCTCTTCTGCTGGTCCATCCTCGCTCACCTTAGGGCTCGTGCAACGCCAGTCGCTTGCTCCCATCCTGGCCTGCGTCTGCCTGCCCTGTCCTATCTTGTGCTTTACCGTCGGATCCGCAGTCACTGACGAGAATGGGTGCAGGTGGACCCTTTTAATGCTGTCGCTTGGTCTCTTGCTCGTTCAGCCTTGTGTCTTCGCCTTGCCTAGGTGCGGCTATAAATAGCGGTGCCGGGTTTCTGGTTGCAGCACCAAGTCTAAGTGGCAAGTCCTCCAATAATGTATTGTAGAGCTAGGTCTCCTAGAGCCTGGGTTCGGCTCATTCGAGCTGGATCCCGGCCCCCCGTCGGTTGCTGTTAGTGGATTGACTTCGAGCGGAGGAGCATGAGGAAAGAGAACTCGAGCGTCCAGATCCTTGGCTTCGCCTTCGTGAGGCGGTTGCCTTGGACCAGGTGCTGGTTCCACACGAGGATGGAGGCAGACTCGTCGCTCTTCGTGAAATCGTTCGGTAGGTGGCGACTCACCTGCACCTCCCTACTTCCTTCCCATAGGGAGGCGGAGGCGAGTCTTGCCGCACCTGCCTTGATTTCGTGTGGGACTACCGGCTTTGTCTGGGGCCGCCCGACCTCGCCAAGCTTCCCTCCTTCTCATCCTCCCCGCTATCGTTACTGGAGTTGCCCAGGTGTTGTTGAGGCGTATGTTTAGGCAGCACGAGATGTACGCGTCGACGATCGCATACTGCTCCTGCTTCCGAAACAGCCTCGCTGTTAGGGGATGGACTGCGACGCGGTCGTCCATTCCATCCGCAGCGCTCGCTGAAGCGGACTTTGTACAACTTTCGATGCTACCCTGCGTGACAGCGCTTAAGTTGTTTGTACTTGTACACAGCCCGTGGCCGGCCACTCCTTTCGCCAAAGTGTAGGTCATTTTGGTAAATCTAGTTTTTATGGTTTTCGTCACGCACCCGGAGTGCACCATGTAATCGTTCCACCTGATCCTAGAATAAAGGAAGGATATTTCTATGTTTGGTTTTATACCTCGGGGCAGCCCCCGAGCCCACGAAGGGTCGGATGTCATCTTGGGGGTTTTCCTTCTCGGGATTTCCCTTTCAGCTCTTGCCTTCACTTCATATGCGATCGTGCGCTCGATCTCCTTGTGAGTCCGACCCCCGAGCCCCTATGCATTAGCGGGAGATCGGTCGGGCGGCGGTCTCATCTTAGGACCATCTCCCTTCAAGCATCCTTGTCGTTAGAGAGGAAAGGCTAAGCTGTGCCAGATTTTCCCTCATCGGTTGAAACGCGGTGCTCGGTGAGCTGGTAATGGCTCAATCCAAGTGGGGCCATAGCTCCCATTCGAGGGAATTTGGCATGGGTCAGCTGGTGACCGACTCCAAACTCTCGACGAATGATCCGTATAGTTATTAGGTCCGTTCGACCAGACCTGAGGGCTTGCTGCCTTTCCTCAGAGAAAAACCATGGATCATGCCCTAGGCAATACTTGGACGCGGGTCGGGATGCCCGTGGTGCTTGTGCGCCTGGGTGCTGGTCACTAGCGGGCCCATCCATCCTCACCCCTCACTCTGGTGGTGCCTTGAGGCGGTTGTGAACCCGTTTGCGGGCCAACCTTCGAATCCTCAGACTTTAATGGGCCATCGGGGCATTTTCAGCCTGTATCCTCCTTACTTCTGGGGGCTTTTGGCCCTTTTACTACTAGGCACGTCCCACGAGGGTCGCACTCGGGCGCAGCGCATGAGCAGCTCCTGATATGATGGGGCGACATGACGCGACGAACACGGTTATTATGGCGGTCATGGGGGTCGAGGCGTTGGTTCGCCTTCCACTTCCCACGCCTATAATTGGGGTTGTAGGCTTCCACTTCCGCTCTTTTGTCTTTCTGCCCTCTTCGTCTCGTTATTGCTATCTCCCAAGTCGCTTCTTCCTCCACGCCCCTTTTCCTATGAGAGCTCCCAACCCCTTTTTGCTGCCCAGCAATGGCGTCGTGGTACCGCTCGGATGTGACCCAGTCACGCTTGGGGGGTCTCATCAAGCGTGGGCTTCTCTGCCCATGCTCTGCTGCGGAGGAGTGGCTCTCAACTCTCACGCTCTTCATTGGCCATACAATTGCGGCGACTCTACCAGCGCGTTCATGGGGGCCTGTGGACAAGGAGAAGAAGAGGCTCGCCTCACTCTTGGGCGCCATAGCTTACCTGAGGGGCCATGGCCTCTACGCCGCCGGCGTCATTGGGGCCTACCATTCGAGGTGGGTGGTGCCGCTGATGGCACATGCGCTTCCGCTATTCGGGATGGCATCGGGAGTGCGGCTGGAGGGCACGGTGCTTGCCTAGGGCTTGCTCAAAAATTTGAAGATCTAGAAGCACATTCGGGAGGCACTGGAAGAGCCTGACACGACCTTCCTGGTCGAGGGTCACCCGGCGATGCGGGCTGACACCGGCTTCATCAGCTTGGTGAGTGTTTCCCAACCTCCTCATTGTGTTTTGCTCTCTTTCTTGATTGTTACTTTCGACTTTGGGGGTCGGCGTTTGTAGGGACAGTTCAGCCCTTTCCCCGATTCCCATGCACTGTTGCCAAAGGATGAAACCGTGTGAGCGGCGAACTGTGCAGTGGAAAAGGACGTGGAGAAGGTGAAGAAGGAAGCGTGTGAGCATGCAAAGCTGCAGCACGGGTAGCACCAGCAGGGGTTGGACGAGGAGGTGGCGGAGGACGACGATGATGATGACGACGACGTTGATGATGATGATGAGGAGGAGGAGGAGGAGGAGTGGGACGACATTCCTTAGGATGAGCTGGCACGCGACGACGACATGGGGCCATCCCTCCAGCCGTTGGCGTCACCAGCGGGGCCTTCCGACCCTACGTGTGCCCCGACGCAGCAGGGGGCGGTGTGCATGGAAGCGACGGAGACGGAGTGCGACACCCCGTCAGCGCAGGTGCCCTCCTGCCCTACGCTTGCCCCGACACAGCAGGGGGAGGTTGTGTGCACCACGACGGAGATGGATCATGACACCCGTTGAAAGCTCCCACGCAGGTGGGGGATCCCAAACGATAGCATGCTATTGAGGTGGAGTTCGGGTCGGGAGGCCCGACCATGAAACGCCCTCTTATGGTGGTGTCTTAGTGAGTCGATGAACCCCTTGCTCCTTCTTGGTTGGTGATTTTCTGCCAATTGCGTACTAACTACCCTCGGGCCTTTGCTACAGTGTCGGAGGCCGGGCGGGTACCCTAGTGATGGCGCCACGGAAGGTCCTCGCATTCTGTCAGGGGCGAGAGCGGAGGGTGCTGAGGAAGACATGGCGCTTGCGAACCAGGGGCCTCAAACGGTGGCTGAGGGTCCGTCACGGTAGGATGCACCCTGAATTTGAGGCGCAAATGGCACTGCGGCCCTGTTAGACTGATGTGTCCTTTGTGGGGCGGACAAATGAGGAGATGGCACGGGAGGAGCCGCCACCACGCGAGGTCGTGGCGGTCGCCCAGGAGGAAGCCTTGGCCGTTGGTGGCGATGCGGCTGAGACCGTCTCGGTGGAGGTGGTGGCTCAGGAGGTGCCTGCTCCCTTGGCATTGACGGGAGTGGTCGACCCCACCCATGGCGGGAGGGCCTCGCCATCCTTGGCTCAAACGGGCGGGGATCTGCCTGCGTGGGTAGGCACCCTGGAGTCGCGAGACCCTGCTGCAGCGATCCTCACTCTTGGCGATGAGGTGGAGGATACGGAGTGGCAGGGCATCTCAGGAGCCCTGTCCACCACGCTGGGCGCGTTATGTGACGTCGTTGTCCCGAGCTACCAGGTATGGCACGTCGGCACCCTCGACCCTCACGCCCTTTCTGGGCACTTCTAACATGTTTCTTCTTCGCAGTTCCTCATGAATTGCAACCAGGATCGACGTGCCGAAGAGGTGTGACGGTGCACGGAGTTAGCAGAGCAGCTTGCTGCGGCCCGCCTATCAGTACCCGAAAAGTACTCGGGTAGGACCTCTGGGCTTGTATACGACTAGGATATCCATGTAAACCTGTCCCCCTAGTCTATATAAGGTCAGACAGGGGTCCCCCTCCAAACAGGAGATCACCCGATCACCACCTAAGTCAATACAAACCACACAGAACGTAGGGTATTATGCTCTCGATGGCCCGAACCTGTCTAAACCTTGTGTTCCTTGTACCTTCGAGTTCCTGATCTCGGCAATATCCTACCTACAAACTCACCACCTCGGGGGTATCCCTCGGTGGGCGTGGCGATAAAACACCGACAGCTGGCGCGCTAGGCAGGGGTGTTCATCGAGCATCCACCGGAGAACTCGATGGCATCTCTCAGCTTCACCAGCATCGTGCTCGACGAGGGCACAACTCTCATCTTTGGCTCCTGGACCTGCATCGCCAATGGCTTGGGTGGCTTCAACAGCCACCTAGTCAATTCCAGGAAGCCGAAGGCCTCTGCAGCAACTCGACGCAGCAACCTCGACTACTTCATCGACAATCTCGACGAGTTGCTACTCCCCGATATAGCCAGGCAGGTCGAGAGGACGTCCGTTTTTGACGCGACTTCAACTCATGCTGCACTAGGACTACTCAGATTGGATTCAAACCAATATAAGAAGGCTACGCAATCATGGTCCCTATCTAACTTGGAGGACAACTCAAACCGATCTGAGGAGGCTACGCAATCGTGGTCCCTCTCCGACTTGGAGGACGACTTGGATCGTCTTCTCAAGATTCGAGACGAGGGAGCCACAGCGCGTCGGGGTCCCCCGTTGTCGACTATTACTCTGACTTAAATGAAGAGTACCCATTAACTACAAGTTCAAGCTGAGAAGGACTCGAGGACGAGGGAGCCACCGCTCATCGGGAGGCCCCAGTTCTCGATAACCACTCGCAATCCGATGATTACCCTGAGTCGTTTTCGGGTAGTCATCCAGGTTTAACCATAACAACCACGCCGCAAGGCCATTTCCAGTACTGGAAGGGTCTAGAGCCCTCTGAGTTATTCAAATATGACTCCTGCCTTGTGGTAGAATCCACCCTTCGGTGTATCAACCCCAGGGAGCCGGAAGAATTCGACTACTCCGCTCAACTTCACCTCGCGTCACGACATCGATGCACTGCAGCAACGACCTCGACTACTCGACTCACGCTGCAGTTACGACTGGTTCGACAAATCGGCTACGCCAATGACAACTTCAACAACTTGTCTCAACTAGAAACTAGTCGGAACGAGTCTTAAACTACTTGGCGACTAGCTCCGCAAGGTAAATAGCTAGTCGGAATCAGCTCCGACTAGTCGGCTTCGTCGACCAATCGCCCATGGATCAAAGCTAAGCTTCGCCGCCTACTTTTTGTGTAATGCACACTCTCTCCATCGGCAAACTCAAAACCCCCAAACCTTGTCCAGATTGGTTTGAGATGGTTCAACCTAGGACCCCCTCCGCATTGGAAGAGGATTTTGATCATCTACCACCACTCGAATGACAAGAAGGAACTACGCGTCAGGGGGCTATTGTTTCCGACAACTACTCGGATTCAGCTACTCATGTGACCCGGGATCTGGTAAGGGGATCACATTGGTCGGGTAGGTTTGGACATCGGAAGGGCACGAAACCCTCCAGGTCTCACAAATCAAGTCCACCATGATTCATTGCCACACCTGAGGAACTCCCTTTTCAAGAAGGCAGACCCCTCTCTCCTTCCGACAATGAAGATGAGGGCCAGGTCATGCAGAGTGCCAAACGCTTCGCCCCCAATTGAGAAATGTTCATGATTCACACCGACGAGGACTGTTAAGGCCTAGAGCGGGTCAAGCTAGATGACTACAACGACTACCTAATTGACCCACTCGATGAAGATGTGGACGCAACAATGGATAGTGAATTCTCCCAGCCAACATCAAGGTAGAAGATGTAGAAGACATCAATGCGAAGCGCGTCCAACGCAGGCACCGCGCGGTCGAGATGAACCAGAAGGGGGCAGCAACCTCCACGACTCCTCCATGGGCGACCTTCGCGCCATCATCAACGCGGGCCGGGACGCCTACAATGTCATCATTGCCAGGCAACAGGAGCGCAAAGAAGTGGAAGCCTATAGCGCCACCCACTATCAACTCCCTCTCGACTACCTGGAGACTACTCAGAAGCGCAAGCCAGAAGCTGGGGAACAATCCACACGTAGAAGGAAGACTCTCGGTTCGAAGGAACGATTCGAGGCAGCCCTCCACGAGCACTGCCCATGGCACCCGAAGAGCAAGCATTACACGTTTGAATGTCAAACCCTTCGGAGGGCCCTTGGAGCTCCGTCAAAACTACGAAGAAAGGCGACGGGACTACCCGAATAATGATTTACTCACAAATTAAGTACCCGATTGAAGGAGCTTTTATGAGGGTCTTTTAGGTGTTTTTTTGTTTAAACCATTCTTTTGGGACTATATCTCGAAACAAGAGATTTCGTACACCTAAAAGCACCCCTTCTTACCACTGAATTAGGATTGTCATTTATGTTCATTATTCGGATTAATCACAACTTCCTCGCTAAACTCAGGGAACCCTGTCATAGCCGAGCCATGCGACTGCAAAAGTGGTTGCCCCGTTTGGCAATGATTAGTGGAACCTGTTTGGCAATGAAAAGTGGTCAAACACTTCCAGTAACGCTCAGATTACTAGACCACAACTAGTTTTCTATGTTACTGAAAGGGCCTTGCTCCCAAACTCCTTGTAACGCTCAGATTACTAGTTAACTAGTTTTTTCTATGTTACTAAAGGGGCTTCGACCCCAAAATTCCAGTAACACTCTATTTATTTATTTTTGACTAATATTACGTGTAGTTTACTGAAGGAACGTTGCTCCAAAACCTCCAGTAACACTCCGTTTACTAGTTTTCGACTAGTATTACGCGTAGTTTACTGCAGGGGCCTTGCTCCCGCACAATTTTGCCAACGGCCTCGGTGGAATTCAGTTTTCCGACCAGAAGCAGACTGAAGCTCCCGTAACACCTGCATGGATGTTAACTGTGCAATCGATGACTTGATCGACAACCTGGAACCCCTCAAACCGAATTCACCTCGGCTCGCTATCCTGTACCACAAGTTGGGGGACGATTTGGATCGTCTACTACAAGTCAGAGGAGGATTTGGATCATCTACCACAAGTTGGAGGATGATTTGGATCGTCTACTACAAGTCGGAGTTGGATTTGCATCATCTACCACAAGTCGGAGGAGGATTTGGATCGTCTACTACAAGTCGGAGGAGGATTTGGATCATCTACGACAAGTTGGAGGAGTACTAGCCACTGTCCATCAAAGGGCTCCCGTCCCCACCGACTACTCAGACTTCATTAACAACACACTAACCTTATCAAACGGCCATCAGGGCCTGAGGGCACCTCCAACTTGGTTGGGCGGGCTCAGGAATCGGACGGGCACGGAGTCCTCCAAGCTACCCAGCTCAGCCCACTTTTTCTACACTTTCAATTTGGTTGGTGGGCTTTAGCATCGGACGGGCAAAGAGTCCTCCAAGCTACCATGCTCAGCCCACCTTTCTGCGCTTTCAACTTGGTCTGGCGGGCTCGGGCATCGGATGGGCACGGAGTCCTCCAAGCTACCCGATCCCAGCCAACTTTTCTGCGCCACCAACCACGACAACCTGTCGAGCCTAGAACCGTTCTAGGAAGGCAGAACCCTCGATTCCTTGACAACTACTTTGCCCTGCAAGGGCACTCGGTGACTCGCCGGTGACTATATTGACTATACAACTAGTCGGGAGCGGGACTCACTGCACCAGTGACTAGTTGGAGTTGATTCCGACTAGTCGGGTTTCATCTACACACCGTTATGGCTCCATCAACAAGCGACACGGCTCAGTCGGCAATTACCCACGAATCAAGATCGACAACTATCCATACTCATCTGGTTTCTACACTCTCGGGTTGGGCGCAGCAAGGAGGCTACCCACGTGCAGACTGAGACCCGATTCAAGGAGGTTTTACGGAGATCTTTAGGGAACTTGTTTAACCATTGTCTTGAGTTTTATCTCGACACAAGGGATCTTTTCCCAAAAGAATTCGTTCAACTGCTCGGTCAGGGGACCAAGGAGTTTACCCAAAATAGGGCTTGTTCGTTCATCCATATTTCAGCACCATACGAACTGTCTTGGCCCGCCCAAGGAAGTCCTTCAAGCTAACTGAGACATCTTCGCATGGCAACATACGATTTGTCTTGGCCCGCTCAAGGAGTTCCTTTGGGCTAACCGAGATATCTTCGCATGGCAACATACGACCTGTTTTGGCCCGCCCAAGGAGTTCCTTTGGGCTAGCCAAGTCATCTTTGCACAATGACTACTTTTGTAACCACGCATGTACAGGATTGCATTGTCACTTCCTTTGGGCCAACTGAGACATCTTTGCATGGCAACATATGGCTTCTCTTGGCCCGCCTAAGAAATTGATCAAGATCAAGTGCAGCACCTCGTCGTCACTTCCTTTGGGCCAACTGAGACATCTTTGCATGGCACATAAGGCTTGTCTTGGCCCGCCCAAGAAACTGATCAAGATCAACTGCAGAACCTCATCGTCACCTCATTTGGGCCAACCGAGACATCTTTGCATGGCACCATACGACTTGTTTTGGCCCGTCCAAGGAACTGATCACCCCACGTGAAGGATCTCGTCATCAATTCCTTTGGGCCAACATGTGAATTCTCATAGTCCGCCCAAGGAATCGACTAAAGCTACTAGTAAGATTTATTTCTCCCAGGTTAATTGACTTCCAGTCACCTTCACATACTTCCAGTATAGCTCCGTTTACTGGTTCACGACTGGTATCCATGCAAGTTTACTGAATGGGCCTCGCTTCCATATTTCTAGCATAACTCCGTTTACTGGTCCACGACTAGTATGACGTGCAAATTTGCTGAAGGGGCCTCACTCCCATACTTCCAGTAATAGATTACTAGTTTCCAACTAGTATGCTATGTTACTGAAGGGGTCTCGCTCACATATTTCCAGTACAACTCCATTCTACTCGTTTACGACCAATATTACATGCAAGTTTGCTGAAGGTGCCTCGCTCCCATACTTCCAGTAACACATTACTAGTCGCCGACTAGTATGCTATGTTACTGAACGGGCCTCACTCCCATACTTCCAGTAAGAAATTACTAGTTTCCAACTAGTATGCTATGTTACTGAAGGGGAATTGCTCCCATACTTCCAGTACGACTCCGCTCTACTAGTTTACGATCGGTATTACGCGTAAGTTTGCTGAAGGGGTGTCGCTCCCATACTTCCAGAACAACTCTATTTACTAGTTTATGACTAGTATTACACGCAAGTTTGTTGAAGGGGCATCGCTCCCATACTTCCAGCACAACTCTATTTACTGGTTTACGACGAGTAGTATGCGCAAGTTTGCTGAAAGGGCATCACTCCCATACTTCCAGTAACAGATTATTAGTTTTTGACTAGTACTCTATGTCACTGAAAAGGCCTCGCTCCCATACTTCTAGGGACCTGACCTCGACCATGCTGCTGGGCGAGTCGGATTCAACTCCGGCTAGTTGGCTTCGTCAACAATCGCCAACGACTACTTCGACTTCACGAGAACGCTTGACTACACATCATAGACTACAATGACTACTCGTCGAATTTAACTTCGACTAGTTAGGTTCATTAACAACCGTCGGCGACTGCTTGACTTCATGAGGAAGGCACGGCGACACATTGGCGACTACTTGACTTCATGAGGAAGCCACGACAACACATTGGCGACTACTTCAACTACTCGTTTTGCCTACAAGGCTAGTCGGAGATGACTATGCTTAGCTACACGCTAGCGGCTACATCGACTACTCGTCTCGCCTACAAAACTAGTCAGAATCGACTCCAACTAGTCAGTTTCATTAACAGTTCAAAATTCAGCAGTAACTTGGCCGATTCCTAGGCTCGGGGGCTGGCGCAACCGACTACTAGGCATATACTATGCGACTCATCTAGCTCCCAGGCTCGGGCGCTACATGCGACAGAGCACTCAGCGTGCGTTCAGCGACAGTTCTCACGTTTTAAGGATGGACGCTGTAAAACTACTTGGAAGATCCTGATTCAAGAGGCTTTTTGAAGATTTATCTCGGGAAGATAATTGTTTCACCATTATTTCTAGGATTTTATTCCAAAATAAGGGGGGTTTCAATTTTTAACCCAGAGATCTTATCTAGCCATTGACTTAGGGAATAAAATTTGATTTGAGCGGTAATTTAGGGTGCTTTTGGAGAAGTTATTTGTTTAACCATTTTTTCAAGGAATTCATACTGGAAAAAGCAGTTTTTGAACTTTTGAACCAATTTGCCCATCTTAACCATCAAATCCTTATCCTCATATATAGCAGGCCACAATTCTTTGGATCCTTTATTCCAAACCTTGGGTATTTGGATTTAAGGCTCGGGGGCTACAGGACATGTATCATTAGGGACTTATTTTTCAAAGCTGTTGCAAGATAAGGACAGAAGACTCAAGATTAAATTGGTGGTTCATCCTGATTCTACGAGTCAACCTAAGACTCGGGGGCTATTCCATATGGAATGCGAGTTTAATCGCATCTCATATAAAAGAAGACTTGACAACTACTCGGGGCATGAGCACCTCACAGCCTCGATGCAGCCAAGGAAGTACTCGGAAGACACCTTCAAGATGGAGTTCGGAAGAACTCGAACACGCCTTCGGAAGTACTAGGATGCCTGTAGTACTCGACTACAAAGAGCTCGGGGGCTTGTCAGACCCGGGCCCACGGAATTGTTTACATAGTGTATATTTACTAGGATAAGGGATGGGACATGGCCCACGCCCTACATCTGTCGTAACTACTCGTAGCGTAGTAGGACTACGTATACAGTAGTAAAACTAGTCGGAGACAATAGGAAACTACACGAAGAGTACTCGACTCCTGGGCTTGTATCCGACTAGGACTTCCATGTAAACCTATCCCCCTAGACTATATAAGGGCGGACAGGGATCCCTCCAAATAGGAGATCACCCGATCACCATCTAAGGCAATAGAAACCACACAGGACGTAGAGTATTACGCTCTCGGTGGCCCGAACCTATCTAAACCTTGTGTTCCATGCACCTTCAAATTCCTGATCTCGGCGACATCCTACCTAATAACTCATCACCTTGGGGGTATCCCTCAGTGGGCGTGGCGGTAAGTGGCCGATGCCCGAGCCAAGGCGCTTGTAGATGTCGAAGCGTTCGAGCGGCTGCGAGGGAAGCGAGACCTATTGGTTGGTACCATGGACGAGCTCCGAGGCAAAATCGAGGCGACCGACCGAGAGAGTCCCGCTGCCGTGTGCCTGTCCGAGGAGCTGGAGGAGTAGGCGCAGGCCGCTCAAGGGAATCTCGTGTGTAAGATCCTTCTCCTGCTCCCCTCGGATTAACAGTTTCTCGTTCGTGGTGTGTTTGATTTTCCTTCCTAGCTGGCGCCTAGCAACAAGTGGTGCTCCTTCAGCAAGAGTGTGCTGAAGAAGTGAAGCGAAAGCTTCAAGCTGAGGCAACGGCCGGCGATCTAGCCGTGGAGGTTGGAACTGGGCGAATGGAGATTGCTCACCTGAATGCCGAGACGAGCAAGCTTCAAGACCAAGTGAATGGTAAGACCTCGCTCACCTTAACCATCCCTTCGAAGTTTCCCAGCAGGCTTTCTGATGTCGTTGATGTGTGTCTGGATAGTGCTCGATGAGAAGCTTGGAGAGGAGGTGGTGGCGCGTCGATGCCTGGAGAAGGAGCTTGGCGAGACGAAAGCTACGCTCCGCAAGGAATCCGGCGAGCATGACACCCTGCAGACCGCCGTTGGGCTGGTTCTGAATGATTTTGAGATGACTTTGGAGGCGGGGATGAGCTTGCTTGCGGTCCAGGTTGTCAATGCTACGGACCGGGCACGCGGGGTACTAAAGCAGGCGCTCCACCTCGGCGTGCAGCGGTCACTCACGATCGTGCGTTTCCATTACGAGAACATTGACCTGTGGGCGATGAGCCAAGGCTTCGCGCCCGGCTATGACGACGCCGAGCTGGACCTGATCGAGGAGGAGGTGGCCCCCCTTGCGCAGGTCTTGGCTGCAAACATGGATAAGGAAATCATCCCTAAGTAGTTAGTTTAATTTTGGCTGTAAACTGGGCCTTGGCGCCCGAGGTTGTATAAGTAAATTTTTAAACTTTTGAATTTGGCCGGGAGGGCCTTTGATGAGGAAAATTAAAGATTCCCGATTGTTCCTAATGTTGAGGCGAAGGGAGAAGAGATGCGAATGAGATGACTCTGATCACGCTGGTGAGTGGAGGCACCTTAGCCGATGTGGCGTGGGTTTCCCGCAGTCCATCCAACTTTACTCAAAGCACGCTCCTTCATAACTTGTATCCTTTTGCCCCGATCATAGGAACGGATTGGGAGTAAAGAATTTTGAGCGGGTACGGCCTAGGTAGCCCCCGAGTGAGGCCCGACCCCCTGCCGTGACTGGGGTCGGGCGTCACTAAAGAGCAGCAAAATGAAAGGAAGAACTTTTCGCATCACGGCTCAACCACTCAACATGAAAATTCACATAGCTTGGAAAATACTAAGGGTAAAAGCAACGTAGCTGTTCGATGTTCCAAGCGTTGGTGAATACTTCGCCCTTGGGGGTTTGTAGCTTGTAGGTGCCTGGCCGGAGCACCTCGGTGATGATGAAGGGCCCCTCCCAGGGCGGGGAGAGCTTGTGACAGTCCTTGTTGCTCTAGATGAGCAGTATGTAACACCCTAAGGTAATTTCCTCAAATTTTAATTAATTTATTTGGGCTCGAATAAATTTTCCAGGGTTTTCTCTGGTTTATCTCGTATTTAAAGTAATTTTATAACGCAAGAAAATAAAATTTATCATAGGATTAAAGTGTTTGTGCATTCATGCCGCAGCATTGTTTTATTTGTGTTGAGGGTGTAGATTTGAATTCAAATGGTATTTGAATTCAAAGGGTTTTGTTTGAATGGGTAGAGTATAGGAAAAGAAAAGGAAAGAAGAAAGGATAAAAGAGAAGCAGCCCAACCCTCTCCCAGCCCGGCCCACTCTCCCTTCCCCCTCTCTTCCCTCGGGCCCAGCTCTCCCCTCCTCTCCCTGTCCGCGGGCCCTCTCTCCCCTCTCTTTTCTCCCCTGGGCCCCCTTCCCTCTTTCCTTACATCCCGGGCCCTCCCTTCCTCCCCGCGTGGGCCAAGCCGAGGCCCATCTCCCCCTCAGCCCGAGCTAGCGCCCTCTCCCGCTCGCCCTCTCTCTCTGGCGAGCTGGACCCACCGGTCATCCCCCCCTCCTCCCCTGCTTCTTCCCCGGCGCAACCCCCTCTCCGAGGATTCCGGCGAGCTTCTTCCTCTGGGCCCGCTCGCCAGGGCACCGCAGCCGCCTTACAAAGCCGCCGCCTGCACCTAGGGTTCTCCCCTGTCGCCGCCACACCCCGCACGCCTAACCCTAGCCGCCAATCGCGCTCGCCGCCGCCGCGCGCCCCGGGCCGCCGCCGTCCCGCCTCCTCGTTGGTCGCCGCCGTCGTCCAAGCCTCGGGAACTCACCCCGGGGTGGTAAGGATCCTCCCCCGCCTCTCTTTTCCCTCGGTTCCGCTCCTCCGCGGCCGCGCGCGCTCACCGGAGTACCCTAGCCGCACGCCGCCGTCGCCCGGCCGCTACGGCCACCGCTTCAGCTCCCTTTTGCCCCAAGTGGGTTCCCCGTGTTCACCTCCCTCTCCCCGTGCTAGCCTTGTCCCGAACTAAGGCCGGAAACGCCCGATTGCAAGTGCTCCGGCGAGCCTCCGCCGCGCCCGACGCCTCTTCCCCGCCGGAACCGGCCGGAGATCTGTCCGCCGTCCAATCCAATCCTAACGGTCTGGATTAGATCCAGACCGGTACTCAACCCGCGCCGCACGATTTCAAACCGACGGATCGGATTAGATCTCGGTCAGGTGTAGATCTCAGCCACACGTTTTAAATCCTGTGGCCCGCGTGAGTGCAAGCCCTAGATCTCTCTTGAGCCGTCCGATTTTGATCCGAGCGTCCAGATCCGCAGATACCCTTTCGCGGGACGGATCTAATCTGAGCCGTCCGATCTTAATCCAGCGATCCAGAATAGAAGATAACGCTTCAGCCGCTTCTTTTGCTAAAGAGTCCCTGCCTTTTTGGGGAATCAACCCGCCGTCCACCCGTGAGTCAAAAATAATTGCAGATAGGTCCTTTTCCTTCCGTTTGACCCCCTGAGTTTCCTGGAATTTGTGGCCGCAGTCCATGTCTCGGGTTTTCATGCGCTAGCCCCTGAGTCTAAGCTTTAATTACGTTTTAGCCCTCGGTTTTTGCGCAGAAACCCCTGTAAGTCTTGTTTTTATCGCAATTAGGTCCCTGGATCCTGTTTTAAGCGCAGTTTTCACGTTTTAGCTCCGTTTTAGGTGTTCTTTATATGCACGCGATCGTTGTAACGCGTAGATTAGTTCTAGGCTAGTTTCATGTGCTGTTTCCATGTAATGTTGTACTGTTTTCTTATAGTTTGTTCTTGTTATGCATGTGTGTATGTGTGGGCCATGTTTGATGATCGTGAGTAGACGCGGAGCCTTTGGAGCAGTACCAGGAGCAGCCGTCTTCCGAGCACTTCGAGCAGCAGCCGGGAGAGTACGAGGAAGGCAAGTATAACATGAACCTCCTATCACCTTTAAATACAATTTCATACCGCATTTAATTCTGTATGCCTATAAGGATTTCCTAGCCACCTTTATATCCTTTATATATATCCTATGGGTTGCATTTCTGATTAGTTGTGCTAGGTTGCTGCGCTATAACAAATCTTGGTCCTTTTTAATTAATTGGATTAATGGTCTTATGTAACTTAATTCTGGAGCCGACCCTCTGTGCTGTGTGCTTGAGTGGTTTGTGCGTCCTTAAAAGATGTTTTTGTTAGAAACATGGTTTAGGGGGCCAGCACGGTGCTTAGTGCTTGGTTGGCCACTCTCCATAAGGACCGGTTCATAGAGCGACAACCTGGGACAACCGCGCAACCACAAGACTGGTATGGGACGGTCTTGACTTACTAATTAGGTCGTGTTGGTTCGGGAGTAACTTACCTGCGTGGGCAAGAGGGGTGGTAAGCTTCAATGGTCCCTGCTCCTCCGGCTTGGTCTGTGCTGTGTGTCTTGTACCCCCGGAGGTGGGCCCCATCGTCGCTGATCCAGAATCCTTAGCGGTTACACCTTACCAACGTGATCCTTTGTAACGGTCTCGTAGTGTGCTTGCTAGCCATCTCACCTAAGGAAGTGTGATGAACAACTAGCGTAGCTCACGACTTGTGGGTAAAGTTGTGCAACCTCTCGAGAGTGTAAAACTGATATATCAGCTGTGCTCACAGTCATGAGCGGCCCAGATCCTCCGTCTGATTAGTGGGGTTATCAACCTTTGACGAGGGCGATTCCCCGGGTGGTTTTGGTTTGCATGGTTCTCAGTAGTTCTTAATTAATATTGATTAATTTATTATGCAATTGGGTTTATGGTAATTCATCCACTTGTAGTAAATAGCTTAAATAAAACTTTGCCAAGACTAAAAGCTAATGCAGTTGAGTCAGCTAACCCTAGAGCCTCATGCTCGTGTTATACTTGTTGAGTACTAGTTCTGTACTCACACTTGCCTCTCCACTCTTCTGTTCTATTTTGGATATCTTCGACTGCTGCTCAGTGCCCGGCAACGTGGAGGACTACGTCAGCGGCTTCGACGACTTCTAGGCGTTTGTCTCCCAGTCGACGTCCCTGTGGTGCCCAGTTCTTCATGTATTCATTTTACGCTTCCGCATTCCTTGAACTGATTCTTGATTCAGTTGTAATAAAGATATTCATTTTATAATTTATACGCTTTATTCGTGACATGTGTTGTGATATCTTGATAGTCTGTTGTATATATGCGTGACTTGATCCTGGCGCATATATGATTGCTCGATTTATGTTCTTATAAATCGGGTGTGACACAGTAGCACCAGGTTGCCGACATTGAATGCCCAACCTCGCACTCGGCGGTCGTGGTACCCCCGCTGCGCTTGCTGGTACTTGGCCAATCCAAGTAGTGCAACGTTGCGTACTTCATTAAGCTGGCCCATCCAGTCTTTGAGGGACGGCTCCGCTCCTTGCTCGTTGTACGACTTGACCCTGGGTGCTCCATAGTCCAAGTTGGTCGGGAGCACCGCCTCGGAACCATAGACCATGAAGAAAGGGGTTAAACTGGTCGCTCGACTGGGGGACGTCCTGAGGCTCCAGAGAACTAGGCGGAGCTCGGCAGCCCACCGCCCAGCGAACTTCTTCAA
Source organism: Panicum hallii (assembly GCF_002211085.1). Lineage (NCBI taxonomy): Eukaryota > Viridiplantae > Streptophyta > Magnoliopsida > Poales > Poaceae > Panicum > Panicum hallii. The sequence continues at coordinate 53,479,695 of NC_038050.1, forward strand.
TCGATTGAAGTTTCTAGGCTTGAGCCCCTATAAGACCATGCCGTTCCCGCGTTTGACTTGCCTGTTTGCGTGGGGATGCACTACGGCGGCCCAATCGACTCAGATATGGTAGTCATCGTAGAACTTGAGGAATTCCTTTCCCTTAAACTGCGTGCCATTGTCCGTGATTATGGAGTTTGGTACTCCAAAGCGGTGGATCATGTCGAGGAAAAATTCCACGGCCTGCTCGGACTTGATCGTCGCAATCGGCTGAGCCTCGATCCACTTCGTGAACTTGTCAATGGCGACAAGCAGGTGCGCGTAACCCCTCGGCGCTTTCCAGAGGGGGCCGACCAGATCGAGTACCTAGACTGTGAACGGCCATGTGATGGGGATTGTTTGGAGTGCTTGAGCCGACAGGTGGGTCCGCCGAGCGTAGTATTGGCACCCTTTGCAGGTGCGCATGATCCGCTCAGCATCAGCGACCACCGTCGTCTAGTAAAATCCCCGGCGGAAGGCGTTCCCAACCAGCATGCTCGGCGCGACGTGTTGACCACAGACTCTGTCATGTATGTCCTTCATTAGCTGGTTACCTTGCTCGATCGGAATGCGGCGTTGTAGGATCCTAGCGAGGCATTGCTTGTAAAGCTCCCCTTCGATGATGACAAAGGACTTAGCACGGCGTGCGAGCCGTCGAGCCTCCGTTTGGTCGGTGGGGAGCACTTCGTGGTGGAGGTAATCGAGGTAAAGCTGTCTCCAGTCGACGAGAGTGTAGGGCTCCACCACTAGCTCCTTCTCAAGCTCCATGACCTCGGGGTCAACGGTTGACCAGCCCCCGAGCCCGAGGCAGGCGGTTCGCCCTCTGCCCGCCCCGGCTTCTCGTACCGGTTGAGGGTTTGTATTGGTCGCTGGCAAAGATGCCAGACGGGACAGGCTGGCGGCTTGACGCCATTTTTGCCAGCGTGTCAGCTGCCTCGTTGAGTCATCGTGGGATGTGGTTGAGCTCGAGGCCATCAAACTTATCCTCCAATTGTCTGACCTCCAAGCAGTATGCAGCCATCTTGGGCTAGAGGTAGCTCAACTCTTTCATGACTTGGTCGATGACAAGCCGAGAGTCGCCCTGAACATCGAGTCATCGAATGCCCAGCTCAATGGCGATACGCAGGCCATTGATGAGTGCCTCACACTCTGCCACATTATTTGAGGTTGGGAAATGAATGCGAATCATGTACCTCATGCGCATGCCAAGAGGGGAGATGAAAACCAGGCCTAGGCTGCTGCCTTGCTTCATCAACAAACCATCGAAATGAATCGTCCAGTACTCCTCATCGACACCTGCCGAGGGCATCTGGGTCTCAATCCATTCCGCGATGAAATCGGCGAGCACCTGGGACTTGATGGTTGTCCGAGGGGCGTATGAGATCCCCTGACCCATGAGCACTAGGGCCCATTTCGCTATACTCCCGGTGGCATCTGGGTTGCGCACGACCTCACCAAGGGGGAAAGATGTGACCACCATTACGGGGTGCAACTCAAAGTAGTGGTGAAGTTTTTGTTTGGCGATCAGAACAGCGTACAAGAGCTTCTGGATCTGGGGGCAGCGAGTCTTGGCATCGGCTAGGATTTCTCTTATGAAATACTCGGGGCGTTGCACCTTGAGGGCATCCCCTCCTCTTCCCATTCCACAACAAGGGCCGCGCTGACCACCTGAGTCGTTGCTGCGATGTAGAGTAGGAGCAGCTCTCCATCGGATGGTGGGACCAAGACCAGGGCCTTTGAGAGGAGCGCTTTGACCTTGTCAAGAGCCTCCTGAGCCTTAGGGGTCCACGCGAAGCGATCGGTCTTCCTCAGAAGTCGATAGAAGGGAAGACCTCGTTTGCTGAGGCGTAAAATGAAGCGGCTGAGGGCTACCAGGCATCCTATGACTCGCTGAACCCCCTTGAGGTTGTGAATCGGGCCCATTTTGGTGATTTCTGCGATCTTGTCCGGGTTGGCTTCAATGCCGCGCTCGGAAATGATGAAACCTAGCAGCATGCCCCTTGGAACCATGAAACCACATTTCTCGGAGTTGAGCCTAACGTCGTTCGCCTGGAGTCTAGCTAAGGTTTGCTCTAGGTCAGCCACCAGCTGGTTGGCCTATTTGGACTTGACCATGATGTCATCCCCATAAGCCTCGACTGTTCGCCCGATGAGGTCCCCGAAACATCGGAGCATGCATCGTTGGTACGTGGCCCCTGTGTTCTTCAGGCCGAATGGCATGGTGACGTAGCAGTATGATTCGAAGGGGGTGATGAAGGAAGTCGCGAGCTGGTTGGACTCCTTCATTGCAATCTGATGGTACCCGGAGTACGCGTCAAGGAAGCAAAGGGTTTCGCACCCTGAGGTCGAATCGACTACTTGGTCTATGTGGGGCAAAGAAAATGGATCCTTTGGGCACACCTTGTTGTGACTCGTGTAGTCAACACATTCTCCATTTTCCACTCTTTTTTCATACAAGAACGGGATTGGCTAACCACTTGGGGTGATACACTTCCTTGATGAATCCAGCCGCCAAAAGTCTTGCAATTTCCTCACCTTGGCCCTACGGTTCTCCTTGTTGAAGCGGCGCAGGTGTTGCTTGACCGGTCTGGAGACTAGCCAGATCTTCAAGGCATGCTCGGAGACTTCTCTCTGTATGCCCGGCATATACGAGGGTTTCCACACAAAGATATCCTTCTTGGCACGGAGGAAGTTGATGAGCATGCTTTCCTATTTGGAGGCAAGCATGGTGCCAATTTGCACCTTCTTGTCCTCGGAGTTCTTAGGGTTGACAAGAACCTCCTTCACACCCTCTGCGGGCTTAAAGGATCCTGCTGCCCGATTGGAGTCACGCGCCTCCTCCATGGTTTCCTCCCTGATGACCGCAAGTTCCTCGGAGGCGATGACTGCCGAGGCGAGCCTGCAACTCTCCACCTCGCACTGGTAGGCACGCTGGAAGGAGGAGCCCACGGTGATAACCCCATGCGGGCTCGGCATCTTGAGCTTCAGATAAGTATAATTGGGGACACCCATGAAATTCATGCAGCATGGTCGCCCCGATATGGCGTGGTAGGACACGTGCAACCGGACCACCTCGAAGGTGAGGGTCTCCATCCTATAGTTGGTCAGATCCCCGAATGTTACGGGCAGGTCGATCTGCCCGAGCTGTATTGCCTGCTTTCCCGGCACGATGCCGTCGAACAGCGCCTCGGATAGCTGAATGCGTGACCAATTGATGCCCATGGCATCCAGAGTCTCCGCGTACATAATGTTGATGCCACTGCCCCCGTCCATCAGTACCTTGGTGAGGCGCTTCATGCCAATGATCGGGTCAACCACGAGCTGGCACCTCTCTGGTTACAGGACACTGCTCGGATGGTCGGATCGGTCAAAGGTGATGGCCGACTCCAGCCACCGGAGAAACGCATGCGCCGCTGGTTCATCCGCGTAGACCTTCCGGCATGTGAGCTTCTGGCGGCACCTGGACTTGTAGGCAGCTGGGCCTCCGAATATCATGAGGCAGCCATCAGGGTTGGGGAAAAGCCGTCAACCTTCTCCACAGCATCGCCCTTTGGCGCCTCGGGCCTCTTCTTCTGCTCCCCCTTCCTAGTACCTCCCGCCAGGTATTTTTCATGAGGGCATAGTACTCATACAGATGCTTGACAGGGAAGGTGTCGTTCGAGCACGGCTTCCCGAGCATCTTCTCAAAATGATCGGGTGTCTCCCCGATGGCCACTCTGCCTCCCTTTCGCTTGGCGGCGGCTACGAGGGAACACCCGTTGTTTCTCTTGTTCTTCTTCTTCCCTACGCGGTTCGAGCCGCCCTCGCTAGCGCTTTCATCTTGCTTTGCCTTGCCCTTGTCACGGTTGAAGATCGCCCCGACCGCCTCCTCGCCTGAGGTGTGCTTCGTCGTGATGTCAAGGAGCTCCTTGGTGGTTCACGAGCTCTTGCGTCCTAGCTTGTGAACCAGGGACTCATAGGTGGTCCCGGTTAGGAACGCCCCAATCACATCGGCATCAGAGACGTTGGGCAGCGCATTGCACTCCTTGGAGAAGCACCGGATGTACTCGCGGAGAGTTTCCCCCACCTTCTACCGGTAGTTCTTGAGATCCCAAGGGTTCCTGGGGTGTTTGTAAGTGCCCTGGAAGTTTCCCACGAAGATTTCCCTCAGGTCCAACCAGCTATGAATCCAATCGGCTGGCAGTTGCTCGAGCCATGTCCGTGCTGAGTCGACCATGGACAAGGGCAAGTTGCAGATGATGAAGTCATCATCGGCAGCTCCTCCTCCCCGGCACAAGAGCCGGTAGTCCTCGAGCCACAAGGCAGGGTTCATCTCCCTAGCGTACCTCGTGATGTTCGCTGGGGGTGGTACCATGGCGGTAATGGCGCGCTGTGGATGCGCAAGCAAAAAACTTGGCAGGTCGAAGCTCGGGCTTCTATCCTCGCTGCTGTCGCAGCATCCACCATAGCGAGGGTGATATCCTCGGCTTGCCACCGCTTGCTCATCCTCGTGACCACGCCTCCGGACGTTGATGGTATGGCATGCGTCATGGTCGGCACTGAGGCGTCTCTGAATCGGGGCATTCACGATTCCTTCTCCCTCGCATGGGGCTTGGTGGACGGACACGTCCTTGATACCCTGCCTCGTCGGGGGGTGCTGGCCCGAATTTTGCCCACATTGCCAAGACATCAAGTTATCAGCCTGTTGTTGCGCCGCACGCTCGATGAGCGTGCGCACCTATTGGTGAGCGTGGCGCCCCTCGGGATTCGCTTGCTCCGAGAGCCCTCCCAGCAAAGCCGCCACGGCGGCAATGTTTTGGCTTGCCCAAGCGAAACATGGGGGACCCTCATCGTCTTCGAGGATCCTCCAGTTTACATCATGGGCGGCGGCGCGCGTGTGCCCACCGTCCCCACGGCATCCAATCTCTCGCTCGAGTTCGACGTGCTCCTGTTCTATTTGGAGGCGCGCCTCCTCAAGCTCCTTCTACCGCTCTCGTAGCTGCTCGAGCCGCGCGGGCGGTGGGGCCTGGTTCCTCTCCCTAGCCCCGTCGTTAGGCCCGCTCGGAGAAGTTTCCCTGCTGTGGGCATCTTCAACACGCCCTTCGGGGACAGCTACCATGAAACACTCCCGCGACGGGTGGTGACTTCCTCCGCTGGAACTAGAGTCGAAGATCGCCTCTAATTCCCCTGCAAGGAGATCATGAAAGCATTCCGAGATGTAGCCCGTCATCATCATGAACTCGTCGTCTATGCGGGATGAACCAAAAGGCACCGCGGCTAGGCGACGCGCGTCCTCTGCCGCGTTGCACAGGCCAAAAGGAAACCTCATCAGGACGCCCCTGGCCGAGATCTCCGGGGATAGTGGTTCCCCCTACCCCGGGAGAGCTGCATCGTGACATTGGCGAGTGAGAAGAGAACGTGGTGTAAGTCCTCCAAGGTCGGTCAGGGACCCAAAAAGACACGGAGCTAACATTCCAAACTCTCAAAGTCGAAGTTGAGGGGCCCACTATCCACAGAGGCGCGATCCTCCAGGGCACGCAGCCGCATCCCCTCAAAAGCCTCAACAATAGGGTCGAGGTTGGTGGTGCGGGCTGGTCGGACCGGAACACGAATCTGCTCTAGTACCCCTCCTGTGGTGATGATGAAGTCTAGGCTCCCAAAGCGCATGAGCGCGCCCGGGGCCCAACCTCTGGCGCGGTTGGCAATCCACAGCCCGAAGAGGTCGACAAGACACGCAAAGGCCCCTACCTAGCGTGCCAACCGTCGGTGTCTCGAACCGCCGACTACTGAATTTTGTGATTGCGCGTCTGGCCCGGATGGTGTGCAAGAAAGATCTGAGGGTTTATACTGGTTTGAATAGAATGTCCCTACGTCCAGCTCAAGTCGCTTGTGCTCTTGCACTAAGTTTGCAGTAGGGGTTACAAACGGGCGAGAGAGAGAGAGAGAGAGGGCTCCCAAGTCTCTTGTCGAATGTGCGTGTGTGAATGTGAGTCTGAATGTTCCGTCCCCTCGGCAGGGGGTCTCCCTTCCCTTTTTATAAGTCAAAGGGAAGGGACTAGATAGAGAGAGAGAGAGAGAGAGAGATCCCTGGGATCGTGCCGCCTCTCCTCCCCTTCGCCTGGGCCCCACTGGCCCTGTAGATAACGACAGAGGTGCTCCCCTGCCGTGCCCTAGTGCGACGTGCGGCGTACATCCCAACATAATGGGTGGCGCAGGTCTACCAGGCTGCAGGACGGGTGACATGCGCCTTACCAAGACGGGCGGCGTGAGCCCACAGCGCATTTTACGGCTTGACCCTCGGCGCGGAGGATGACCAAGGCTTGCCGTAGTTGCCTTTCTTTTCCGGAGCTCATGTCGTTGCATGTCCTTACCAATCATTATGCTAGAGGTTCGTCCCCTGGTGTGGCCTGTAACTTCGTGAGGTCCTTGGGGGCCCTACGCCTCTAGGGAGGACATGCCCAACCCCTCACCCTTGGGATCGGGCGAGGCAAACGCGCCCGGCTCTTCACTGATGGGGTCAGGCGTGGCGGACGCGCCCGATCCTTTACCCTTCGGGTCAGGCGAGGCGGCCGTGTCCTTCACCAGTGCCTCGCGTTGGGCTGTCAGTGCCCCTTCCACAGGTGGGCTGCTTGCAGTCATTTGACGGCCCAGCTGACCCAAGCTGCGTACTTCGGGGGAGCTAATCCATGATCAGCTTCCTAAGGAACATTCTTCGAAGGATCCGTGATATTTTCTCCCAATAGGCGACCTGGAGGCCAAGACCACCGCTCGCTCCTGGTTCCCCTCCAGTGCTGCTTGCAGCACCGAAGGATCGCCCACCTGGTCGAGGTGTTCGTCCCCCCAAGTCCGAGCCTCCTCGGGCTCGGCGAGCAATCTAGCCTCGGTCTCCATGTCTGCAAGCGCCAGAGTGGCTCCCTCATTCTCCTCCAGCTCGAGCCGCGTGAGTGAACCGAACGCCCCTCCGCCTGGGGACACGGGGGCCATGATCTCCTCCCCACCTTCCCACGCTCGACGGAGGAAGCACCACCACAGTCACCCCCGCACTGAGTCGTGTGTGGATCGCTGTCATCACCGACGGCACGCCTGTAGAGGCCATTCCCCGACCGCTTCCTCGGATCGAAGCGGGTAGCACCGGGTTGGGCCTCCATGGCACTTGCCCAGCATCGAGCCGAAGGCCGGTCGACATCAGGGCATTGTACAAAAAAATAGAATAAACAAAAACATCCGAAAACGGGATAGAAGCTGCGAAACAATTCCCTTACCTCGACGCCCGGCCGATTCGAGGAAGTCCAAAGCTCCCAGAGCTCCGGATGCCCGGCAAGGGCCGCGAGCCAAACCCTGGCACATCAGCCGAGGTAGGGACCGGCCCCACTGATCCTCGACCAGCTGGTGGTACGCCACGGCCGGCGCCCTCGGCCAGGAAGCTCCGTACGGCCCCTCCTGACCGCTGGGCGGTTCGGTCGCACTCGCCGTATCCGAACGCGCCTCCGATCGAGCGCACTCCTCCGACCCACCCTCACGTCGCTCTATGTCCGCAACTTGAAGGGACGCACCTGCAGCACCTCCGAACGTTGTTCCACTCGGGCTTGCTATGCCTCCTCATCCCGCACCGCGTCCTCATCGGCGGCGCGCTTCCTTGCCTCTGGGGCTTTGGAGGATGCCCCGGGACCCCTCGTGGTCCCTGTCGTCGCAGCGTCACGGGGTTCTACAACAAATGAGGAGATGTCCTCGTACTCCAACTCCTCATCCTCCGAGCCGTTGCTGCCACTGGAGTGTCACACCCCGTCCTCCAAAGCCGCACAGTCCAGCCCTTCCGAGGGGCGGGTCCACATACACATAGCACCCTGCTTACACTTTCGTCCTCGCTTCGTGTAAAAAGGCCAACCCGAAGATGCTATAGCTGGAGGACACAGGCTTAGAAGGTGGCTCTAGCCTTGCTCAATTAGCAAGGTGGTACTAAACATATGCACGCAGCACTCATGGGCCACATCCAAATTGGACCGGGTGTCACATACACCCCCCTAAAGGACCCGACGTCCTCGTCGGCCCAACTCTATAGTCATACGTCCAGTGCCAGCACCATATGACATGCCATGTGTCTCATCCAGACCCACATGCACCATGTGCCATATGCTCGCACACTGACCCGTATCCAGGAACCTCCCCTCTTAGCGCACGACCGCACGTCCAGTGCCGGCGCCATATGCCATGCCGTGTGTCCCACCTGGGACCACACGCGCCTTGTGCCATATGCCCACACACTAACCCATACGCGCAACCGCAAGGGTCGGCTCTGATACCATTTGTCACACCCTGTCCTCCAAAGCCGCACAGCCCGGCCCTTCCGAGGGGTAGGCCCGCTTACACTTTCGTCCTCGCTTCAGGTAAAATGGTCAACCTGAAGGTGCTATAGCTGGAGGACCAAGGCTTATAAGGCGGCTCCAGCCTTGCTCAACTAGCAAGGTGGTACTAAATATGTGCACGCAACACTCATGGGCCACTACTGGGCCACATCCAAATTGGGTCGGGTGTCACATGGAGTCAGTCGAGGACTCCGACTCAAGCTCTTCCTGCACGACATCGCGGTCCTCCCCCATCTAGACCCGATGCGCAATCTCCTGCTCTTTTTTAAACTTCCTCTCGGCCTTTCTCGCTTTCTTCTCCTAATTGGCCCGGGAAGCTTCCACTTGGGCGGCTTGCTTGGCCACGCCCTCTACCCCCTTCGGGAGGTGTGGGCAGGACTGAGGACGACCAAGCCCCTGCAAAGCGAGGCAAGGTCAAAACATGATCAGAAGCCCGAAGGCCGACGGGAAGAAGAAAAGGAGAAAAACTTACCAAATTTGGAGGGTGCCCCTTGTCGAAGGCTGGCGGACCGCCGACGATCCGCTGGTTCCCCACCTTGAGGACCATCTCAAGCCACGACCACAACTCATCATCGAACACCGCATCCGGAGATGCCTCGTCGTGATCCATGAGGCCGGAGTATTCCCACATCTTGGACATACTCTTGGCCAGAGGGATGACCCGGCGGGAAAGAATGGTGCCGAACAGCCGCACCTCGTCAAGGCCCTTCGCGATGTGCTCCTTCACCTTCCCCTCGATAAATCTCACATGCTCCTTCTCCACAATGAGGACCCCCACGTCCAACTATCCTTCTTCACTGGACGCGCTCCCGTAAACACCGGGAACAGCATCTGCTCTGGGTTCCTGATGTAGAACCATTATTCACACCACCCCCAGTTCGACTCCGCGAGGGTGTACGCCGGTAATTCTCCCGACTGGCCTCCTCTCTTCTGCATGGCAAAGCCCCCGACCGATGCGAGCTCCTCATCCCACTTCACCGATAGGCCTCGCTCGTAGAAGAAGGCTCGGAACATATAAGCATGCAGATCTATCTCGAGGAAGCCCTCACACAGAGTGACAAAGCCCGCGATATGTAGCACCCCATTCGGATTGAGGTGCTGCAGCTCCAGCCCCCACTCATTCAGCAGCCCAAGCCGGAACAAGTGCGCTGGAAAGCTCACGATCTCGTCGGCTCCGGGTCGTGGCTCCTCGTGTCCCACCGGGGGAGGCCTCCAGTGGGCCAACTCCTTGGATGGCAGCAGCCCCTTCCCCACAAAATCTTGTAGCTACTCCTCAGTCACAGTCAACGGTCTCCAGTTCGACATTGCGACTGCGAACTACAAGAGCCGGACAATCCACTCTCACCTTCTCCCTCCTTAGGCACAGCAAGGGACAGAGAAGGAAATGGCGACGGCAGGGGGGCAGTGGAAGAAAAGCGGCTCTGGCGACTAAAGCAAGGCAAAGGCAAGGCGGAGGAGATCAAGCGCCTCCAGCCATCCCCTTTAAAAGAGGCGCCCTGGGGGAGCCCAACCGACGGGACGTGACACGGGGGACGGGGGCCCATCATGACTGTGATGTGGGCATGAAAAATGAGGCAACTCTCTGGCTTCCTAGGTAAGCCTCAACACGCCACATTCCCAGTCAATAATCGCATTTAATTGCTCGATTCACGAAATACATTGAAACTGCCAAAACAAAAGCGGTGCACTCGATAAAAGTGTGATAATGGATCCTGTCTCGGGAACACGATCGACCGAGGTTCAAAGGCTGGTCCGCGAAGGACACGAGGCTGCCTCGCGTCAAACAGAGGCAGGGGAGAAAACGCAGATGAGCCCCAGTGGCCCTCGCTCGATCTGCTCAAGCAGCAAGCCAGTCATCTCGACCTTCTCATCCAATCCGGACCTCGAGCCATACCCACAGAATCTCCACCGAGAGGCCAACGAGCCACCTGAGTCGGTCGGATGACTTGGGCATCTGCCGGGAGGTGGGTTGCGGAGCAGTGGAATGCCACCTGACGGCTATGATGACCCCATCACGAACAACAGACCCGGATTCCACTCGGACGCCTGAAAATTTTACCTGGGCACACCCGTTAGGAGCTCACTGAACCCGTCACTCGAGCCATCGAAGCAAGTGACGCCGGCTAAACCACTCTCCCTCATGGCAAAGGTGCGGCGGGTCAGGACGCCACATCACCGCTCGGAAAAAACAATAGGTCCCAGCCCTCGACCGGACTCACAGTCAGTCGCGGCCAACACGGTACGCTCCAAGGTAAAGTACGCTTTATTCCTAGCAAATAAATGTTACAACGTACAGTTGGCCAATGGCCATTACAAACTACAAAAACAAGTTACCACCATGAAGGTGGTAATACAGGTAGCCTCGGGGAGGGCTGCTACAAGTGCGGGAAGACTGGGAGATGCATCTGCCTCGCAAGTCTTCTTCTTGCACCTCCTCCCTCAAGGCACCCTTGGTACAGGATGGCAGCGAGCAGTCCATCTGCCACCGACTGAACTCCCACGCCTCCTCGAACAGTGACGAGGAGCTCCTCCCCGTTCCCATCTCCAATCACCCCAACGGAACAAGCCTCCTCTCAGGGCGGACTGGAGCTAAAGAACAGGGGAAGCCGAAGCCGCTCGAGGCCCATGCAGCTCCCATGGGTAAGCACGGCAACAGGCAGGTACAAGGAGTTCCTGCCCGTTTTCGGGCCTTGCCAGTGGAAGCACTAACACATCGCCCGTATGGAGCTGATGCATCTCCCATAACCTCCTAGGGGGCCTAGGGAAACTGCATCGACAGCCGGATAGGGATGGTAACCATACTGCACACCCGCTCCCCTCGATAATCTGAGCAAAGCGCTTGGGAGACCAGGAATGGGAGAGGCCTGGACCTCTGTCGGCCCCTGCAGGTCATCCCCTACCGCTCTGTAATGCCTGCATTTTTATCTTATTTAAATTGTATTACCAATCACTCGCTTAAAAATCTTTTAAACCTTTTCCGCCACTTGAGCTCCCGAAGCCCACCTCCCAATTTTCCGCCGTTCCGACATCGCGCAGTCTCTTCCTCTTTTTCCGCGGAGCCGCCTGTCCCTTTTCCTTTTCCACTGGCCCTGCCGTCCCGTTACATCACCATCGTGTCGCGGTCGGCCCGTGCGCCTGCCCGGCCGCAATCGTCGGGCCGCGCGTATGTCCCCTCTTTTCTTTTCTCATATTTCGTTCAAATCCATTTTATTTCTCTCTTCTAACTTTTTTTTTGCGCTGGCTTCCTCTTTCTTTTTCTCCCCTGTGCTGCCTACTACCTGCTCGAGCTGTAGCCCGCTCCTTGCGCGCACGCGTGGGCCAGCGCACGACCCGCCGCTGCCCCCGTTGCTGGCTGTGCACGCGCATCACGCCGCCCGTGTCACGCCACGGCCGCCGCGGCCACTGCTACTCGCTGTGCCGCTGTGTGCCTGCTGCCCGTGCACGCCAAGCCGGTGTGCGACCCACTGCTGCGCCGGCCCGTCTCCGTCCCGTCCCCTCACCCTCGCAGCTTGCACCTTGTCCCCGAGCATCCCGGCCGCCATTAATGGCGAGGCTCCTGTACTGCCCGTGACCCTCCCATGCCGGCCATCTTCCCTCTTCCTCTCGGCCTATAAATCAGACCCCAAACCGTCCCTCACTCCGCCCACACAGCCCAGCACCTCCCCTCCTCTACCTCACGCTGCAGCTCGCCGCCGCCGCTCACCATTGCCGGCCACCACCCATCTCCGTGGACAGCCATCCGTAGACCATCTCCGCACGAGGTGAGGGCCGGAATCGGACCCCCTCGGCCTTCTCTCCATTTTCCCCTCCTCCCCGGGCGTTGCCATGCACCAGGGGGCCGGTGCCCATGGCCTGGCCGCCCCCCTCCTACCGTTTCCCCCCTCCTGTTTTGTCTCAAGGAAGAAGAAAGGCAGACTAGTGCATAACCCCCTCCACTTTTCCTCCTTATGCAGTCCACAGCCCTCCATTTCATGCGACATTATGTTCCGAATCGATTCCAAACTCCACCACGCATCAAATATTCTCTCCAAGTCTCAGGATCCACATCCGACAAATATAATAGTCTTCTCTATTTTTTTAATCGAAACTCTCTATTTTCCTCTTTTTTTAGCTCGTCGGCGAACTTTGTTGTTATTGTATGATTGTTTGTGTGTTGTATCCGACGGTGTGACCGAGGAGGAGCAGGACCGCGAGCCGGAGCCCGAAGGCCCATACCTCGAGGAGGAGCTTCCGGAAGGCTTTGAGGACGGCAAGTCCAATCCCATCCTTTGATGCATATTTATCTCAGATTTATAAACACAACCTATTGGCCTGTTTTATAAAATGCATTGTTGCAAGACATGGTTGGATAGCCACCCCTTGATTGCTATGATGATTCCTTGATGACCTAGATTAATATCTATATAGGGTTTGCTCTGCTGGACGTTAACTACTGCTAGAGATGCTTAGGACCTTTTATTCCTTTTATTATATTCTAATCATGACCACAGCGCGCTTTATCGAAAATAAAGGTGTGTGTTATAAAAGATAAAATGGGATTTCGGAAAAAATAAAAGAAGGATATAACCTGATGAGATGGACGGTGTTTCCTGTGTGAAATGCCACGGGTGAGCTTTGTAGGATCAAGAACACCGACTAGAGGGGGGTGAATAGGCGGTTTAAAACTAAACTCACAACACTAGAGAAAATTTAATTAGTAACACAAGAGAGTCCTATGTCATACTACTACTATCTCTAAAAGGTTTGCAACCTAGGGTGACAAGATACAATTCAAGCTCTAATAAATTAAATTGCTCAAAGTAAAACAAAGATAAAAATGAGCAAGAGAGATAACCAAGCTTGACACACAAATTTATCCCGTGGTGTCGATGACTTGCCGGTCACCCCTAATCCACGTTGAGGTGGATTCCAAGAATTAACCGCTCCTCTATCAAGAACCTCTTGATCTTGAGCCGGCTAGAAACAAGGAACCGCTCCACACCTCGATTTCACTAGAGTTGCTCTTCACCACTCCGGCAAGGTGAGCACAAAACCTCTCACAACCGAAATAGGGGCTTCTCAACAATCTTCTTCAAGAAGCTCCACGAAATCACCTTCTCCAAGCCGTCTAGGGAGCGGCAACTCCCAAGAGTAACAAGCCAATGATCCTTGCTTGAAGATTCCCTAGTGCCACAAAGCTCAAACTCTAAATGCAATGCACTAGGAAGCACTCTCACTCTCAAAAATGCAAATCCTTAGCAAGTGTGTGAGAGAGAGGGATGTCTTAGCTCTAGAGAGTCAAGAATGCAGTCCAAATGGCCAAGAGAGAGACCCAAAGGCCGGGCATTGGGTATATATAGACATCCCATCAAAAACTAGCCGTTACAGTCTTTTCTGCGAGATCGCGGACCGTCCGGTTTCAAAAACCGGACCGTCCGCCGTTATAAGCCAGAGAGTCAACGTGCATTAAATGCGTGTCAGAACTAGCCGTTACAGCCCTGGCGGACCGTCCGCCGTCTAACCAGCGGACCGTCCGCGGTTAGGAGTTCCACCACTCCAGAGACATGGCAGTCTCTGGAACAATCCTTAAATCAGCCAGCGGACCGTCCGCGCGCAAGGAGCGGACCGTCCGCGGTTCATTCTAGAAAAACAGACAGAGACTGCAAGGTTTCTGGTTCAACATAGCGCGAGTCCAGCGGACCGTCCGCCCCCCAGAGGCGGACCGTCCGCGGACCAGGCCACAAGACAGACCAGAGAACACCCTCTTCTGGAACCAAGAGAGTTAGAGTGGCGGACCGTCCGCCCAAGGTGGCGGGACCGTCCGCCCCCGGTGGCCGGACCGTCCGCCGGCCACAAGACACTCCCACTATCCTTCAGTAACGGTAGCGGACCGTCCGCTCCCATGGTGCGGACCGTCCGCTTTTGAGCAGACAGCTCTCAAACTTGTTCTTTTTCAAAATCCGACAAAACGTAGTTAGCCCTTATGCATGCACTTAGATATTTTGAGCAAAATGGCACTAGGGACCCGTCAAGCACGAGTACATGACCCCTCTTGATAGAACGGCTATCTATCCAACAAATCCGGTCACTTTTCATCCACTAAACACCTTGTGACCGGTAAAATTTAAAAGACCCTATTTTATACCTTTGCCTTGAGCCCAAACTTTTCTCATCGTCTCCAAAGATCCACACGTTCGCAAATAACTCTCATTCATCCGTGGATCAACCTATACTCATTTTCTCAAAAAGAATTGTTAATCCACAAACCGTTGTCATTAATTACCAAAACACGAATTAGGGGCCTAGATGCTTTCAATCTCCCCCTTTTTGGTAATTGATGACAACACTAAGTTTTGGAGTGATAAAAGTGTTCAAGTCAACTTCATACGCTAGGCATAAAGAGAACTTGAAATTGAACTTTGGAAAAACTTACTCATTTTCCTTGAAAATTTCAGAATATGTATGAATAAGTTAACCAAGTTCAATGAGTAGAGAGAACTCCCCCTTGATGTGTGCATATAAATTTGAATGAATATCCAGAGCACACATATTTATATATGAGCATTTTGACGGAGTTTTCCCTACAAGTGGAAATCGAGGCATACAAGATACACAATATATATGACATGAATTTTAGTTTGATTACCATAGCCTCACAACCACAAGATGAACATAAGTGAATAGAAGTAGCATACATCAACATAGTTCATCACAAATAACAAGCCAAATCCATGCAAGATATAAAACATAAGTCCATCCAATAAAGTTCAACACAAAATAAAATATCAGTGGCAAGCGGAAGCAAAAAGCGAATGAGTTCCATGAGAAATCCATGAGCTCCCCCTAGATCAAGGCACTCCAAAGTTCCTTCTCCCCCTTTGGCATCAATTTCCAAAAGGATCAATCCATCGGCGGTGGAGGAGGAGGCGGTGGATAGAACGGCTGGTGCGGGTAGAACTCCGGAGGCGGCACTGGAGCCGGGAATACTGAGTAGAAGTGGTCAGAAAACCCGGTGAAGGCTGTGCTGAAGGTGTCAAAGCGCTGCTCCAAATGCTGCTGCCTATGCTCGAGCTGCTCAACCTGCTCAGACGAAGGCAAATCCTCAAAACGGGAGTCAAGAGCTGCAATATCTGAGTGTAAACTCTCCTGAACACCCTGCATCTGAGCCATCATGGGCTGGAACATCTGCTGCTGCATGTTCTGAAAGTTGAGATCCATCTGACTCTGCATCTGACTAGTCAACCCAGCAATCTGAGAAGAGAGATCTGCCTGCATGGATGTAAAATACTGATCAAAATAGCCAGCTGGAGGAGCCCACTGCTGCTGTGCGGGAGGGGGTGGTGGTGGCATGCCATGCTGAGCTGCAGCCGCTCCTATGTGAGCATCATCGTCACTATCGTCATCACCATCATGCCCCTGTGCTTCAGCATCTCCAGGGAAAGGAGTCAACGGCCTCATAAGAAAGGCATGATCATTCTTGTAGGGCCTGAAAGGAGTATGCTTGCACTCACAAATGCCTCGAAAAGAGGTCGTTTCCTTGATGATGGACATAATGTATGGAGCAAAATATAAGTTCATCTCCATATTGAGCTTTAAATCTGCAAGCTGATCCATGATGAGGGCAATGACATCAATTCTATTTCCATTCATGACATGAGAGATCACATTCCAATAGAGCCCTCTAACCTTGTCCTTGTTGCCACTCTTAGGCATGAATGTGACTCTTGCAATTTTATTGATCACTGCAGGATGATGCCTCATACCCTGAGTTCCTCCAAAGCTTCTGGCAATACCAAGATGTGCAAGCTCATAGTACATGGGGTAGTCATTCTCATCTAGAGGATTTTCCAAGACTACATTCATGCTTTGCTCACTGGTGATGAAATCGTAGTCCAACTGATTAGCTGCAGCAAACTGGGCAAATGTGGCAAAATATGTTCTTTTCCCAGTGGTCCACCAAAACTTGCCAGCTACCATATCAATTTCTACGGTGGCATAGAACTGGCGTATGACTGTTTCATTCCAATCACATCTATGTTGCAGAAAATTTGCTAACCCCATTTCCTCAAACCTGTCTACTAGATCAGTCATGACAGGATGTGATCTCATATACCCCAGGTCAATGGTTTGATGTTTGAACACAGTCTTTTTAACCAAATGACCGAAGTAAGCATCTTGTTGTACCTTGGTTCTGAAAAAGAGGATGTTGGTGTCACAAGGCATTTCGAACTGATTCACTGCTCTAGCACTAGCATAGCTCTCAGCAGTCCACTGTCGGCTAGGAAGATCTAGCCCCATCAAGACAGTAACATCATCTTCAAAATCCTCAAGGTCCTCCTCTGAAGAATCATCACCAACACCACCCACGGAGGATGCAGCAGCCATGTCACTAGGGTTAGGAGCATAATCCGAGTCATCGGAATTATCACCATCCCTTTGCCTCTTTGATGTTCCAACCTTCTTGATTTTTGAAGTGAAAGCTTTGAAGATTTTCCGAGGTGGCCTGAGATCAAGAGTTGACCATAAGAACAATTACAAAAATAAGATATCCAATCCATAAGCATACAAGTCAATTCAGATTCTTGCTGAGAAAATTTGACACTGGCGGACCGTCCGCTAGACACTGGCGGACCGTCCGCAGGACACTGGCGGACCGTCCACGACGCATCTGTTCAACGCATGAACTCAGCAGTCGCCCCAACCTTTGATCCATCCACAATTTGAGTTTAGATTCAAATCCACCAACCAAATTAATACTACACCATCTCCTCATCACTAGAAACAAAATGCCCCAACTATTTGCAAGAATCCATGGCCCAAAAATAGATCGGAGCCACTAACCCTAACTCTTTCCAATGAGTAAATCCAAGAACAAGAGTTAGGGATTCATTGAAATACCGAGAGGACATGATGAAGAATGTTGATAAGAGTCCGGGGATGTGCTCGGACTGTCCGCGAATCACGCCAAAAATCCTTGACCTTGAAGTCTTCCCCACGTGCTTGAGAGAGAAAGAGAGAGGGCTTTTGGAGAGTATGTCTCGGGTTGGTGAGAGGAGAGAAAGAGACAGCCCAATATAAGGCAACCCTGGTCGGCCCCATCCTTCGGTCAAGTGGCGGACCGTCCGCGGTTTCCAGGCGGACCGTCCACTTCCAATTTTTGCTGCTGCCATCAGTTCTGCAGAGCGTCTGGTGACCAATCCAGATGGCTCGCGGACCGTCCGCACCTTACAAGCGGACCGTCCGCTTAGTAACACTGCGCCCCAAAATTAACACTGCAGTCCCTCTGGTGACCAGTTCACATGACAGGCGGACCGTCCGCGGCTGACAAGCGGACCGTCCGCTTCATAACTTCTGCGGCCCAAAACAAGTTGCAGTGTCTCTGTTGAACAAACCTCATACATGGCGGACCGTCCGCCTCTTACCCGCGGACCGTCCGCTGAACCAAATTTCAATCTGTTCAGAATACAGCCAATTTTCACAATTCCAACTTCAATATGGGATCATTGCTCATATAAAAATCAAAAAATCTCAAATCTTGCATGAAAACCTTCCAAACTCTCATATGAGCAAGTTACAACAAGAATTCAAAAATAAATTGAGTAAAATCATGAAAAGTAATAAACGGCTCAAAAATCCATCAAAAATTCAGAAAATTGAAACAAGGAAAACATGGAAGAACCATATGTCACATGTGCTAGCTTTCAAGCCACATTTGAGAAGTCAATGATGTTTAACTCATTTCTTAACTTGCAAAACCGAGATTCGTCCAAGGGCTTAGTAAATATATCGGCTAATTGATCATCCGTGCCAATACCATCAATCTTGATATCACCCTTGTTTACATGATCTCTAAGAAAATGATGACGGATATCAATATGCTTGGTTCTTGAATGTTGAACCGGGTTAGTAGCAATCTTCACGGCACTTTCGTTATCACACAATAAGAGAATTTCATCAAAATTCACACCATAGTCAAGAAGAGTTTGCTTCATCCATAACAATTGTGCACAACAACTTCCGGCCGAAATATATTCCGCTTCCGCGGTTGAAAGAGCCACGGAATTTTGTTTCTTTGAAGACCAAGAGACAAGAGAACTTCCAAGAAATTGACAACCACCGGAAGTGCTCTTCCTATCAACCTTGCACCCCGCATAGTCCGAATCCGAGAATCCAACCAAATCAAAGTGAGCACCCTTGGGATACCATAAACCAATATTAGGAGTATATTTCAAGTATCTCAAAATCCTTTTGACGGCGGTCAAATGACATTCTCTAGGTGCGGCTTGAAATCGTGCAAACATGCAAACACTAAACATGATGTCGGGCCTAGATGCGGTCAAATAAAGTAAACTACCAATCATAGAACGGTAAAGCTTTTGATCAACCGGATTACCTCCCTCATCTAGGTCGAGATGCCCATTTGTGGCCATAGGGGTCTTGATTGGTTTTGCATCTTCCATACCAAATTTCTTCAAGATATCTTTCACATATTTTGATTGACACACAAAGGTGCCTTCCTTGAGTTGCTTGATTTGAAGTCCAAGAAAGAAACTCAATTCACCGATCATGGACATCTCAAATTCCATAGACATCATTTCACCAAATTCTTCACAAAAACTTGGGTTAGTTGAACCAAAGATAATGTCATCAACATAAATTTGACAAACAAACAAATCCTTACCAATGGTTTTAGTGAACAAGGTAGTGTCAACCTTACCAATTTTGAATCCCTTGGAAATAAGAAAGTCTCTCAATCTTTCATACCAAGCTCGTGGAGCTTGCTTCAAACCATAAAGAGCTTTAGAGAGCTTATATACATGATTTGGCTTCTTGGGATCTTCAAAACCGGGAGGTTGCTCAACAAAAACAAGTTCACTAATTTTGCCATTTAAGAAAGCACTTTTCACATCCATTTGAAAAAGTTTTATGTTGTGAGAGCAAGCATAAGCTAACAAGATTCTAATAGCTTCTAGTCTAGCAACGGGAGCAAAAGTTTCACCAAAATCCAAACCTTCGACTTGAGTGAAGCCTTCAGCCACCAATCTTGCTTTGTTTCTCACAACCACTCCATCTTCATTTTGCTTGTTTCTAAAAACCCATTTAGTGCCAATGACATTATAATTTCTAGGCCTCTCAACTAGGTCCCAAACTTGATTCCGGGTGAAGTTATTCAACTCTTCATGCATAGCATTCACCCAATCCGGATCTCTCAATGCATCATCTACACGGTTAGGTTCAAGAAAAGATACAAAAGAATAATGTTCACAAAATGAAGCAATGCGAGATCGAGTTTGGACACCCTTACTAATATCACCCATAATTTGATCCACGGGGTGATCCTTTGCAAGAATATGATGAGTTCTTTGAAGAGCGAAGGGTTCTTGAGTTGATGAAGAAGGTACACTTGATGAACCAACTTGATCTTGTACTTGAGAATTATCGTTACTAGAATCTTGAACTATTTGTTGTGCTTGATCATTTGAGATAGACATAGAAGGATTAACTCTAATAGAGATAGAATGACCCTCATCACTTTCAGCTTCTTCTCTTGGTCTAACGTCACCAATTGACATATTTTTCATTGCATTTCTTAAACCATCACTTCTCACATCATCAAGATTTTCTTATTCATTATGAGACCCATTTGTTTCATCAAATTCAACATCATATGCTTCTTCAACAATACCATGTGTTTTGTTGTAGACCCGATAAGCCTTGCTACAAGATGAATACCCGAGAAGAAAACCCTCATCACATTTGCTTTGGAACTTTGATAACCGAGTTCCCTTCTTGAGAATGTAGCATTTGCAACCAAATACTCTAAAATATGAAATATTTGGTTTCCTTCCAATGAGCAACTCATATGGGGTCTTGTTATGGAATTTATGGCAATACAATCTATTAGATGCATGACATGCCGTGTTGATAGCTTCGGCCCGAAAACTATCGGAAATATTGTATTCGGAGAGCATTAATCTTGCCATATCAATCAAGGTTCTATTTTTCCGCTCAACAAGACCATTTTGTTCCGGAGTATATTTGGTTGAAAATTCATGTTTGATTCCTTTCTCATCACACCATTCTTCAACTCTTGTATTTTTAAATTCACTTCCGTTATCACTCCTCACTTTCTTCACCTTGAGTTCAAATTCATTTTCGGCCCTTGTCAAGAATTTCTTGAATATATCATAAGTATCGGCTTTGTTATGAAGAAAGAAAACCCAAATATACCTTGAGTAATCATCCACTACAACAAGACAATAGCAATTTCCACCAATACTTCTATATGTTGTAGGACCAAATAAATCAATATGCAATAATTCCAATGGTCTTTCGGTTGACATGACACTCTTAGAGGGATGACCATTTGCAACTTGCTTTCCGGCTTGACATGCACTACATAATTTATCTTTCTCAAAATTTACATTCTTCAAGCCAACTACTAAATCATGCTTTATGAGACGGTTGAGTTGTTTCATGCCAACATGACCAAGTCTTCTATGCCATAACCAACCCAAAGATGATTGAGTGAACAAACATGTAGACAAGTTTGCCTCTTTAGTAGCAAAATCCACAAGATATACATCCTCATATCTAAACCCCGTAAAGATGTGATTTAGTCCATCCAAGCTAGTCACTACAACATCATCTTTAGTAAAACTACACTTATATCCAAAATCACAAAGTTGAGTGACCGCTAAGAGATTAAACTTGAGAGAATCCACCAATAAAACATTTGAAAGAGAATGATCACTTGAGATTGAAATCGTACCAACACCTTTGACTTTGCCTCGGCTATTGTCACCAAAGATTATATCACTATAGCCATCCACATTCTCATTTAGAGAGGAGAACATCATTGGATCTCCGGTCATGTGTTGAGTGCATCCACTATCAAGCACCCAATGTCTTCCTCCGGACTTGTAATTTACCTACAACAAAGAAATAACTCTTTTAGGTACCCAAACTTTCTTGGGTCCTTCAACGTTAGCAACCAAGACTTTTGGTACCCAAATGGCATTTTTTTTAGCACCATCTATAGGTATTCCAACAAATTTTGCACTAACATTGCCATTTGAATTTCTCATAAGAATGTAACTTGAATCAAAGGATATGACTTTCATGTTGGTGCAATTCTTCTCAACATGACCAACCTTCTTGCATTTTTCACAATATGACTTACCACTACTCTTCACAAAGGTAGTTTTGGTTTGCACAAAGGCCTTCTTCCCTTTCTTAGGAATATATCCAAACCCTTGCTTGTTCAAGGTGAACTTTTGACTTGCCCAACAATGATTAAACATGGCTCTACTATCATAGCACTTTCTCAAATCATTAGTCAAGCAAGTAACCTCCTTTTTTAACAAATCATTTTCCATAATGAGAGATTCATTGCAAGATGAGTCATTAATTTTGGTGCAAAAAGAGCTAGTAGAACTAGAACCACAAGGTTTATCATCAATTAAATCACAACTCACACCAATGCTCAATGTTGCTTTTCTTTCATGATTAAGTAGGGCATTGTGAGCTTCCTCAAGCTTCTCATGAGTTTCTTTGAGATTCTCATGTGAAGTCTTTAGCTCCTCATAGGAATCTTGAAGAGAAGAAAACTTCAACCTCAATTCCTTAACTTGGCCTTTTCTTTAGTCATGAATTCATCGGCATCATTGAGCATTTCAACAAGATCATCATATGAAAGTTCATCAAGTTCATCATCTTGTTGTACCTTTGCACCACCCTTTGCCATAAGACAATGTGGTGCGGAGAAGAGAGATGGAGCCTCCTTGATGGCGATCCCGGCAACTCCCTTGGATGGCTTGTCATCATCATCATCATCATCATCATCGGAGCTTGCATCGGAATCCCACTCAACAAAATAAGCTTGACCATTCTTCTTCTTCTTGATGAACTTTTTCTTCTTCTTCTCATCATTTTTCTTGTCTTTCTTGTTCTTGTCATCTTTCTTGTTTGGACAATTGACACTAATATGACCCATTTCACCGCATTGGAAACAAGTCTTGTCCATAAAAGGATTTTTCTTGATGATTGACCTTTCTTGCCAAAATTCTTCTTGCTCATCATTCTATTGAATCTCTTGACAAGAGAGCCATCTCTTCATCCGATTCTTCATCTTGGCACTCACTTTCTTCTTCCTTTTCGCTATCTTGAGCTTTGAATGCCACACTTCTCTTTTCATATCAATTTCTCCCCCATGAGCTTCATCTTGAGATTTCTTGAACATGTCATGAGTGAGAACTTCTCCCAATATTTGTGTGGGAGTTGCGGTCTTCACATTTGACCTTACAAGTAAGGTCACAATTGTATCATATCTTTCCAGAAGGCATCTAAGAAATTTGTGGTTGAAATCCGCATCCGGTACCTCAAATCCAAGTCCCTTGAGGTCATTCACAATGTCATTTAGCCGGTTGAACATCTCGGCTATACTCTCATCCTTTTTCATTGTAAATTCACTAAAATTTCCCTTAAGCAAATATAACTTGGCCTCTTTCACACTTGATGTGCCTTCATGAATTTCCATGAGCTTTCCCATATGTCATGTGCATTTGTGAGACTCTTGACTCTATTAAATTCGGTCACACCAAGGGCACTAAAGAGCACATTGACCCTTGATCATTTAGTATCTCATTTTCCTCTTCTAGGGGTGTCAAATTTTTTGAGTCCAAAATGACATATCCATCATTTACCACTCTCCATAGCTTTCTACTCATGGCTTTGATATGAGCCGACATCCTAGTCTTCCAATAATCATAATTATTCCCATCAAAGAACGGTGGCTTCCCAACATGAATTCCATTATCACTAGTCATTGTTCTACTCCAAGATGGTTAAATCCGCAATTAATGGAGTACTTAGCTCTGGTACCACTTGTAGGATCAAGAACACCGACTAGAGGGGGGTGAATAGGCGGTTTAAAACTAAAACTCACAACACTAGAGAAAATTAATTAGTAACACAAGAGAGTCCTATGTCATGCTACTACTATCTCTAAAAGGTTTGCAACCTAGGGTGACAAGATACAATTCAAGCTCTAATAAATTAAATTGCTCAAAGTAAAACAAAGATAAAAATGAGCAAGAGAGATAACCAAGCTTGACACACAAATTTATCCCGTGGTGTCGATGACTTGCCGGTCACCCCTAATCCACGTTGAGGTGGATTCCAAGAATTAACCGCTCCTCTATCAAGAACCTCTTGATCTTGAGCCGGCTAGAAACAAGGAACCGCTCCACACCTCGATTTCACTAGAGTTGCTCTCACCACTCCGGCAAGGTGAGCACAAAACCTCTCACAACCGAAATCGGGGCTTCTCAACAATCTCCTTCAAGAAGCTCCACGAAATCACCTTCTCCAAGCCGTCTAGGGAGCGGCAACTCCCAAGAGTAACAAGCCAATGATCCTTGCTTGAAGATTCCCTAGTGCCACAAAGCTCAAACTCTAAATGCAATGCACTAGGAAGCACTCTCACTCTCAAAAATGCAAATCCTTAGCAAGTGTGTGAGAGAGAGGGATGTCTTAGCTCTAGAGAGTCAAGAATGCAGTCCAAATGGCCAAGAGAGAGACCCAAAGGCCGGGCATTGGGTATATATAGACATCCCATCAAAAACTAGCCGTTACAGTCTTTTCTGCGAGATCGCGGACCGTCCGGTTTCAAAAACCGGACCGTCCGCCGTTATAAGCAGAGAGTCAACGTGCATTAAATGCGTGTCAGAACTAGCCGTTACAGCCCTGGCGGACCGTCCCGCCGTCTAACCAGCGGACCGTCCGCGGTTAGGAGTTTCCACCACTCCAGAGACATGGCAAGTCTCTGGAACAATCCTTAAATCAGCCAGCGGACCGTCGCGCGCAAGGAGCGGACCGTCCGCGGTTCATTCTAGAAAAACAGACAGAGACTGCAAGGTTTCTGGTTCAACATAGCGCGAGTCCAGCGGACCGTCCGCCCCCAGAGGCGGACCGTCCGCGGACCAGGCCACAAGACAGACCAGAGAACACCCTCTTCTGGAACAAGAGAGTTAGAGTGGCGGACCGTCCGCCCAAGGTGGCCGGACCGTCCGCCGGCCACAAGACACTTCCCACTATCCTTCAGTAACGGTAGCGGACCGTCCGCTCCCATGGTGCGGACCGTCCGCTTTTGAGCAGACAGCTCTCAAACTTGTTCTTTTTCAAAATCCGACAAAACGTAGTTAGCCCTTATGCATGCACTTAGATATTTTGAGCAAAATGGCACTAGGGACCCGTCAAGCACGAGTACATGACCCTCTTGATAGAACGGCTATCTATCCAACAAATCCGGTCACTTTTCATCCACTAAACACCTTGTGACCGGTAAAATTTAAAAGACCCTATTTTATACCTTTGCCTTGAGCCCAAACTTTTCTCATCGTCTCCAAAATCCACACGTTCGCAAATAACTCTCATTCATCCGTGGATCAACCTATACTCATTTTCTCAAAAAGAATTGTTAATCCACAAACCGTTGTCATTAATTACCAAAACACGAATTAGGGGCCTAGATGCTTTCAAGCTTGTACCTTTGTGGTTAAGCATGGTTGGAAGATGTCCGTCTTGTCAATGTAAGGATGAACTAAGGTGTCATCTTGCCTAACCCACTTATCGTACAACCACTCGACCGTTGTGTGGGCAACGGCTTAGCATAAATCCCACTAGTTGTTCTGCTAGCCAAAAGGAGAGCTGGTGAGCAACGGGAGATCATGGAGAAGGAATACGATCTGTGTGAGTTATGTCCTGATTATGACTTTGTTGATAGGTCATTAACCCCATGTTGCTTCCGTGTTGGCTAGTTAGATTCAGCTAAGGTGGGTAATGGCTTTGTTAGGATCCCCAGCGACACTAAGGTGTTCGTAGTGCGGTATCCTACTTGTGGGTAAAGTGTACAACCTCTGCAGAGTGTAAAATCTATTCGAATAGCCGTGTCCATGGTATTGGACGAGTTACGGCATGGTCACTTCAATAGACATTTTGGGATGGTTGGTTTTGTGGCGTGAGTTGTTTTGAAAGTGTCCGGCAGTTGTGCCTCCGTGAACTACTGTGGACGTGGAGTCCGGTAGCATTAAAACTTGGATCCTTTGTGTAGGATCAACACCACTTATTATTCGAATACTATAGAAATATTTTGAGAAAACTCTTTTATTAAATGAACGTTTGCATGTGTAAAACCTCACTTTATCGCAAATGAACCCTAGCCTTACCCTTGATATATCCTGTGCATGATCTTTATTATTCCCCCCCCCACCCCCACCCCCCCTCCCCCCCCGTGGGTGTGGTTGGATTTGTTGAGTACGTATGTACTCACTCTTGCCTAGTTTTTACAAAGGAGGATCCGAACTTCGTTCCTGAAGACGTCGAGTATGTCGCCGTCCTGCACCCAACCTTGCATGTGGTTCAGGGTCTCCACAGGAAGCTTACCATGGCGCAAGACTCTGATGTTATTTTAGATTTTATTGGCACTTTAGTTTGGCTTGTAGTCCTTATGTTGTCCCTCTTGATAGTGACGCTTCAGTGCCCGCTACCTCGACGGTTTGTACGGTAATGAACCATCTGATGTAATAAATGTGTTATCAGCCTCCTGGGAGTGATATCTGTATCACATTTAGTCACCTCGGATGAGGGGACGCTTCACGCTCGCAAGCATTCTTCTAGCACCAGACGCTGAGGGAATCACCAGCTCTGTCGGGCTGACGCCCACGGGTTGAGAGCAACTCCATTGTGTAAGGCCAGACTCACTCTCAACTTAAGCTCGGGGTGAGTTTTAAAAGCAAGGCCCTGGATGCCTCTATTTATAGCCAGCCAGGCACTTGCGCACCCCGTGAGCCAGCCTCGCAGCGTGGCACGCGGCTTCGCCTCAAAAGGATAAAAACCCTCACAAGGGAAACAGGGGTGGTATCCCTCTATAGCAAGCCGACGTGACTGATTGGGCAGGCCTCGAGATTCAGCGCTGAAAACAAACAGCTGGTGCCGCTGCAGCGTCTTCATTTCGTGGACAGACAAGAGCAACCCCAATTGACTCACGGTCGTCAAGGGTGGCCCGTCGTACACTATGTCTCCCTACGATTGAGACCACACGACGTAGCCTCTCACTCAGGGCCAAAACACTGCGCAGCGAAAGAAGCACCTTCATGATTAAACAAATCATAAAGCCGCACGGGGGCCTCTAAAGGGTCCAAGAACCCAGGGTCCCCAGCGGACCCGCCTCCCGCTCACATTCCGACTAGCCCAAGAAAGCACCTGGAACGAACACCCACCTTCGTGGGCTGCGACTTCGTCCAGGCCGCCCAGGCCCGTGATCCCGACCGGCCGGCCGGTCAGCAAAAGCATGGCTTCCGTCCCCGACCAAGGAGACGAGGACTGGGTCCGTACCATGGCTCCGACAGAGGTCCCTGACCAGGGCTCCGCCTTACACGTGTCACTATCCCCGACCAGCAAGACTGAGGCTAGGCAGGCCCTGCGTACTAGCGGGCCCCAGGAGCAAGTGCGGTGGATAAGGATGCACGCCGGAATCAACTTGCCGTACAGGCCAACCACTCCCCACACTATGGTTAAAGTGCCCCTCGCTGCCATAACAGGGAGGCGTTGTTTCACCTGACCGTCCTTGAGTGAACGGAACATAACGATATCATCACAACACGGCGGGCACACTTACATCATGGCAGAATGATAGGACGTAACGTTGAGGATGGGGTGTGCTACCATACCGTGCTTATCAGCGCACGCCTACCCCTCCGACTAGCAAAGCACGACGTGCAGGGACAGAACAAGACAGCCACTCCACGACACAGGACTTGGGCGGTAGCCGCCCGTGGACTCCGACTGACAGAGTTGGCGACCCCGATCGACAGGGCAAGGAACTCTCTCTCTACCTCTCTTTCTCTACCCTTAGTTCCTCTGTAAAAGAGGCCCCCTTTGGACTATAAAAGGGAGGGTCAACCGTCTAGCAAAGTGGACCGAAATCGAAAAGATGCATCCTCCACTCGTAAGCTTGTAACTCCCCAAACTCTCACGAGCACCCGGACTCAAGCAATACATCCGACCGACCCCCCGACTGGATATAAGGCACGATTGCCTGAACCAGTATAAATCTTGAGTCATTATGTGCTAGGCTATCTACGATCACAATGCGCGACATACACTTCGAGTAGATTTGGCTGTCGGCCATTTCTGAGACCGGCAGTATATTTGCGCCATCTGGTTTACACTGGGGTTTGACTGGTTTTAGAGTTCCATCACCTTCAAAGCTTACCCATGGTATTCATGCTGATACCATTACAACGTTAGACCTTATCCAATTAACCTTTATACCCTTTCTCCATCCAATTGACCTAACAAAAAGAGTAATTACCTCTTTATCCAATCCATTCCATATTAGTACTTAGATAGCCAATCCAACTTATCTTTTAGTTTAACGAGCCTCCTCTACAGTACCGCAGAGTGACTGGTCCCACACGGTGGTTCCATGGATCTCAGCGGCGTCGGTGGCCCCATGGATCTCAGTGGCGGCCGAGCCGGACCCTAGATAGGTTCCATAACTTGATACGGTTAGGGCACCTGCAATGATTATAGCATGTTACTCTCTTCAATAGCGTTCACGTAGGATATAAGCATGCAGTATAGATGACCTGTCAGTAAGCTCAATTTCCTAAATTATGCGGGCCCTACGTGTCAGTAATATTTTAACACTCCAAGCCTTATCCTCTTCTCCAATGCGGCGGCGACCTCCGGCCCGCCCCTCATCCGCGTGCCCTGCGCGCTCCGGCCGGCCGTCCTTCCTCCGCGCGCCTCGAAGGTCGCGAGCTCCGGACGGCCGCTGCCCGCGCCCCCGCGAGACGCCCCACCGCCGCGTCGGCCGGTCGCTTCTCGCCTGCGCCGTGCGCGCCCTTGGGATGCCTTGCCGCCGTGCCCGCCTGTCGTTCTGCGTCGGCGGCTCGGCGAGTCGGCGCCACCGCTGACCCCACCAACCCCACGCCCGCGCCTGCTTGCCACTTTGGTCTCGCGCTCGCGCCTCGCCCACGGCGACGCCGAGCGCCACCACCGCCTGGCGCATCCTCCTCTGTCGTCGGCTATTCGGGCGTCGCCTCCGCGTCCTGAGATGCTGAGGTGGCTCCACTATCACCTGTTGGGGCTGCCCTTAGTCATTAGTGGCTTGTCCATGCATGGATGTGTCGGTCGAGCGTCCATCCCATCCATGTATCCGTGGATCGATCCATCGGCCTAGCCTGACACCGTACTGTGCGTACGTGACACCAACCGATAATTTAATCAATCGTCTCCCTTGTCATTGCTTTGCTTGCTTGTGTGGATGCGAGACACGGCACATGCACGCGGTAGCTGGTTTCATCATCTCGTTGCTAGATCCGCGGGTTTCCTTCCTTTATCCGATCTTAACTGGGGGCACATTCCATATGTTTCGTCAATTTCATTCTTCCTCCCTGAATCAAACGGTTGGCGTTGCCGCTATCTGTGCGTCCCGATGCCAATAGCCAAGTGCGTATCGCTGCTGGCCGGAAACCACCACGGGAAAGCAGAGAGCAGTGGTGCGTGGAGACATCGACGTGCGGCCTGCATGGGATGGACGCCCTGGTTTTTAAGGAGGTCGACGCCAAATCGTCCACACGGGATGGAAGGCCATGCAGTTGAACTGATCTCTCGCGCGCGCTGTCGAGACAAGAGTACGCCGTCGGTCGGCGCGGAGTGAGCGATTGTCTGTGCGTCCACGCTGGGAAGCCAACAGAAAGGTAGGTCGCGTTCAGATCAGCTGCGAGGACTGAGCGATGAGCAGAGCACACTGACTGAGCAAGCAGGAGCAATTCCGTGTGCCTGCTCATGCATGGCGCGCGGGCTCCCGTCCACGTGGGGGAACGGGCGAACGCGACGCACGACGGCACGGGGGGCACCGGCAGCTCACGCCGCGCCGAAACGGGCAAGGGAACGCGTCCCGAGCACGTGACGTTCGCTTGGAGGGAGGGATGCAGCTGGCCGCGGCCTGGCTGTCAGGCACTGCGTGCGATCGGAACGGAGCGCTGCCGTGTGCGCTCCCCGCTGCGTGCTCCTGGATTTGGATGATGCGGAACCGACCGCGACCGGGCGATCTTGTCGGTGACCCGGCCTGGAGATCTGACCCGCTCGGCTCGGCCACTCTCCGTCTCTTCATGAGAGCTAGCGCTGCTAGGTGAGCTGTCGCCCTCCCCCCTAGCTACGTCACTGGCGTGGCAACTGGCGAGCAGCATGCCTGGCTCTCGTAGGCGTAGCCTAGCTAGTAGGGTACTGCGCGTACGTCTCTCTAGCGTGGGTGATTACGTACGTACTCCGTACGTATCGCAGCATTGTACGTATGCCCTAGCTAGCTAGCTAGCACTAGTGAATTAATGTACTAAGATTTGGTTTGACCCGGTGCGATCTTAAACGTCGCATTTTGATCGTTGATAGCATCTCATCATACGCTAAAAGCCAATGGTATCAAAGTTAATAAATCATTAGATTAGTTGATGTGATGGTCAAGGATTGAAATGTTGCAAGTCTGGGTTACACACGCACATTGCAGAGATGCACCGAAACCTACGTACTTCGGGGCTTCCAATCTGCATGCGGGACTGTACATGCATGCTCTGGGTGAGCGGGCCTCCAAGATCAAGCCAAGCCCACGCACTGCAGGCCGCGCCTGGGCCTCGGATCAAGAGCCTACAAAATTAGCCTACATGTTTTAAGATCGAGTTCAAAGAAGAAAAATAATCAGGTTAAGATTTTCGTATATCAGTGAGCTCTAGCAAAAATAGTTAAGGAATGAGTTGGATCGTGATCCGGTACTGAAGCCATGATCCATTACCACAATATTGCGATATCCTCCTCATGTTTTAAAATATAATTATTTTTGAAAAAACATGAAAAGGAAAAAACGTTACAGGAGACTGGAAGCCAGCCCGAGAGGCCAAGGTGACCGTGCATCGCAAGAGCGAGCTTGCTCCCGTGCACAAACGACTAACATAAAGTTTGATCAAATAACATAAGAACGACCGAGCTAGCAGCCTATAGTAACTGGGAGACTTGTTAATTGTTATTCGGGGAAAAATACTCTATAAATTCTTCTTATTTAAAAAGGGTCGCTACATTCATGCTCACATGGCCAAACCCTAACACCTCCCTCATGGCAACAACACCTCCAAGCGCGCAGGCCGGTCCATGTGCATTGGGCCTTTCTTTTTGCCAGCTCTTCCTCCTTGCATGTTGCATGGATAGTCCAACAACATTTATGTACCTTAACATCCATTAAACAAATGGATAAACCTATAGCATTATTTCTCACCATCCTTTTTCTCTATATTTTCCTATA
Organism: Panicum hallii; assembly: GCF_002211085.1. Classification (NCBI taxonomy): domain Eukaryota; kingdom Viridiplantae; phylum Streptophyta; class Magnoliopsida; order Poales; family Poaceae; genus Panicum; species Panicum hallii. Next base: position 53,510,394 of record NC_038050.1, read on the forward strand.
TATTATTTAAAACTAGTGCGATATAATTCTAGGGAACAATAAAAAAGGATCTGCACACTTACTCCAACAACTTATCATCTGCCATAACCATCACTATAGCACATTCTACCTTGGTCCTTAAGATTCCGTTTGGATTCAAATGCTAAGGGATGAAAGCCCTAAACTTTAACACTAGATCATCCAAATGGGAGTGCTAATGGGGTGGGCTAAACTTTAGCTAAGGCTTAAAAACTTTAGCATTTGTGCATGCTCAACTTTAACTTTCACTTCTCCAAACAGACCCTAAGTCGTGTGAAGGAAACCGGTACAACTTGGGTCACTCTTTTGTTTTGTGTATATTTCGGATTTCCTCATGTACAGTACAAACGAAACTAAATGGGTAGATAAAAAAGGAGCGCAAAATGATAACCATGAGAGGATGATCATGATCGAGTCCTAGTCTTCCCTCACATTTAGAAAAGAAAAGGACCTAGCTAGAGCTAGAGACACTCCGAATTTAATTTAGTTTTTGACGTTAACCCATCCATGCCCGCATGGGCCAACCTAATTACCCCCCCCCCCCCCCCCCCCTCCGAAAACAGCACCTCCAAACACAGGCCGGTCCATATATTGGGTCTTTCTCTTTCCCAGCTCTCCTATCTTGCATGAATGGATTGTCCAACAACATCTACTCTCTTATTTTACCATGTTTTCTCTATATTTTCGATAAATGCACAACTAGTGCAAAATAATTCTAGAGAAAAAAAATAAAGGGTGCGCGCACTATAGCCACGAGCTGCTGATGTGTTAGTCCTAGTTTTGGCTTATATACATTGAAAAAAAAAGGAGAGAAAGACCCGGTGAGACTCCAGGTTTAATTTAGTTTTTGACGTTTAGTTTTGTTATCTTTTTGGGATTTTGTAGGGATAAATAAAAAAAACGTGCATCACTGGACGTGGGGTCCCTTACGGCTTGATCATGTCAACGCAGGGAACGACGGAAGAGTAGCCGTCATGACTCCTGCGGTGGCGGGGCGCGTGGAAAGCGTGCTCGCCGAGCCGCAACGAAGGCGCAGGCCGCCGGGTCAGAGTCAAACAACAACTGCTCCTCCACACGGCAGCCGGGAGGGCTACGGAGGGGAGGCGACTAGGCAACGAGCCACCCACCCACCCCGCAACTACCTGCTCCCGGCCTCGGCCTCGGCTCTTTTCCTCATCTGCGTGACCCCCTCGCCTCGACCTGCCCCCCTGCCCTCTTCTCGCCCGCGCCTGTGCTCGCCACACGCGACGCGACCGCCCCCGCCCAGCAGCCCAGCCGGAAGGAGAAGAGGATCCCGCTCCGCCGCCTGCTCGTCGCTTCGATTCGGAGGTGACCTCTCTTTCTTCGCCTTCCTGGATTTCTCCGTCTTCTTCGCGGCCCTAGGATCAGGATGCATGCGGATTCCTTTCTAGAGAGGGAGGGTTCGATTAAGGACGGGTGCTTGCAATTGCAACTGGTGTAAGGTTAAGTCAATTGTTGGAACCCTTGATGAAAGGTTCGATTCGTTCCTACGAGTATTGAATTCCAATTGCAGCTGCAAGACGGATTTCCCACCAATTTATTGGCCCCTTGCCGTCGTCGCTGCTCATCATCAACATCTCAATAGCAAACAATGGGCCTGGGAAGTAAATTTGGGTGCTTTTGCTCGGCAGGTTAGGTCCGCATGTGCCAACTGCTGTTGGGTATAGGTAGGCAGGTCAACAATCAACATGTGCTATATACAACTACTACTCAACTGATTCATTCATGTAATAGCACAAAACAAAAGGTTCTTGTGCTTTAGGCTTGCCAGCTTACTTTGCCTGTGAAACAACTCAATGTTCGTCTTCAGAGTTCAGACCATCTTAGCATACCATTAATCTAGTCTAGGTTTGACTTTACACATGATGATAGGAGACGAGTGGCAGTATGATTTATTATGGTTTCGACTCATGTAGTCTCTTTGCTCAATTGCTCTCTCAACAATTCTGCGCTTGCAGGTCGAGTTACCGGAGGTCTCCATATGGACTCAGCTTTTCGAAGAGCTCTCAATGAGCCAACGTGCTTGGAACAAACTGTCGTCCAACAAGGGATTGAAAGATGCCCGTTCCTGAGGAACATCAATGAGCCTACAAGCTTTTCCTTCTCGTCTGTCAACTTTCCTGTTCCTGTATGTCCTTTACATTCCTATCCTCCTTCCATTACCATACCATCCAGTATGTCTGAAGATCACATAAGTCCTGCATGCAATTTCTGAAGTGTATTGTTTGCTGCTTTTGAAGGCAAGAGGAGCCAAGGGACCAATTTTTGAAGATGGACCTAACTTTGACACAGCATTTCGAGTTTTCCATGGTAGAGATGGGGTGGTCCCACTTTCAGAAGGATCATTTCCACAGATTGAGAAGCCATTGCCCAAGCCCAATCCTGAGTTCAACCCCCTGGCGGCCAAAGCAGCAACCATCAGTCTATCGGCATTTGGAGGCTTTTTCAGCTTTGGTGACTTCTCAAATAAGCGCAATAAGAAAAATTTCAACAAAAAGAACCCCAACAACCTCCCCCAGGTAATTTTGCTTCCTCTTAGATAAGATTTGTTTCCCCAATTACCATCCTTTTTAATCTTCCTTGTCTCATGCATCCTAATGTTCCAGTATTGTCTAATGTGGTCCATCTCGTTCACCACCAAAGGAAGTAATTTATTGGCAGCAGTAGACATATTTTACAGGGTGTTTCTGAACCGTCCTTTATAATGCAAACACCAAAATGGGCATGGAATAAAAATGTTAACATGTTCTTTTGCAAAGGAGCATTTCATCCAAATATTCAATTGTCTGATTTTGCTTTCCCTGGAATTTCAGAATAAAGGCCAGTCTAACAATCATGAAGCACTGAGCAACGAGTGGCTGGAAAATGGCCAATGTCCACTTGCAAAGTCATATAGGGCATTAAGTGGCGTCGTACCTCTTGTGGCAAAGATGATGACACCCCCAGCTGGTATGAAACTGAAGTGCCCGCCTGCGGTGGTTGCTGCCCGCGCAGCAATATCCCGTACAGCCTTTGCAAAGGGGCTTCGCCCTCAGCCCCTGCCAACAAAAGTACTGGTGATTGCATTGCTTGGTATGGCAGCAAATGTTCCTCTCGGCATCTGGAGGGAGCACACACAGAAGTTTTCAGTGCAGTGGTTTGCTGCAGTGCATGCTGCGGTGCCTTTCATAGGGATGCTCAGGAAATCTGTGCTGATGCCAAAGAGCGCCATGGCCCTTACTATTGCTGCCTCAATATTGGGTCAGACAATCGGGTCAAGAGCTGAACGTATCAGATTGAAGAGGGTGGCTGCGGCAAAATCAGCAAGCGAGGGCCATGATACTGCCGACTGCATCAAAGAACCGATGAGTCTAAAGACTGGAAACCGTAATGTTGTTCAGTTCTGGGACCCGCTTGCCCTCAGAGTCGAGAGCACAGTGGGCACAGGTTCCCCAGCAGTCCTTGTCCCTGCCGTTGGTGGTTTCATTTGATGACTGGATTGGCTTCATTTCGATTGTATCAGCATTGCTGATTGTTGTATTCTTTTTCTGCTCAAAACAAATCGATTATTGTATTCATTACTGTACCTGTGAGTTTAAGAAAGAGTTACTGGTCACGTCAAATTCTTCACTCCATTGTGGACGGCACATTTCAGTGAATAATTTTGAAAACATTTTCAGAGTTGAGGACTGATTGCTCTCCTTGAAATCTCTCTGGAAATATGTATTTCCTAAGCCAACCAGGCTGAAGCATAGATACCATCATTGCATGTGTTAATCAGGTATAATATGCGGTTATGTATTTGCTGTGTTTGATTAGACTTGTCTTCATAAAGGAAATGCTTGAAATAGAATGAAGAAGCTTACTTTGTGTTCATTTGTTGTTTGGTCAAAAGTTCAAAGGGTTGCCTGGTCTCATTCAACGCCACATGCCAAAAATGGTCAGAAGTCAGAATCATCCAGATCATTCCAACCCTCAATAACACCAGAAACTTGCAATGCCAAAACACAACAGGACTAGCTGCGTGCTCAAAATCAATTCAGTAACATTGGCGCAAACCAGATCAATAAGCTACCGCTAGTGCTAGGATTTGTTTAACAGCTACAGGTAATCAAAAGCAACTGATTGCTGAAGAACAAGCTCAGATTCGTGCAAAAACACAACTTTTTAAACTACTAGTATATTTCATCATCGGGGACATCTGGCGTAAGAAACTTCTGCGGATCCTTGTACAACTCTTCATAGTTGTACTTAGGCTTCACCCTCTCTGGGACAGGCTCAAGTGGAATGATACTGTCTCCATCGATCACACCATCGATGATTCCATAATCAACAGCCTCAAGAGGACCCATGTACCGGTCTCGGTCAATGTCTTTCTCAACCTGCTCGAGAGTGCGGCCCGTGAAGCCTGATACGAGCCGAATGACATTCCTCTTGTTAGCCAATATCTCCTTGGCTTGGACCTCTACATCCAAGGCTTGCCCACTTGCACCTCCCACAGGCTGATGGATCATAATCCTTGTGTTGGGCATGGCAAATCGCTTGCCCTTTGTGCCACCACCAAGGATTATAGAAGCTGTTGATCCAGCTATGCCCAATCCAATAGTGGAGACATCTGCCCTCACAAGCTGCATTACATCATAGATGGCCATTGTTGCGCTGAAAGAATAACCAAATAGTGGATAAGAAAATGATAGGATGTTATATCAACAGATCTATGACGAACAAATGGACAAAAAAACTGTATATGCTCTAGCTTATGATTCACTTATCATGTTCCCAGTTTGATTGTGATAGAATAAGCAGTCACCAGCAAGGCACAATACAGAGTCAAATAACCGTTTGATCAGACCAATCAGCACAGGGATCACAAACGCTGCGGATTTGAATTATGAATTATCTGTTCCTTACAAGTTCTGTAATGATCATGGCTAGATTTTGGTAGTGCATATGAAGTCTTAGATCAATAGGCTTGGGATTCAGTCAGTGCATTGCTGCTTCAGGAATTTACGCAGGCTAGGTGGAGCTGTGGACAAGATTTGCATCTACGCTTGGAGATATCAGCTGAAAAATAAAGTGAGCGAATAATCTTTGCAGGAATTTAAGAATTCTGCAAAACCTAGCTGGTCCGCAAGGAGTGAATCATTGACGGTCAGTACTGCAAGGAAGCAGTGAAAAATCACACAGGGATGAGTAGATGACTGCAGACATAAAAAGAACAGGTCCATCCTGATAATGTTCTCAAAAAAAATGTCACAGGTTCATGTAGGCTTGGATTAATTAATTGACAACATGGATCGAGAATAGTGTAGAACTGTAGCCTACATATCTTTTTTTCCTATCCTCGAACGCTCAAACATACCCGTTTTCATAGCATAAATGGAAAAAAACTGGGTCCTATGTGAAACCAAATACTATCTCCACCCATCAATTTAAGGCAAATTTTGGTATGTGAAAGTCTCCATAAGTATATCTTTTACCATTAGTTTCTCTTACAATATATTATCAATTGTGAAATCAAAATCATCTTAAAACAACTTTGAATACAAATCTATTGATACAAATATTGTGCATGAAACACAATATAATTTCAAAACCCACAAAGTTTGACATTGAGTGGGAACCATTCTTCGATGATTTGAGAACATTAAGACATCAAATGCTGTCTCGTACCCTGAAATTTTGCAGCAAATTGTTAAGGCTCAATTTATTGTATTGTCATAGTGAGGCCATTGCTGTAACATCTCCTTTTTCTTAATCTACATATACATGTTTAGGTGTACTAAACATAATTTTAGTGTCAACACTACTCAGAAGCTATCAACTTTGCTTATATTAGTGGTTGATATGTTTATGTCAACTTGGTATCAGTTGCTACGATCGCCCAGGCTCTACAAAATTTCTAGGTCCGCCACTGTTATTTTGGCCGCACAATTCCGTGGTGATGCAAAACATAGAGCAACTGGCAGAGGTATTGTTGTTCTGATGTAAGGTTTGCTGAGAAATTGCAGAATGTACTCCAGAAGCCAGAAGCTGTTTTGTGTAAGGACTCGAGGAGTTTGTATATTGCAAAAGTGGTAACAAGTGTAGTCCTTGGGTTGGATTTATAAGTGAAGCAGGCATAGAAATTAGGAGTAGTCGACGATGATGACTGGACGAGTACATGAATGCAAGTGGAGGAGGGTTGAAATGGAAGCCTGGAAGGGAAGGAAGAGAGGACCGTACCTGAGGGAGCCCCCAGGCGAGTTGACGAAGAGACGGATGTCGGAGTCCGGGTCGATGGCGTCGAGGAGGAGGAGCTGGCTGACGACGGCGTCTGCGAGGAAGTCCTCGATCTCGTTGCCGAGGAAGACGATGCGCTCCCGGAGGAGGAGGCCCATGACGTCGCCGGCGCCGCCCCCACCGCCCGCGCCATCCGACTCCGCCCGCCACAGAGGGGCATGAGGCGCCAGCGCGGCGCAGGGCCTGAGCCTGAGGAGGGACCCTTGTTGCGCCGGCTGCGAGGGGACCCAAGCGCGAGCGCCAGCGCACGGCCGCCTCACGCGAAGAGCCGCCGCCGCCGCCGCGACGGAGAGGGACGCTGTGGCACTGGCACTCCCGGCCGCCATATCTAACTAACGGGATCGAGCTGAGCTGCTCTGGAGGAGCGGCCGGCGGCGGCGTTCCCCGCCAGAGGGAAGGGGGCACAGCAGAGAATGGAAGAAATGGATAACACAGCTCACTTCAGTCTTCCCTTCTTCTCCGGCACAGCGGAAAGGGAAGACATTTCATGGGCCTTGTGCTATATGGGCTGAGCCGTATTTCTCTTTGGGCCTATCTGTATAATCTTGTTGGTCCACTTCGCCCACACACTGCCGGGCAGATCTGTTAGGATTGTCACTGGTCCAGCAAGTCAAGGAAAGCAGGCCGAGCGCCACCCGGCGTCGGAGGAGAGGACGACGGCGACGAACCCGGCGGCTCGGCTCGGCGTGGCGTCGGGGATGGGGGACGGGCGGGGGGGCGGCGCCAACCGCCCGGCGTGGCTGCAGCAGTACGAGCTGGTGGGCAAGATCGGCGAGGGGACCTACGGCCTCGTCTTCCTCGCGCGCCTCAAGCCGGCCCACCCGGCGCCCGGCCGGCGCGGCCCCCCTATCGCCATCAAGAAGTTCAAGCAGTCCAAGGAGGGGGACGGAGTATCGCCTACCGCGATCAGGGAGATTATGGTGCGCGCTTCCTTTACCTTGCTTCTTCCGCTGCGCTTTCTATCCCCTCCCCTTCCCCGGGCTGGAGCGCCAAACCCTAGCTTAACCTACCTGATTGCTTCCCAGCTCCTGCGCGAGATCAACCACGAGAATGTCGTCAAGCTCGTCAATGTCCACATCAACCACGCCGACATGTCCCTTTACCTCGCATTCGATTACGCGGAGCATGACCTCTATGTCTGACGGTGTATTCAATTCAATTACATTATGCGGAGCATGAACACCGTGTCTTATCCTAATTGATTAACCGAATCACCCAACCATTACCGCAGGAGATTATCAGGCATCACAGGGAGAAGCTAAATGCCCCCATTAACCCCTACACTGTCAAATCCTTGCTGTGGCAACTGCTCAACGGCCTCAACTACCTTCACAGGTAGCCAGAGTATATACTGCTGCTTTCTTTGTAACTTCCTACAGAAATATCTGTGGCTAACCTCAGCAATCTCCGCCTACGCTTCTGCAGCAATTGGATTATCCATCGAGATCTCAAGCCTTCTAACATACTGGTATGTGCCACTTGGAGATAGACAAATATAACTGCACAATTTGTGCAGCCTTTTCCTGTTGCTGATAGTGCTTCCATATGTGCTGCAACAGGTCATGGGAGAAGGAGAAGAACATGGAATTATAAAGATTGCTGATTTTGGGCTTGCTAGGATATATCAAGCTCCGCTGAAAGCATTGTGTGACAATGGGGTGAGTACCTTCATCTGCATGCCTATTTGCTAGCATGCGTGCTGCTTTCCTCTGTTCCTCTTTCAAGGAATACAAGTAGTGGAAAACATGCTGCCAAGGAATAATTGGCCACTTACTAAATTGTTGCCTCTTCTGATAGATTTGAGGCTTAGAAGATGCATACACCCATAAAAAAACACCTCAGTCCTCTGCACAATTTTTAATCTATATGTTCTTATTGTTTTCTCTTAGCATGTGCTTTGTTATCAAGATCCACTTTGTATATATATGTCTAACCAAATATTTTCAGGTTGTTGTAACTATCTGGTATCGTGCTCCCGAGCTATTACTTGGGGCTAAACACTACACAAGCGCTGTTGGTATCCTTGCCAGGAGAGCAAAATCATATCTCCTTTACCTTTTATTTCTCTGCATTCGATTCAATTCAGTTGTTTCGTTAAATTATTTCTAGATATGTGGGCAGTTGGTTGCATTTTTGCTGAATTGCTGACCCTGAAACCACTGTTCCAAGGTGTCGAAGCCAAAAATACTCCAAACCCGTTCCAAGTATGGGCACTCTCACTCAAGTAATTATTGTTGTTACCTTGTTTCCAGATTAGATCAGAGACCAAAACTGCCACATTAACATGCAAGTAAAATAACAGTCGTGTCTGGTGGAACCCAGGCTGCAGATACTTGTATATTGTTGTCTTGTATGTTCTGCTGCAATACATCAAGTAGAAGTTTTCTTCTGTGTGTGCCATTCATTTGCAACTTATTTATCTCACAGTTGATTTGCGCATGCCTTGTAGCTTGATCAACTGGACAAGATTTTTAAGGTCTTAGGTATGGATGACCCTTCCTCTTCCATATTGTTCATTCTGCTTTGTACTCTTGTATTTGTTATAATCCAATCCTTCTGCAGGCCACCCTACAGTTGAAAAATGGCCTACCCTTGCCAATCTTCCATGGTGGCAAAACGACCAGCAACACATTCAGGGCCATAAGTAGTATGTTCGACATTTTTTAGCTGCTCTAAGCTACAAAACTATTGTTTTACATCAATAATCAGTTGTTAAGGTAATCATTCTCCCTTGCAGTGAGAACCCAGGTCTCCATAACATTGTTCACTTGCCACAGAAGAGTCCTGCATTTGATCTTCTCTCAAAAATGCTTGAGTATGTTGCTCATTGCTCTCTAGCTGTTAACAATTCAACAAAACTAATACTTTGATGCTTTTTTGTTGTTTTATTCACCATGATATTATCTTGTTCTAGGTATGATCCTCGAAAGCGTATAACAGCTGCACAAGCTCTGGAGCATGAGTAAGTAACTAAGTACTTTCACATTTTCATTGCTCTTTATTTTCCTTGTGGCCTGGCTGTACATTTTGGCCAATTCCAACATGCATATAATTAGCCTTCTATTGATCAATTTGAATAGATTGCCTGAATCTACCTAGCAACCTTGCAAAAGACATAGCATTTAACACACTGGAACCATATTGTGGACCATTGTGACAGGTTCTTGTCAAACTCTGAATCATGCGTTAGCTTTTTGTACTCATGGACTTTAAGTAATCACTAAACAATGACTTGGCTATGCTTAATTCTGATATACTGGCTGCCGTTATTTCCATTTTGGATTATGTTTCGTTACCTTGATTTCATTTATTCAGATGTTACAATAGTTATTTTTCCTTGAACACGCAGGAGAGCTGCGTATCTTTGTATTATAGAGAGAAAGAAAGAAATGATCCCTTACAAAAGCAACCATCATGCCTCACCTAGGAAATACGATGAGGTTGCTGTACAAACTATGAGTTAATTGCCCAAAAAGAAATAAATCAAAACGACCGAACTTGGACTATTTAAGCTAGCCCCAGCAAAGCACAATAAACTCATCTCCTGTTTGAAGAAATGCTGTATGTTCAGGAGGGAAGGGCAGGCACTATCGAACACACACTTGTTACTTTGATTCCACAAGGTCCAAGCCCCCAGGATCACAAAACTCTTAAATCCCTTCCTTTGGGTCTTGTCTATCTGTCAACTTGCTTTTCTCCACCATTCTGCGAAGTTCTGTTCATTGCGCTTAGGAACAACACTCTCAAGGCCGGCAGGGGCTAACAGGTTCAGATGTTACAATAGTAAAAACTAAAAAGTGACATCTATATGAAATAGATTGCAATACCTTTTTTAACTTTTTTGTTTCCTTTTCTATTCTTATTTATATTGTCATTAGTACAGATCTGTACCTTTTGAGACACAAAGCAACCATTAACTGTTAGGATCGAAGGTTACTTGGACTAGTCAATACCCCTGTTCATATTTGTGCTTCCTGAATCACATAGTCAACATGAGGATAATGGTTTCTGGGTTCTAGTATCTGTTTTTTCAATGTTAGAAGTTTGATGATATTTGTTTAGCTTATACAAAGGTTAACGTTGTTCCTGTTCTAGAAAGTTGACACGCCTCTCAAGTACTAATGCAGTAATGGTGTGGTGTGGGTGGCTTCTTTTTAATACACATTTTTTTCTGAATATGCTCATTTTTTTGCTTAGGTACTTTCGGATGGACCCACTACCTGGAAGAAAGTAAGTTATGTGTGACCAGAGTCTTAACTCTTAATTGCCTATGTCAAAGAAGTACCTGTTAGTTTGAATGGCTACCTGCAGAATCTCTCAGATGTTTTACCATAATATTTCATCTAGAAAGCAAAAGGATATTTCCCATACTCCTGACAGAAATTGTTTTCTGGTTAGCGCGCTTTTACCATCCCAGCCAGGGGAGAAAATTGTGCAATATCCTGTTCGTCCAGTAGACACTACAACAGATTTTGAAGGAACAACAAGCCTTCAACCAACTCAGGCGGTAACACAACTCTTCCTAAGCCCTTGTTTTCCAATATCTGATTAAGTAACCGAACTTCTTGTTAGTTGCGAATATTCACCTGCAGCATAAATGTGAAATCTTGTCAAGTTGTCCGCATTATATTCACATGTAGCATTTCTGCATTTCAGCCTTCAGGGAATGCGGCTCAAGGTCAATCTGTATCGAGATCAATGCCACGACAAATGCCGCAGCAACCCATGGTTGGGATGCCAAGAGTAGCAGCTGGTACAAACATGGCTGCCTTCAATGCCGCGTCGCAGGCTGGCATAGCTGGCTTGAATCCTGGTAACATCCCTATGCAGAGAGGCGCAGGTGGCCAGTCTCATCCGCACCAGGTAATGTCACCATTCTCTTTGTCTTTAAAGAAGATGTGATTGTGGAAGAACTTCCGTTGATGTGTGCAACAAACAGTTGAGAAGGAAGGCTGACCAAGGGATGATGCAAAACCCTGGGTATCCTCAGCAGAAGAGGCGGTTCTGACGCTGACAAGGGAGGGCCATCTGGCTACTGACTGATGTGTAACACTCTATTGTTGTGTCATGTATATCAGGTGTTTGCAACACGTTGGCTGTGTAATCTTGTTGTAATTTGTTATCAGCATTTGTATGCAAATGCTGATACTTGTAAAACATGAAATCAACGAGATACTAGCCGTTCTAGCGACCTAAGCTGCTTCAATCTGGCTGACCTAAACATGAAAGGTGCTGTATGGTTTGTGACCCAGCGGACCAGTCAAATCTTGGCCATGCTCCAATAAATATTTGGCTGGCCAATTACTTCTTTCCGAAATTAATGGGCACATATTCCATTAAACCCTATTGTAAGTAGTAAATGCACACAGGAGTGCCAGGCAAAAGACTGAATGGCCAAAACGGCCGTCCCTATATTGGCCGGCCCAGAATTTTGACCGCGTACCAAATGCTATTCTTTTAGGTAATATTTTAATTTGCACACTCTAATTCTTGCTTGAATCTGATTTTTCAACCCGTCACTCTAATATTCAAACAAGTCAAAATGCACCGTCCACCCACTTGCGTTGGGCCCCACCACTCAGCCTCCTCTTGGCCTCCACGTCAGCAAGATTGAGTATGCTACGCGTAGCATAGTCATGGTCGGAGTTCAACAACATGCCCCGGCATCAGATGGGGGAGGGGAAGCCCCCACTGCCACATGTGCATCTAAAACTGAGTTGAATTGGATTGAAAATCAAGCTCAGTAAAGAGATAAATTGGGCAAAATTGGACTTTACTATCTTTTTAAATCAAAATGTTATTTGACTTTGTCATTTGGCATAGAATTTGACAGAGGTTGCGAAACCTAGCGTTTGTAGTGGAAATGTGGAACTTACCATGTAGTTTCGAATTCTCGATTTAGCGTTGGTGCTTGTATTTATACTTTTGTAAAAGAATTTATTATAGGAATAACGGTGTGGTCGTGACGTGAGTGTCCATATGCGTGTTTATACGTGCTGACGTGCGTGTATTGAAAAAAAAAGGGAATTTTGAGTCGGGTTCCCTGAAGCGTTGAACTTGAAACCAAAACCCGGATCGGTCTCGCCCATGGCGCGTACGGGGGATCGCAAAGGCCGGCCTGGGCCGGATTCGTCGGGCTTTAACTGAAATAAGACGGCCCAACACCGCCTAAAGTATGCGTTCACGCCTTTATTACGGTTTGCCAGCTAACATGCCTTGTTTGCCTGCTCGGTTTCGGCGGTCGCCTCCCCTCCTCTTATTCCTCCTCCCCTCTCCGTGCGGGGAGGCAGGCAAGCTCAGACCGGGGGCGTGGAATCCGACGCCTTCCCTCTCTCGCCGAGCGGCGGCTAGGCTTCGTCCGCATCTTCTTCCTCATCGTCGCCGCCATCCGCCGCCGGACGGCTTCGACTCCGACCTCCTCCGACTGTCCCGCGGTTCGTCCATCCTCCTACTCCTCGATCCCCTTTCATTTCATTGCTCCTCGATTCCAATCTGCTAGTCTAGCGTTCCCAACTCCCCAACCCTAATCCCCCGAATCGCTTCTCCTCCCGCCCCCTGTGGAACAGGACGGGCAGGTGGATGGATGGGGATATGCGTATGGCAGATCACCCACACCCCCGCGTTAATTTTTTTTTAAGGTTCGGACGTGTGGTAACGAATCTCGTTTCCTTGCGCACAGGCCTTCCTCTACGAGTTCACCCGACCGATCGATTCGATTCCATGGCCGGCTGGAGCAATTCCACCGGCACCGGCACCGGCGGTGGCGGGCGAGGAGCAGGAGGAAGAGGCTTCACGAATCGCCACTTTACTAATTATAACAGTGACATGATCCACGGTGGTTCCAGCGGCGGCGGCGGCGGCAGGTGGAGAGGAGACAGGTCGAGGGGGAGGCCACCTCCACAGCCTCACTATTGCTACCGCCCTGTAGATGCTGCTCATCGCCAAGCCCAACCTGTATCTGAACAACAGGCTGCATCCTCCACTTCCAGTCGCATCCAACAGCGAACATATCCGATCCCGACGGCAGACAAGTCATCCGCCTCCGGAACTGCGGCTCCTCCCAGCACCAGGGAGCCCGATGACAAGGCTACCCGCAGTGCCGCCAACTTTGAGTGCAACGTCTGCTTTGACATGGCTGCCGAACCCGTCGTCACCAAGTGCGGCCATCTCTTCTGCTGGGAGTGCCTCTATCAGTGGCTCCATGTTCACTCCAACCACCGTGAGTGCCCTGTCTGCAAGGGCCAGGTCGCCGATGACGCGATCATACCCATCTATGGGCGTGGTGGCTCTGCAGCCTCTGTAGACAACGCACCGCCAAGGCCCACCGGAGCCAGAGTTGAGAGCTCCAGGCAGCAGCAGCTGCTGCCAACTTTCCCTCCCACCGTACATGTGGATGATGATGAGGAAGACCCCTTTGATTTCCCAGGCATGATGAACTTTGGTTTTGGAGCTACAGCTACCTCACTCAGAGATGCTGTCATGAGCTTCATGCCTCCCAGCTTTCAAGACATGGCGCTTGAAGAGTTTGATGACTACTACTATGAGTATGACACCGATGACTTTGATGAGGTCTATGACTACAATTGGCTGGGTTTTCCAGTGTTTGGATCTGCTGGGGCTGAGGCTGGCAATCCCATTTCTTCACAGGCACATGCTGATATGATCAATATTAGGAACAACATTGTTGGCGCTACCACTGGCATCTATCATCAGCAAGAAGTTGGCTACCCTGGTGCGAACCCTCATAACAGAGGGAGACGTCGCCGTAATCGTGCAAGGCCATCAGCAGATAACTCGAGCACCAACGGGATGGTGATGGGTGGTGCTTTCTACCGCGACAACGGTGCCAGTTATAATGTTAGTGCAGGTGCTTCTTCTCGGCCTAACGGCGGCTGGGTTGAGAGAAGAGGAAGAAGCAGCAGGAATTCAAATGCAGCTGGTGGAAGAGGAGGGATGCAGGATAGCAGGAGACAGAGGACACATTACAATTGATGCCAATTTTCGGTGAGGCTCGATGACAGCAGTGTTGAGATAAACAAACAAAGTTGTCAATCCTTCTTCTTCTTTTTGTTTCTCTCTCTTCATCCTTTTGTAGTCCGTGGCTATGCGCAGCCTTGGTAAACATACTGGACGCATTTTCGTTCTTTTCCCTGATGGAATGTGTGGTAGACTGGCTGAAATACTCTGCTTGGTTGGTGTTAGTACATCTGATACATGCACTAGAGTCAAGCTTATGGCATTGGACTAGTTAATACATGAGTTAGCCGTCTTGTTAATTCGTTAACTCTGCAGCGCAGGCAAAAAAAGTTGTAGCAGACGGTACTTTCTTCTCAATTCTACGAGGAAGCATGAGCACTCAGATCTTTTCTACCATGGTGTCTAGAAGCAAAAACCAATTGATTTATTTTGTGTTCACTTTATGTCATGGTCAATTCAAATGTCTGGAGAGCAGCAAAGTAAATGTTATGATGTTCGCTGGAATTGGATCGCAAACATTGGAAGGACAGGTTTAATTTTTCTGTTTGATTCATATTCTCTTCTGCCATACAAATACGAATACATTGGATCAGTTAACTGCATATGTTTCTCCAATGGGTAGGTAGCTAACAATAAGCCTAAAAACTAGTAAAGCTGAAACAAGAATTGATAAGAGTACAGGATAAGCTTGTGATGGCAAGCATGTTGTAGAAGACTAGGGAGCTAGTTGTCGTCTCCGTAGGCGAGGAAGCGGTAGCGCTCCTCGTAGGGGCCGTCGAAGTAGAGGTCGGCCTCGAACCAGCGCGGGTACCTGACGAGGTCCCCGGCGACGAAGTGCATGTAGTCGTCGCCGTGGACGGCGCCGGCGGGGATCACCTTGACCTCCCCGGACACGATGTACACGAGCTGGTCCACCTGCCAGTCCCACGGCATCCGGCACCGCCCGCCCGTGCGCCACGACGACCACGTCTCCATCACGCGCAGCGCCTCCGCGCGCGCCCGCGCCGCCGCGCCGCGCTCCACGCGCACCTTGTACACGTCCTCCAGGGGGCGCCCCAGCAGCGCGCCGCCGCCGCCGCCAGCGACGACGACGTCTCCCGGTGCCGCTTCTGCGGCGGCTCGTAGCTTTCCTTTTCCTCCTCCTCTAGTAGAGCTGATTGGAAGACTAGGAAGCGGAGGCGACCGCCTGTGCGACGCGGGCAGCAAGAGATGGAACCCGCCAGTGCTGGCGGCGGCGGCGGCGGGCCTCATCGCGGCTCTCTTCTCCTTTTCTCTCCCCTCTGGGCTTTGGCTTGGGTTTTGGTTCCTCTGCTTCTCTCTCTATGCAGAAGCGAGGAGAGGGGAGCGACCGGGCAAGGCAGACCCGCCTTATCCTCTGGGGCTCTGCCTTGCTCCGTTCCTCTAGTAGAGTAGCGGCAGCTGCACAGCAGACTCCAACTGCAGAGAGATAGAGAGGTCTTACGGCTCTAGCACGCCAGAGTGGTCAGTCTTGCGGCTCTATGCTTGGCAGGAAGTCTCCAATGAAACGACCATCATTTCCGTTCAGTAAACGAATATCATCTCAGCAGAATTTCATCAGAACAGACGAGACAAGTAACTCCTCTTGCATCTCAACAAATGGTGCATAGTCGTGCCGCGACTCGACAGGCAGTAGCGCATGAAAGCACGTATGGGGTTCCATTTCTTCAGTTTCAACACCACAAGAGTCAATGTCATCAGTGGTAGTATTTACAACCGCTCCCACACACAATGCATTATAGTGATGATGATGATGTACTCTCAAGTCTCAACTGGCAGAAGAGTCGGATAACACCACCCCTACTCTTCTTCGCAAATGCAAATCATCACCACCAACACCACCAAATCGGCGACCGGTGCTACTACAACTCTGCCAACCTAGCGTTGCCACCAGATGCATCACCCAGTCCATACTCCATAGCAGGTATAGCCAACAGCAATTGGGGAAACACGAAAATAAGGAAACAAAGAGTGCAAGCGCATGGCCTGAATCGCGAGATGATCCTTCAATGGGCGTATCACGAGGATCAAATTTCTGTTCGTCCTGTTACATGTAGTTTCAGGATGACGATGATGATGTTGAGGTTATCCGTCCAGAGGCTCGCATTTCGTCCAGGGTAGTCGCTAGCCAGTCGAGCCCTTCATACAGGCCATCTCCTTTCAGAGCACACGTGCCTTGGATGTGCCAGATGCGGTTCGTCAGGTCGTACAGCCCGAGGCCCTCGCACACCTCCATCGGGGTCATTGCTCCCCTCTGAATTAACAGGCGCATCACCAGAGTGAGCAACAGTTGGGTAAAAACAAAAATACCATTGATACAACAGAGTCAGAATAAATTGAATTGTTGTGAATGCAGGACAAACAAAGGCTAATAATACTACCATAGCATGAAGGATGTATATTCAAGTTAACAATGTGAAACACATCCCACCTGCAAACTTTATGTTTAAAACAAACAAACGACATATTGACATCTTCTGTTCAAAATGATACACAGCTGACTGCAAAAACTACAAATGAAGCAGCTATTTTCAGAACAGACATGGGCATGGCCGCAGACTTTGGCAAGGATGAGAATTTGCAGGTGTATACATATGGATGAACCATATTCATTAACACTACATTCATACAGAAAAGAACCAGGCTCAAACAGAAAAAAAAACATGATTCAGGACAGAAATTCAAGGAGTTCAGAAACCATGCACACTTCCAATAGAAAAATATCACAATATAAACAAACGTTTGAGAGAAAACATTGCTGAACGTACCATATCTTGCTTGTTAGCAAACACCAAAAGCACACTGTTAAGCATAAAAGGGTCATTGATTATAGCCTGAAAGAGATAAGATCCCAACTGGTGAGAACAGGCATTACAAAGAATCTCACTGTATAAAGATACCCTGTAGTAAAAGATATAAACCTGAAACTCTGCTCTGGCTCTCCCGATTCTCTCTCTATCCAGTGAATCAACCACGTAAATCTGCAAATTAAGCAAATAATGAGGAAGGTCTTATATTTCAAGAAAGCAGTGTCTACCACAAATCAATGGCAAGTAAATAAACCAAGGTTGAGCTATAGCATAATGCATGAAGATCTTGACAGCTACAAACCATGAGTGTACCTACGGCAATATTATTTTTCTGGTTTCACTAAGTAAGTGTAGACCATCAGGACCAATAAAATATGCCAAAGTAAAATAGGCTCAGAGGGCAAAAAAGGCTCAAGTTAAGAATCCACAACAATGAAGTCAGTTGACATATTCTTGCGAGTGATACTGTACTTGAACTCTGAACTACAAATACTAAATCAGAAGGTGGAGAACTAAGTGGAACAAACAATATGGAGCAAGCAGCTCCATGTTAAATTGTTACTGCAAATAGATTTTAATTTTATGCTGCTAGAAAAACAGAAATGAGAATAAATGACCAGAGCATCGGTATTGGTGAAGTAGTGCCTCCACAAGGGCCTCAGTTTCTCCTGGCCGCCAACATCCCACACAGTGAACACTACATTCTTGTACTGAACCTTCTCAACATTGAAACCTACAGCATGATAAAGGGCATGGTGTCACTAAACATGTGAATGAACGAAGCGATCAATGCGATAGCTGTTAAGTTGGAAAAAACTATAGTTGGCTAGGGTTGAACCCCAAAGGAACGAAACACAAGCAAACAGGTAATAGAGTTGTACCGATGGTAGGGACGGTGGAGAGAACTTCGCCAATGTGCAACTTATAGAGTATGGTGGTTTTCCCAGCTGCATCCAACCCAAGCATCACCACCTGAAAGCAACCGAGCGGGTGTCCTATCAGATGCATGTTCAGTTAAACAAGGGCGGTGGTACCGGTCTCAAAGTATAAAAGAAGAGGAAACTAAAACATGTAAGCATAATCAATCAATGTCAGGAAGATAGAGACATGGTTGAAACACTTGGGCCCACTTGAAGTGGCGTGGCACTGTACGCGCAATTAAAACACCTAGTCGGCTTAGTCCAGCTAATAAGTGAAGTAAGAATCCATCAATATCATTGGGCATAAGTATGATTTGATACGGTCTATGAAAGATCGCAGCACGCCCTGGCTCATCACTCATCGTTTCCCTCTCCTAGTCTCCTTGGATGGTAATGATCCGCTACTAATTCAGTACAAGAATCAAATCTATGACAGTTACAGACAGGTAAGATTAGCAAAGGACACCATGGCCAGCCAGCATCATGACTCGTCATTTCCGCGCCCTTGATGTTAGTGTTTGGTTGCCAAAACAGAGCTGGCAGATTGCTGGCGGAACACATGATTCACTACCAATTCAGTCCTAAGTGAAATCAATGCTACGATAAGACCGCGACATGCCCGCAACCGCACCTGTGAGCGGATCGGTTCACTGAGGAACCCCGATTCATTGCCGTGTCCTATATCGGGAAGCGGAAAGGGGAAGAGCGAAAGAGGAGGCAGCGTACCCGCATCTCCTTGTTGCCGAAGAAGGCATCGAAGAGCTTCCGGAACGCCTGCCCCATCTCCTGGGCGAGCCGCGCCCCCGACCGGAGCCTCCTGCGCCCTCGATCCAACCGGATCTGCGAGGCCGCCGCGCGGGAGGGTGCAGGGGCGACGAGAGGGCGGTGTCGGCGACGGGAGGCACGGCGCCCCGGATGGAAGGTTCTAGAATGCCCCGAGGGCGGGCGGGCGGGCTAGGTTTTGGGGAAGGATCGGCGGCAAGGACGAGGGCTCGTGCTGTGTGGCCGTGTGGGAGAAGAGAATCCAGGAGGAGGCGAGGCGAGGCTCGAGAGGGGAGGCTGGGCACCGGCCGCACCTGGCCTGGCCAGAGCGGTCTGGTCCACTGGATGCGAATGCGATGCCGGATCGAGCGATCTGGACTGTCCGTCCGCTTGCCGTGCTCGCGCGCCGGCCGCCGGCCTAACTTCAACTAACGAACCAGCTTTTTAGCTGAGGTTAGCTGGATGATGATGGCTCAAGAAACTGATTGTCGCATTGCAGTTGACCTATGCATCCCTACTACTTAGATTCTCGGATCATTTTAGCATTTCTAGATGCATAATATTTGCTACATGTATAGCAAAAATTATATATCTGAAAATATGAAAATGATCTGTACTTCGCAATGGATGGAGGGAGTACTTTACAATCCATCAGGTTAGGTTACTCAATGACGTGTGGGGTCGAATCCTAATTGTTACTTGCACAGCCACGGTGGTATGGATGCAAAATGCAATTACCATCGGTAGAGACCCTCACTACCAACCTCAAACCGATCACATGCGCGCTACTGCTTTTCTCGTGGTTGGATCGCTCTGTCCGTACAGCAGCTGCAGATCGAGATGGCAGCAGCGCAGCTGGCCTACGCTGGTAGCATGACACGACAGCAGTGTCATGCTGCTTACAGTAGATCTTCACTGTCGTGCCGTACTTACACACACAAATCTCAATGTAACGACACTAACTGCTTGGATCACTTGTACAAAATGATGATGGTGCTAGTCTGCTAACAGTGTTGCGAACTCACGATTAGATCTCACAGAACGGTTAATTGGGGAACATGCATGTTACTACTGTACTGTAGTATGGTGTAGTGGTGTATCCTACTCAGAACATTCACTCGCTGCCTAGGCTTTCCATCTGACTGACTGACTGACTGACTGTCTCGGCTGTCTGTATAGTAAGCGCCCGGATCGGGCGGCTGCTGGACTCGCTGTGCTGGATCGACGCGCCCAGCCCAATTTTTTAATCACTCGTCGCCGGCTCCACGGCGGCGGCGACCTGCTTGGGCGTGTACCGGGCGGCGAGCACCATGTAGAGCAGCAGGTTGGCGACGCTGATGACGGTCCAGAGCCAGAAGTAGTAGTCGAGGTGGCCGGCGTTGAGGTCCGGCGCCAGCCACCCGGGCCGCCCCGTCGCGGCGGCCACCAGCGTCACCACCAGCGAGTTCACGTAGAACCCCAGCGACAGCGCCAGGAACGAGAAGGCGGAGCAGATGCTGCGCATCGCCGCGGGGGCCTCCCCGTAGAAGAACTCCAGCTGCGCGATGCCGCAGAACACGTCGGAGCCCGCCACCAGCACGAACTGCGGTACCTGCCACACGATGCTCATCGCCGCCCCGCCGGCGCTGACGCCGCGGAGCCGGCGCCGCTCCACCAGCGCGGCGGTCCCCAGCGCCAGCACCACCAGGAACCGCCCCACGCCCATCCGCTGCAGCTGCGTCAGCCCGCCGGGGCGGCCCGTCACCCGCCGCGCCAGCGGGATGACGGCGGCGTCGTGCAGCGCCACCCACAGCAGCATGAACACCACCTCCACGGACACCAGCGACGCCACGGGCACCTTGAACCGGCCCCCGACCCGCGCGTCCATGGCCATCCCCTGCTGGATGAAGGTGGTGGTCATCTGCCCCAGCGACGCCGCGTACAGCACGCACGTCGCCCAGATGGGCAGCATCCGCACCAGGATCTTCACGCCCTCCACCTCGCTCACCGTGCACAGCGACCACGCGCCCTCCGCCGCCGCCTCCCCCTTCACGATCACGGCGGCCCTGTCCAGGCACCGCAGCCCCTTGGTGCGCGCCAGCTGCTGCTCGTCCTTGGCGTCGTCGTCTTCGTGCAGTGGCGCCGCGGCGCCGTCCTCCAGTTCCAGCCTCACCCTGCGCTTCCTGAAGGCGGCGACGAGGACCCGGATGATGTCCTTGAGCGGGCTCCCCGTGGGCATCTGCACCCGGTACCAGGGTGTGCCGGCGACGAAGGCGAGCGCGGCGACGAGCAGGCAGGCCGTGCCGACGCCGAATCCGAGCGCCCACGCCACGTTCTGCTCCAGCCAGGAGATGAGCGTGCCGGCGATGAAGATGCCGAGGTTGATGGCGGCGAAGAACCAGCTGAAGAAGGCCTGCTTCCGCTCAGGCCGCTCGGCGTCGTCGTCGTACTGCTCGGCGCCGAAGGGGAGCAGCGCCGACTTGACCCCGCCCGTGCCGATGGAGGTCAGGTAGAGCGCCGCGAAGAAGACGGAGAACTGGGTCTTGGTCGCCGGCGCGCAGGACGCCCCCATCTGGCACGCGGTCCCGGGCCGCAGCGACGGGACCGCCGCGGACACGGTGAGCAGCACCAAGCCCTGCCGTCCGTCGATTAATCAATCAATCGAGTTGTTCATGGCCGCATTCATCGCCGGATTGGGCAGAATCAAGGCAAGGATTGAACGGCGCCGAGGTGGGGTGGGGATCAGAAATTCAGAATCAGATGAGTACTCGCTCACCACAAGGTAGAAGGCGATGGAGGCGAGGATGGTCCGGTACTTTCCCCAGTAGCTGTCGGCGAGGAAGGCGCCGATGACGGGGACGATGAAGGTGGTGCCGTTCCAGGTGTCGACGTGGGCGGCGTTGAAGGCGGTGCTCCCGTGCAGCACCGTGGCCAGGTACACCACCAGGTTCAGCGCCACGCCGGAGAAGGCGATGCTCTCCAGCAGCTCGAACACTGCAGGTGCCAGCGCAGGAGGGAATCAGCGACAGCCCATTCCGGATTCCGGAATCGAAGGCGTACGAATCTGAATCAGGATCGAAAGAACGGCAGCACAGGCTCCTGAATTACCTAGGACGATCGCCGGCGCCTTCCAGTTGAAGCGCCGCCTCGCCGCCGCCCCCGGCGCGTCGCCGCCGGACTCCATGGCGGAAACCTGCTGCCGGCGGTGGTGGTGACCGTTGGAGCCGCCGGGAGGGGGCGTCATGCCGCTCTGCAGGGAGAGAACAGGGATGGAAAGATCCAAGATGCGTGTTTAGCGACCTCCTCCAGCGCCGACGACGGAAACGACACGCACGCGGTGACCGTAGAGTAGTGTGATCTCACTCGGGTTAATTGGGTCCCCAGAACGATCTCGAGATAGTATTCCACTCTACTCAAGGAGAGGGAGCTCCAACGCAGGCTAGCCTAGTAGGAGGAGAGGGATGACCGGCTCGACTGTAAATTGTTCCTCATTTAAATACTCTGGGAAACCAGCGAGTCAAAGGAAAGGAGGAGAGAGGACAAGCGAAGCGTGCGTCATCGTCATCGCCGCCGCCTCCGTCGCCTCCCGTAAAACATTGCCTTGTGCGGCGTCGGTCAGCGGTGGCCGCGACATGCATGCCGCGCCAGCGTCTCTGCTGGTTCTCTCTATCCGCCAACCACCTCCCAGCTAGGCAGGCAGGCAAGCCCGGCATCATGAACCGGCGCAGATGGATCGAGCTGTCAATGATGCGATCGCAATGCAGTTCCAACCCAGTACGAGCACGCACGCGAGGACCGGACCGGACGGGCAAACAATCAGTCCTGGTGGTAAGAAAAGAAACTGACCAGCCAAGAACTAATAACTGGATGCCGATGAAATCGCTGGAACTTTTTTGGTAGGAGAGAAAGAATTGCAGCAGAGGAGAATGGATAATGCCAACGCCGGTTACCTGCATCTCCGGAAGCAGGGGGCCGACTCCCCTCTCGTCCCCACGGCTCCTCGTGCCGCCGCCGCCGCCGCCCATGGAACGGACGGGCTGGTAGTTGAGGCGAGCCGAGGGAGAAGCTGCCAGCGGAGCAAGATGGGCGCGGTGCAGTGCAATCTCTCCGGTACAGCAAGCTTAGACGACGACGCGTCGCGTCAACGTCGGCTTTCCCCCTCCTCTGCTCTGCTCTCTCCTCCCTTGCAAGTGACTCAACGGGCGAGAAAAAACCCCAGCACCAGAAGGGAAAGCAAAAAAGAAGAGCAAGTGAGGTGACGATCTATCTGTCGATCTCCTCCGCTGCGAGCAGAGAGCGAGCTAGGTACAGCGCAACCAACGGCAGTTGGTGCTCAAGTCATGTCCCTCTGACCCTCTCAGATTTCTGAAAAAACAAAACAAAAAAAGAAGTGTACTACATGCAAGAAGTAAACGGCATTCCGCAGACTCTTCTAAGGGCCTGTTTAGATCGTTTTGCATTTTTGCAAAATTTCACTGTAGCAAAGGAATCTTACTAATTTGAAGTACTAAATGAAGTCTATTTGCAAAACTTTTTGCATGGATGGGTTGTAAATCACGAGACGAATCTAATGATGCTAATTAATCCATAATTAAGCAATAATTAGCGGATGGTTACTGTAGCATCACTGTTGCAAACATGGATTAAGTAGGCTCATTAGATTCGTCTCGCGATTTACAACCCATCCATGCAAAAAGTTTTGCAAATAGACTTCATTTAGTACTTCAAATTAGCAAGATTCCTTTGCTACAGTGAAATTTTGCAAAAATGCAAAACGATCTAAACAGGCCCTAACAACTGCTCCGGTGCAGAACCGCAGATAGGTTGAGATGAGATGGGTTGGCCGTGGCACCACCTTAGGAGTAGGCCTTTGGGGAGAGAGAAAAAGAATAGAATCTCCATCTGCAGGCGGGAAATACCTTGTGAAAGACTGCATCTTCGGTCAAGATCTGACGAAGATAACCAGGCTCCGGCTGGGGTTTCAGGCAGGCAGGCAAGCACCGAACCTCACGCTGCGTCACACGTCCAGTTGCTGTTGCTTGGCGCCACGACCTCTATTTTTTGGTAGTAGTTTGATAGCATCGCAACAGCAACGACTGCTGGGTGCTGGCTGGCCTACACTCCATCATCCATCGGTTCTCGAAGAAGAATAAAGAAACAGACATCTGAGCCTTGAGCTGCTTAAACAAATCTGCGGGGGGTTAGGTTTATCAATGCCTGCAAATGCCGGTGACTGCCAGGCCGGAGGCCCACGCCCACGCCCACGGGAGCCATCACGAATTCCCAATGTGACCTCGCTGGAGTCATGAGCGTCATTAGTGTATCTGCCAACACCGTTAGTATGTGGCTACAAAGTCAATGCCGAGCGCAGCTTGCGGAGCCAGCAGATCGCAAGAGCTGCCGTGCGGCTGCTCGAGTCAACCGGAATCAATCGCTCAACTTGCCTGGGGCGCGAGCCATGTATCTTACTGTCTTGAGGTTAGTGGTTAGGTTGCGGGAAACAAGTGTTCGGTTCAGTTCAGTTCAGTTCAGTTTAATACAACTGCAAGTGTGGGCAAACAACAATACTCTCGCGTTGAAGATGAGGCACTGGAAGCCCATAGGCCCGGCAGCTCACAATACAAAAGGATGAATGCCGCAGGCAGCACAAGCAAAACCAATGCTCATCCAGTTTTTTTAAAAAAAGAAGAAGAAGAAGAAGAAACAATGCTCATCCATCTGCCCACTGGAAGATACCGATCGCTGGGATCATTCCTTTTCTATTCATTAAATTAAACTGACGAAAATGAGTTTAGTACAAAGCTACATCAAGCTCCCCTCCCTGCATGTAGAGAGTAGAGTGGACCACCGAGGGGACAAGGGAACATCAAGCACCAGGTACCAACACAACACAACACATCATCTCAATGAATCATACTAGTAGTACACAAAGGACACGATGCTCAAATTAACAGGCTACAATGAAATTTGACGGTGTTTACTGTTTACAATCGGCAACAGTCTTGGTCCCGGAGTAGAGCAGAGTAGCGTACTCCGTACACCGTAGATACTCGTACAGAGGCCGCGGCCTACTGCCGGACCACCTTCTTGAGCGTGTACCGCTTGGCGAACGCAGTGTACACGACGTAGTTCGCCGCGCTGATCCCCGTCCACAGCCAGAAGTAGTAGTCGAGGTGGCCGTCGTTCAGGTCGGCGGGGAGCCACCCGGGCCCGCCGCCCGCCGTCGTCGCGGCCGCCACCACCGAGACCACCAGCGTGTTCACGTAGTACGCCAGCGACATGGCCAGGAACTGGAACGCCGAGCACAGGCTGCGCATCGACGCCGGCGCCTCCGAGTAGAAGAACTCCAGCTGCGCGATGCCGCAGAACACGTCGGAGCAGGCCAGGATCACGAACTGGGGCAGCTGCCACCCGATGCTCAGGTTCCCGCCGCCGACGGACCGCACGCGGCGCAGCCGCCACGTCTCCACCAGCGCCGCCGCCGCCAGCGCCGGGACCGCGAGGAGCCGCCCCACGCCCATCCGCTGCAGCAGCGTCAGGCCCGCAGGGTTGCCCGTGTACCGCCTCGCGATCGGGATGACCACGCTGTCCTGGAACGCCACCCACACCATCATGAAGATGACCTCGGCGGAGTTCAGGGAGGCGGCCGGCACGGAGAAGGACCCGATCTTGGTGTTCATCGCGTTCCCCTGCTGGACGAACGTCGTGGCGGTCTGGCACATCGCGGCTGAGTAGAAGACGCAGGTGAACCATATCGGGACCATCCGGATCAGGATCTTCACTTCCTCCACCTGAGTTACTGTGCATAGCAGCCATGGGCGATGGCTACCCTTAATCTCTTGTTTCTCTAAAACCACAGCAGCCTTATCCAAGCACCTGAATGGATGAGTTCAGATACACAAGATGATCAACATAATTCTAACAGAAAAAAAAAAGATTTCAAATTGCAAGACATAACCTGTACCATGGTGCTGAACTAAACATTAATCAAAGAGGAAAAATGCAGTTAACTGGATATGAAATGCCCATAGACTTTATCTAACAGAACTTGACAAAGAAATGCCCATCATAGTTAGGAGAGAGAATTTAATTCAATCCGATAACCAAACAGGGATCTGCAATAGTACCAGCACTTTTATTGATTGTGTACTTGTGTGGGTATTTTTCCCCCTAAAGCTCTAGGACCCAGTTATTTTGTATTTTTTAAGAACATATAATATTTTTCATAAGCTACCTTTTATTCACAGGATTCATAGTTATTTCCATTAAAAGAGTAACAATGTCTAGGGTCTAGGTCTTGATCCAGAACAGTCTTTTTTGTTAGTCTCAGACCACATAATTCAAAGGTGCATTTAAGAGTTGATTTTTATTTATTTATTTATTTTGCCAAGAAGTCGCTTTTCTTTCATCATGCTTAGTTTCAATCATGCATAATTGCAGAGTCCGGTAAGCAGATAGATTAGAGATTTGCTATCTCTGTTGTCGCAGGTCATGAAGCAATCAATCTAAATGTAAGCAAAATTTTCCTGCCATGTTATGTTAGCTCTGAATTCCATTTCCATATTGAGACAAAGTGGTAAACAAACCTGAATTCGTCGGTGTGTTCTAATTTTTTTGGTATTGTGTTGCTTGATTCAGCATCATCCCCTTCAAACAACAGCGTGCTATCAGCAGGAACTGCCACTCTTCTCTTCTTAAAGGAGGCAACAAATACCATCACAATGCTCTTCAGCGGGCTCCCAGTTGGAAGCTGAACCCTGTAGGCTGGTGTTCCAACGAAAAAGGCGACTGTGGCGATAAGAAGGCAGATCAAGGAGATGCCAAATCCAAGAGACCAAGCTACATTTTGCTGTATCCAGACAAGGGCAGTGCCCGAGATGAACACTCCGAGGTTGACAGCAATGAAAAACCAACTGAAGAACAATTGCTTGTTTTTACTCTCTTCAAGGTTGGAATCATCGTATTGGTCTGCTCCGAAGGGAAGTAGAGCTGACTTGACGCCCCCCGTACCGATCGAAATGAGGTACAACGAAGCAAAGAGCACAAAATACTGAAACCCCGTTGCAGGTGGGCAAGAACCTCCTTCACATGAGGCAGGCCGCAGGGATGGAATGACAGCAGAGGCGGTAATTACAAGCAGCCCCTAATTGAGGACAACCATGGCACATACCAAAATGTTATAAGGATAAGAAGTGGCACATGCTGCAAGAGGATTAGGATATCAAGATGGCGCCTGCACTTACACCAACGTAGAATATTATAGAGATTGCTACGGTCTTGTACTTTCCCCAGTATGTATCAGCAAGAAAGGCTCCAAGGACCGGTGTAAGAAACGTGGCGCCGTTCCACGCATCGACATTTGCTGCACTGGAGGCAGTGGTTCCATGGAGGACAGTCCCAAGATAGACGACCAAGTTGAGCGCTATGCCAGAGTAAGCAATGCTCTCCAAGAATTCGAAGGCTGCGGTTGCAAAGAAGCACCAGTGGTTAGACAAGCACTTTGGTAGCGAACAAGATAGCAAACCGAACATAACGCGACAACTTGACAGTCATGTGTGGGAGAGAATACTCTGCTTAACACGATATGTTTGTGTTGAGGGACATACCCAAAACAATGGCAGGAGCCTTCCAGCTGAAGGGCTTGTTGTAGTGCTGATTCGCTGAGGAAACCTGCAGGGAGGAAAGAAGGCATATCAGGTTCTGGTCGCCATCTTGTGGGACTGAAGCGAGGAAAGGGAACTACGGAAGCATGGATTGGTGGGAGAACAGCAAGTGCGGTTGGTATCATGAGTGAATATCACCAAGGATGGTTATGATCCATTTCACTCGGACTGTGCATTATTGAATTGAGAGGCGGTAGGTGAACAAGACATGTATTCCAGTGAAGCAGCAGCAGCGTCCGTGTGCAGAATTGAGGAGCAGCTACAGGATGGATGGTATCGGGAGATGCGGAGTAAACGGAAGGAACGAGGAGGGGGATGGGGGGATTCAGTTACCTGCGTCTGGTTAGGAGGGTGGTGCTGCAGCAGGGGAGACTGGGCATCTCCTCTCTCCGCGTCCATGGCGGCGGCGCCTGAGCTCCTCCTCCTTCCTCCTCCGCCGCAAGAAGGTGAGGTCGCTAGTACAGCTCTGGCTGGGTCAAGCAAGAGCCGAGAAGAAGGGAAGGAGAGAGACCAGGCGCACGTTTTGAGCCCCAGCTAATTAATTGCCCTCGCCTAGCACGAGCACGACCCCAACCACTCTAGTCCAGAGTGCCCCATCGGTCGATTACCCGCGGACGGCGGTGGATCGGAACGAGAAACAGTTTCCCCATGTGGAAGAAGGAGAGCATGGACTGGCGGACACCGAGACTGACAAGATGGGCCCCGCCACCCCGCCGGCTGGCCCACTCTCCGTCGTCTTCGGCCCGTCCCGTCCGCTTGTTCTTGTGCCGTCGATGCACGGCTTCCCTACCCCGTCATTGCTGACGCGACTTCTGGCTGCTGCAGCGAGGAGAACCCACGAGGCTGGTGCCTATGGGGGCCGTACCGCCCCCCTATCGGCGCGGCGCAGGCGGGAGGCGGGCTGGAGGCGGTCGAGTGGGAGAGAGAGGGCGGGATGGATCCCGTCGGACGGGACCGGAGCAAGCGCACGGGGGTGGGAGGCGGGCGGGAACAAGGCGGCGCGCTGGCGTCGGCATGCGCGGGCGAGAGGGGTGGGGTGGGAGTGACGTGGCGCGTTTCTATTGGTCCACGCGGACTATCCGTTGAAATAGCCGTTATTTGACCGTTTAAACTCCAAAAAATTCAAAAAAAATTGCAAAATATCCCAAATTTCATCCCTAACCCCCTATAATACCCCATCTAGATTTCACTCCTTCCCCACCCCATTTGAGCTTATTTCTCCCATCCACACTTCAATTTCACTCTTTTCGACGCCATGTCTTCATCTACCACAAATTCGAGTGAAGGAATGGAGGCTGAAATGATCGATGCGTTTCAAGCGGAGTATGAGGAGGCGATGCTCAATCTTGAAGAGGAGTCAAGCAGAAGGCGACATCGTCGACGCTACATCAGGCGTGATCGTGAGGGTACCCATGATCGGCTGTTCCAGGACTACTTCGCCGACAATTGCGTTTATCCTTCGAATTACTTTCGGCGAAGGTACCGAATGAGGCATCAACTTTTTCTATGTATTATGCGTAGATTAGGTGAATACTCTCCATATTTCACCCAAAGAGAAAATGCTTACAACCGTCGTGGTCTCTCTCCGCTACAAAAGTGTACCGCGGCCTTACACTTGTTAGCTTATGGAGGCGCTGCGGATTCGATAGATAAGTACCTAAAGCTAACTAGATCAACTGCATTAGATTGTCTAGAGAAATTCTATGAAGGCATCATTCACTGTTACGGGGATGAGTTTTGCTGTCGACCAAATATCGTGGATACTCAGCGTCTACTAGCAAAAGCCGAGGAGCGTGGCTTTCCGGGCATGCCAGGGAGCATCGATTGCATGCATTGGCAGTGGAGAAACTGTCCAGTGGCATATGCGGGGCAATTCACAAGGGGGGACATAAAATATCCCACCATTATCTTAGAAACCGTTGCATCGTATGATCGTTGGATCTGGCATGACTTTTTTGGAGTGGCCGGGTCCAACAACGACATCAATGTACTCAATCAGTCGCCGTTATTCACTAATGTGCTTAGAGGAGAAGCACCCGTAGGGAACTGTACGGTTAATGGACATGAGTACAATAGGGTTACTACCTTACCGACGGCATCTACCCCTCTTGGCCGGTGTTTATGAAGGATATTACTCTTCCGTAGTGTGAGAAGCATCAGGTATTCACAAAATGCTCAAGCAGCTTGGCGCAAAGATGTCGAGTGTTCGTTTGGACTGCTCAAGTCTAGGTTCAACATTATAGCAGTTCCCAGACACTCTTACTCACAGCGTACTCTTGGGTTGATCATGCGTGCATGTGTCATCCTACACAACATGATCATCGATGACGAGCGTGATACCGATTTGGATGAGATCTATGAGACAGTTGCGTCCAATGTCGGTCCGGCAATCCACAACGATGCACCACCAAGTCTAACTGCCAGAATTCAGATGGACACCAAGATGAGAGACTCACCGATGTATGCACAGCTCCAGCAGGATTTGGTTGAGCTTGTGTGGGTACATAGTCATCCTTAGATTTATATAATTTTTTATTTATTATGTAATTTTTTATTATATAATTTTTTATATTTATTATGTAATCGATAACTTTTAAGTTGAATAAAATTTATTTCTTGAATTCTTTTGCGTATTCGAACAAAGAAGGTTGAAATAATTAAATCTGGAAAAGAAAAGCTGACGTGGAGGAGAGAGAAGTGAGAGCTGGCACTATAACCTGTGCATTGGAGGGGTGGGGTGAGAGTGGAGTGAGAGTGGAGATGAGAACTGACGTGGCAGGAAGATATCTTCCCCCGCTACTGGACTCAGCGTGAGAGGAGGAGGGAGCTCCACGAACCACAATTCCATGAAGAATCACTTCTCGCTGATCAACGAACGCGCCAGATCGGGCCCCCATCCCATCGATCTCGTTTCTTAATTTTTTTTAAAAAGATTTCATTTCTTAATTTAGATCTCGACGTCGCGACGCCACTGCTGCCCAACTAACTCCCTTCCATCAGCGCCTAAACTACTATAGCCAAGAAGGGTCCCTCGTGCCACTGTCTGAACCTGTCGATTGGATTTTCCCCCGATCAGAAAATATCCCCCCGCGTGGTCACATGGAACAGCTTTTGGTCGCTCGTCGTTGTCCTCTGCTGCAACGGTTACCACATACCAACCACGAGCGTGGACTAGTTCAACTGCGACAAATACACACGTAACACGGGAATACGACTTTATAGTTAAAAAAATCGGAACAGTTCATCAATAATGCTGTCGACATGGTCGATTCAATCAATATATAGCCACGGCAAGTCAGTGCTTCACTCTTTCTTCTTCGTCAACAACAGCAGATGAACAAAGGTATGAACAATACAGGTATTTTGAAAGATAAGATACCTAAAAAAATAAGTGGATGGTTTTGTTGTTTTAAGAAACATAGGTCTTATAATTTTTTTCATGAAAAAGTTCATTTATTATCTTTTGCTTTGTTGATTTGAATCCCCTTCAAAATTTTGACTCAATTGGTTTAGTATACTACTAATAAGATTTGCATTTTTTCTCTTCAGTCACATGTTGGCTTTCAAAGTTAATTTTATCCTCCAAATGATATTTTATTTTCCATTTATCACTCAACAAAACCCAAACTTAAATTTTAAGGTGCACATGGTGGGAAAGCAAAAAAAAAATCAATAGGGATAGACTAAACCAATTGAAATAGTTTGGATGTCGAAACTTTTTAAGTGGATAAAAGGAATTGCTCGGATTTGTAAAATGGACTTCTTTCAAAAAATATATTTATGAGAGGTACTTTCAATTAGCTAATATGTTTCCGTGGTCTTAACTATTTCTCGACAGGTATCGCACACTTGGCACGCAAACCACATTTTATAAACAGTCCTGCATGGTGCATTGTACTCGAGGAATTTACCACACGCTTACTCCTTTTACATGCCTATAATAAAATGGTTCTGGGTGTGTAAACTATAAGCATTAAGATTTTAGTCACAAGGGTAGAAAATTTGGTGCAGGAGGGCTGTAAAGTGCCCTCCGGGCAGGCCCGGATTCGATAGGTGATGCGTGCCCATCCCGAGGATTGGACGGCACATCTCCGGGAACCATAACCTATGTGCTAGCTCATTAGGCTCCTCCTTCTTGTTCTAGCCGACCATGTCACGTCTTTCTCATCTTGGCCAGCCCCGGCCCCACTGCGCCCTCCGAGAGTTGTCTCGCAGCCCAGTCGTCACAACTTCAGTAGATGAGGCAGGAGAGCTAACAAAGCCCAACCTCCTCCTCACCACGCTCCGCCTCCAAGGCACGCTTGATAGCTGTAGCAGATGGCCTTGCTTTCGGTGTGTTATCGCCGTAACCTGGAGAGGTCGTGTAAATAAAGATATAGGTAGTTAAGATTCGTGTCGTGATTGGCTAGGGTTGGTTAAGAAAGACAAGTCTACGGACTATAAATATGTACCATGAATAAATAGGAAAAAAGAATCAATTCATCAACAATTCTCGGCGCATCGCCTCCCCTGTTCTAGGGTTTTCCTCGGGTAAGTGCTATGCGGCTCCGATCACGCTCTGCGTGATCGGGGTAGCATCACTCTTGCCCGCTCGTTTTATGTGTTGCTCGTTCTGAAGCCTTGTAGATGGCGAGTAGCACTAGTTATCTTAACGCGCGTAGAGTAACGTTATTTTCTTCGTATTCCGATCATACTTTGTTCGTTGCTTACGTGTGTTCAGTAATCATCGTGTCCAATCCTGGATGCGATGGTTACGTCTTGCTTCATCTTTATCAGTAGATCCAATCTGTTATGGCTAGTTTCTATTTATTAGAGATTTAGTTAAATATGTCCATGATTAGGCCTTGCAAATGAGTTGAAGGTTCCAGCAGTATGATTAGTATCGGGTCGTGGCCTGAATAGAGATTGCTTCAGAAATTGGTTCTTCGGCTGGTTTTAGGATTTCTGTTTAGGTTGTTTGTTCCGATACTTTTGCGTATTTGTTAGGCTCAATCAAGATTTATATATATATATATATATATATATATATATATATATATTGCCCGTTCCAAAGATCCGATCTGGTATTGATGCAATCGGCTCTTCATAGCCGATACCGGGGAGGGGGTGATGAGCCGATCACGGCTCGGACTAACCTTTACACGTGTCTGTGCATACAGGAATTTGATACATTACACCTTCCTGATCAGGTGCAGGATCAAGTAGCATGCCTAGCGACTCCAGGGCAGGGTGTGCGCCGAATTACCGGGCCGTTGACCGAGGGACCGGGGCCCACCAGCAATCCCGGAAGCCTCCCGGCTCCTCGTGTTGCCTGTCACTGCTCGCCAGCGAGTTTTCACCAACAACACGGTGTCACCGTTTTCAGACTCGAGGAGGCCGGCGACGGGGAGGACAGGTGCGACTTCATCGACCACCATGGCATTCCAGGTCACCCAAGTGGTTCTGCAAGTCGCAAGGAACATCTTTGTCTCCCGAAGTTTTTAACCTTTTTTAATAATATTTTAAAAATAACCCGTCACGGGTTTTATTTTCATGATGTGACCTTGGTCACACCAGGCCGAGTGGCGCGGCTAAAAACAACGCTTTCGCACCACACGCGGTGGCGCGACAGCCCTGCCATGCTAGCCGATGCGGGGCGCGGCAGCCAGCGTGGCACTGGCTGAATCTAGGCTTGCCACGCCACCGCATGTGGCATGACAAGGCTGTAGCGCCAAGCGGGATGGCGCGACATAATAGAGGCCCAGCCTTCTCTCCTCCTCCTCCTCCCTCATTTCCTCCCGTCTCTTCTGCCCGACGCGCCCGGCTCCCGTGCCGCTGCCCATCCCAGATCGCCCTGGAAAAGTGGGGGAACCAGATCCCCATCCTCGAGGGAAGGTAATCCCTCCCAAAATCCTCTCTTTTATTGGTGGATTTGGTAAATTTTTGAGTGAATTGGTAACCTAGGGTTAGGATGATGAGATGGTGAAATGTAGATGTAGATGATAGTTTCTTTGTTTTAGATATTTGCTTTGGATGTAGTATTCGTACTGCCCGCGGATTTGACGCATAGAATTAGTTGCATGTATATATTTTGTTAGTTAGTAAATGTTTTCTAGGTAGTCATTGTATGTGGTGATATTTGTGAATGGAATATGTGGTTGTCTTCGTTACTTAGTTGATTTTGAGCTTGTCATGGAGATTTTGAGCTTGTCATGGTGACAAATTTATAGTCTAGTGTAAATTTGAAGTTGATGATGTAGTGAAAATATCATGTAGTAATACTTGGATTAGTGTCTGCATGCAAAATCATGTATTTGCTAGTTTTGTTAGGTCTAATTGATGAAGAGGGTTTTTTGGTACATGTCATTTTCATTGAATTGTTACACCACGTATATCTAAATTGAATTGATATAAAAGTGAATTATAATAAATTAAATTGTACATGAGTTTTGTAGCTATGAAAGTGTATCATATCAATTAAATTGGAGCTTAGCTACAGCTATGGAAGTGTAGCATTTGAATAAATTAAATAGTACCTAAGTGAATTAAGTTGAAGTTTTGGTCAAATATAATCAGTTTAGAGGAATTGTTAACATAAATTTTGAGTGATTGTATTTATTAGATGAACCGTTTAGTTCGATTTTTCCATGGAGGAACTGTAAAAGAAATTGGGGAGTTTGAAAATATGAATGAAGACCTAGAATTATTTCATGAGCCTCCTACATTTAAAGATTTAGTTGACCGTGTGACCTTGAAGTATCTTTGTCGCGGGGATGATGTTGAAATGAGGGGCCGTTTTGATTGTGGTAAAGCTAGGTCGCATATTTACTTACGAAGCTTCATTCGGAATCTCATTGGAAGCAATACAAGGAGGTTGTACGATGAGAAAATATAGTTTGCTAGAAGGTTATTGTTGACATATGTCGCAGGCCAACGTCATATGGACATGAAGAACACAATGTAGTTTAGAACCTCACTTAGGAGTCAATTATTTCACAAGATATACCTATTTTTGCCCCAAAATAGTCCTCCAAATGAACTTAGTTTTGATTTAGCGGTGACGTCCGATGAATTTGACAATGGTATTTTCGAGGAAGAGGAACGTAATCAAGATGATGATGAGATATCGTTAGGGTCTGAAGATGAAGATGGGGATTTGGAATGTGATGTTGAAGGTGAAGAGAACATAGAGGATGAAGGCGTAGCATGGGAACCAAGTGATATAGGGGATGAGGACGAGGGTGTCTTGTATGGCTCTTCCTCTAGACCATATAATGATGATGAAGGTTTCCATACTTACACGCGGAATGCGTTGCGGCTTTTGAAGCAAGTTGATGTTGATCTTCCGTCGGTGCCTAATGCTAAGGATATTAGAAGGACCCACAAGGCCGTATGTAATTCTGCATTCGTACCATGGGAGGGCAATAACGAAAGTGAGAATCTGCAAATTGAGAGGGGCATGATCTTCGACACTCTTCAAGAATTGCAATTTTTCTTAGCAGATTATATAGTTAGATATCATAGGCCATTCATTATTGTTCATTCGGATAAGAATCTAAGGTACGATATCATGTGCAAGCAAGGTTGCCTTTGGCGTGTTTGGTCTCGTCTCGTGAAGAACACCAGGAAGTGGAAGATCACTAGAGTTGTGCAACCTCACATATGTTCATCGGTTAAACCTAAGCAAGTACATGCCCAATGCACGGCAAGATATCTCGATTGTTGTATCCTTGTTATTGTTCGTGCGGACAGCGATATATAAGTTCCTTCTCTCGTTGAGTCCATATTTGCTTTTAGTGGGTACCGTGTAAAGTACTCAAAAGCTTGGAGGATGAAGCAGCATGCCATTGCATTGCTTTGGGTGATTGAAAAGAATCATATGGCAGGGTCCCTCGGGTACTTAGTGCTATGGCCCATTTCAACCCCGGAATTAGATGGTTTCCTTTGTTTAAAGGGTTGATGCTCCCTGACAACGGTGTTTACAAGCATGTTTTGTAGAGCGTGTTTTGGTGCTTCTGTTAGACCCGAGCCTACGGGACTACGCACATGGCCTACATCTTACAGGATAAGGGGTGGGACATGATCCACACCCTACACCAGTCGTAAACTACTCGTAGCGTAGTAGTACTACTCATATAATAATAAACTACTCGGAATAGAAGGAAACTACCCGAAAACTACTCGGGTGTGACTTCTAGGCTCGTGTCCGACTAGGACTTCCATATAACCCTACCCCCCAAATTATATAAGGGCGGGCAAGGACCCCCTCCAAACAGGAGATAACCTGATCACCACCTAACGCAATACAAACCACATAGGACGTAGGGTATTATCCTATCGACGGTCCGGACCTATCTAAATTTTGTGTTCCTTGCACCTTCGAATTCCTGATCTCGGCGACACCCTACCTATAAACTCACCACCTCTAGGGTATCCCTCGGTGGGCGTGGCGGTAAAATACCGACAACACTCGTTTGTCGGTGCACAAACTGCCAGTTCTTCAGCAAACATCCCCATATCCCGGCTCACAATCTTATTACCATACCACCCTCATGGCCATTTGCATGTTGCGGTGTGGATATGATAGGACCTTTGACAACTGCGTCAGGTGGTTTTACTCACGTGTTGGTGGCCATAGACAAGTTTACGAAGTGGATCGAGTACAAGCCAATCACACATCTCTGCAGATCGAGTGGTTAGCTTCATCTACGACATTTTGCACCGATTCGGCTTCCCCAACACTATCATCACGGACCTGAGATCCAATTTCCACTCGTATCAGTTCTTGGATTTTTGTGAACGTAGTGCCATTGAGGTCGAGTACGTTTCAATGTCTCACCCGTGGGCCAATGGCCAGGTTAAGCGTGCCAACGGCTTGATTCTTGATGGCTTGAAGAAAAGACTCTACGACGAGAACAACAAAAACGACAGAAGTGGATCAATGAGATCTCATCAGTAATCTGGGGGCTTCGCATACAACAAAGCAAAGCCATAGGACAGTCACCTTTCTTCCTCGTATATGGGTCTAAAGCTATATTACCGGCTGACGTCATGTGGAAATCTCCTCGACTGAAGATGCATGAAGAAGATGAGGCTGATAACGCAAGACATCTCGAACTTGACTCAGTAGAGGAAATCAGATGCAATATCTTGCTCCAGTCGGCTTGCTACTTATAAGGAGTCAGTCGTTACCATGACCGGAACGTTTAACAACGTTCTTTCAACGTTGGAGATATGGTCCTTCATCGCATCCAGGATGAAATCGGGCTGCACAAGCTTAATTCGAGATGGGAGGGACCCTTCCTCGTGCATAAGGTTACAAAATCAGGATCATATCGCTTACAGTACCCTGATGGTCAGAAGGTCCCAAACTCCTAAAATATCGAGCACCTACGCCGTTTTCACCCTTAGCTAACTTGTATCCCAAGTTGCCAGCTGCGGTGTAGCATGGTCTATTGGGTGGGCATCGCTCCTACACTTCTAATACTACTCCCTTTACTGGTTTACGACTGGTACTACGTCGAGTTTGCTAAAGGGGTCATGCTCTCATACTTCCAGTACTACTCCGTTTACTGGTTCATGACCAGTACTACGTGCAATATACCGAAGTGGTCTCGTCCCAATATTTTCAGTACTACTCCGTTTACTGGTTCACGACTAGTACTACGTGCAGTTTACTGAAGGGGCCTCGTCCCAATACTTCCAATACTACTCCATTTACCGGTTCACGACTGGTACTACATCGAGTTTAATGAAGGGACTTTACTCCCATACTTCCAATACTACTCCGTTTACTTATTCATAACTAGTACTACGTGCAGTTTACTAAAGGGGTCTCGTCCCAATACTTCCAGTACTACTCCGTTTACTAGTTCACGACTAGTACTATGTGCAGTTTACTGAAGGGCCATTGCTCCCATACTTCCAGTAATATTCCGTTTACTGATTCACGACTAGTACTACGTGGAGTTTATTGAAGAAGCCTCGCTTCCATACTGTCAGTACTATTCCATTTACTAGTACACGACTAGTACTACGTGCAGACTACTGAAGGGTCTCGCTCCCAAAACACTGTGTTTACTAGTTCCTGACTAGTTTTACGCATGTTCGACTACTTCGACTACTCGTCTCGCCTACAAAACTAGTCGGAATCGACTCCGACTGGTCGGCTTCATCGACAGTTCAAGATCCAAC
The DNA here is from genome assembly GCF_002211085.1 of Panicum hallii. Classification (NCBI taxonomy): domain Eukaryota; kingdom Viridiplantae; phylum Streptophyta; class Magnoliopsida; order Poales; family Poaceae; genus Panicum; species Panicum hallii. The sequence continues at coordinate 53,547,996 of NC_038050.1, forward strand.
AGCAACTTGGCCAATGTCTAGGATCGAGGGCTGGTGCCACCGACTACTAGGTGTATCTTGGGTGACTCATCCCAGGCTCGGGGGCTGCATATGACACGGCTCTAAGCGAACAAGATTTGATGCACTTTTTGGAGAAGTTATTTGTTTAACCATTTTTTAGTGAATTTACCTCCGAAAAAGCGGTTTTCAGAATTCTGAACTAATTTGCCCATCTTAACCATCAAATCTATACCGTCATATATTGCATGCCACGATTCTTTGGATCCTTTATTCCAAATTTTGGGAATTAGTGACTTATTTTTTAAATCTTTTGGAAGATAAGGACAGAAGACTCAAGACCAAATTGACCCTCAGCCTGATTCTACGAGTCAATCCAAAGCTCGGGGGCTACTCCATATGGAGTGCGAGTTCAATCGCACCTCATATAAAAGAAGATTTGACAACTATTCGGGGCATGAGCACCTCACAGTCTCGATGTAGCCAAGAACTCAGAAGCCTTCAAGATGGAGTTTGGGTGAACTTGAAGATGCCTTCAGAAGTACTCGGAAGCTTACAGTACTCGACTACGAAGAGCTCGGAGGCTTGTCAAACCCGGACCCACGGAACTGCGCACATGGCCTGGATCTTACAGGATAAGGGGTGTGATATGGCCCACACTCTACACCAGTTGTAAACTACTCGTAGCGTAGTAGTACTACTCATACAGTAGTAAAACTAGTCGGAATAGAAGGAAACTACCCGAAAACTACTCGGATGCGACTCCTAGTCTCGTGTCCGACTAGGACTTCCATGTAACCCTATCCTTCCAAACTATATAAGGGCGGGCATGGACCCCCCTCCAAATAAGAGATCACCCGATCACCATCTAAGACAATACAAACTATACAGGACGTAGGGTATTATCCTATCGACGGTCCGAATCTTTCTAGACTTTATGTTTACTTGCAAATTCGAATTTCTGATCTCGACGACACCCTACCTATAAACTCACCACCTCAAGGGTATCTCTCGGTGGGCGTGGCGGTGCAGCGCATAGAGGAGGAGTACGAGGAGGTGCAGGCAGCATAGGCGCTTGTAGCAGGAGGACCTCGATGGCACACGCACAGGGCGAAGAGACGACGAAGGTGGCGGCTGCAGACTCTGACAAGGGCGGGGATGCAAGGAAAGAAGGGAACCCGCTCCGGTCCGTTTGGTGCCAAGCCGCACAAGCTGTTTCCAGGCGGACGATCCACGGGGGAGCCCTTTTCCCAGGTGCATGTCCACATCCGATCCGTTCTGTGTCCATGTGGCAAAAATTGGAGACTGGACTGCACACTCCCGCACCTAATTTTTAGTCACAAAACCTCCATCACCACACTACAAAGTGTTTATTACAAAGACAAACATCTTAAATTAGCTCTAATTATGTTTATAGTCAAATCTTACTTTAAACATGAGTTATTTACTTTTTTTAATAAAGCTCATAAAAATTCGGATTTCATAGTGTCCCAAAAGGCACTAGATTTTGTGGTATGGCATTTAACACTAGGTTGCACAATAATTTTCACATGTTTGCAACTTAATGTTGTTATAAATAATGGTGTTTATATTGATAGATTTATATGCCAGATGAATGTTATTTTGCATACCCATCGGTTGAAGTTGAAATTGAAATTATGAACATCTACCCATGTAAAAAAAAAATAGTTTGACCGTAGAATTTGTGAATGTTGGGCTCAAAAGAAAAGTTCAGCTTAAGAAGAAAAATATCATGCTAGTTGAATTTATGAATGTTCTGCTCAAGAACAAAAATGTTCTAACTTTGTGAGAAAAATGCTATAGGTTAAATAATGTAGGTTGGCCGAAGTTATTCACTTTATATCCAATGGTAAAAAGTTGTAAGATAAGCAAAATACGCAAAACCTGGAGTTAATGATAGTGTGACACGTGCCGTGAAATGCACGATTGGGTGACACTATGACCATAAAACCAAGTTTGGCGTGAAGTCGTGAAACACGATTAGATGATTTATTACTACTAGATAATAGTTCGTCTCATCTGCATGCATACAAGGCTCGATGTAGCGAAAAAATATTTTGTATAGAACAGAATCTGTCTCCTTTGTAGGGGAAACAAAAATTGACCCGGCTGTTGGCAGGCCCAGTTCGAGAGACACTGAGGCCCAAATGTCGGCCTAATTAAATCAAACAGGCCTTAAAAAGTTTGATGGGCTCCAAACGAAAGGAATGATGATGATGGATCAACATAGCATAGCGAAATGGACGAACCCTAGGCCCGCCAAACTCACACACTGAAACAGAGAGAGGTGCAGATCGATGCGGCGGTGGTGGTGCGCCGCCGGCGGCCTCGGCCGCCGCGTCCTCTCGTCCTCCGCCGCCGCCGTCGCGTCCCATGCCCGCCCGCTACCCCAACCCCTGATCCCCAAATTGCCCTCCTTCACCGCCCCTTTCTCCATGTCCTGCCGCCGGCACCACTCCCTCCACGCGCCCCTGCCCCAGGGGTACTTCCACCCGGCCATCGCTTCCTCCTTCCGCCCTCCGGTGAGCTCCCGTCTCGTCCCTTCCCGTTTCATTCGGTTCGAATGCCTACTGCATCGATGCTGATTTCCTCCGTGGATGGTGTCGCGCAGTCGGCGCTTCAGCAGCAGGTGCGGCACTACGCCAAGAAGGAGAGGTCGCGCGCGCCGCTCACGCCCACCAAGTCCAAAGTCAAGAAATACAAGATGAAGGCCCCCTCGTAATTGCCCAGTCGTTTTTCCTCTGCCCTTCTCACCTTCTCGCGCGGGCACCTCAAGCAGCTGATTTTTGCTCCTTTTGCTAGGTCCATGAAGTTCAGATTCAGAACCATGAACGACGGGCAGATCCGCAGGTGGAGGGCGGGAAAGCGCCACAATGCGCACCTCAAGGTAAATTGATACTAAACTAGTGACCATGCTTTTCTTCATCAATTGCTGCAACACTTCTAGGATGCTGTATTGACTTATATATTTATATGGATTGCTATGTACTGTGAACCAAACCCAAACTGAACACCGTGATCAGCAATCCTTAGAATTTGTTCCCACGAAACCAAATTGTCTTGTCTGTACAGTTCACTGAAGCAGAACCTTTTAGCTAGTGCTCTATATTTTCAAATCCAGCTTGTAGACTGCCTCGTTAAACAATATGCACGCCCTGCTCTCGGATAACCTATCCGTACAGCATAATTTGAAAATAGTCGTACGCAGGTATATGATGGAATCATTGGATATATTTTTGCCCTAGTGCGTAATGTAGTATTATGATTTCTAGTGCAAATCAAGTTAATCATTTCAGGAAATGGCTTTGCCTTGCCCTGCAACTTATAAACAAGGGCGGAGCTGCAGCTTCTCACCGGGGTCCGCTGACCCCAACTGAGTTTTGTAAAATGCAATGGAAATCACTATTCATATTTGTTAATAGTGCTTGATGACCCCGTTGTTTGGTAGATATGACCCCGGTGAGCTTGTGGCCTGGCTTCGCCCCTGCTTATAAACAGCAACTTGCGAAAATGTTGACAAAGTCTACTTATGCTTGCATCCTTTTTTCTCTTGTAGACTGTTTCAACTAGAAGCATGCTCATTTCCACTGTCTCTTATGATTCTTCTTTCTAGTAGCTGTGAAAATGATCAAAAGAAATTCGCAACATCTTGATGCATCCATGTAGAACAGGCTCTCATGTTTTACAAATAGTCAGTATTGCATATAATCTTTTTCACAGTGATGCATTTATACATTGTAACGTTGCTTGTATGTGATCTTATGAATTATGGCATTGCAGTCCAAGGAAGCAAAACGAAGACTTCGGAAGCCTGCGTTGGTGCATTTAGCTTATGCAAAAGTTATAAAAAAGCTCAACTTCTGCGGGTAGGAAATGAAAGCAGATACGGTGGAGTTTGGCATGGGAAACAAGGAAGCTCAACCGCTGCATCTGCTTGCAGATTGTAAACACCGGAATATCATTGGACTAGTTTGAATTCTTGAATTCCTACTTTTGTCATTTGATGCTTTGTCTTCAGATGTTGTGCTCTCATCTGTTCAGACACTACTGATGCGAAGCTGTTTGTTTTCCGCTAAATGATATAAAGTTGCGCTGCATTCTGTTGTGCACACAATCTCAGAGAAACTATAACTATCAGGGTCATTTGGAAAATTGCTTCAGTAAATAAAGAGCTCTGCTGCAACATCTAGTGGCTATAAATTTTGATGTGGAAATTCAGTGTACAGATGTTACTTTTCTGAAACCGTGGCCAGTAAAGGTGTTTCACTATGATCATGATGCAGACTTGTAGTAGTTTTGCAGTGTGTTACTGCAATCCTTTTGGTCTTGGAGGCTTCTGGTGGGAGGTGAATGTTGGTTGTCGGAGGAATTGGTGTGGAGGGTTATTAAGAGATGGACTCGAACGAAAGCTTTTTTTTTTTGCATCGTCCAGTCTCATCGGCAACTATGAGCAACAGCGATTGCATATTTGCAATGTGGTAAGAAGATTCTTGTTGTCGTTTGAGCTTTTTATCTCAGCATTCTGTCCTCAGGTTCTCCTTTCATCTTGGTCCACTTTTTCTTTTCTTTTTACTTTATTTTTGGGGCTGAACAGTGCCTTTGGACTTATCTTTGGCATTCAATCATTAGCAAGGCAGACTATGGAACTGGAAGTGACAGAACGAGATTCAGAAACGAATATTGTCCATTCCCTTTTTCTTTATCACCAAGATTAGTTTACTTGAATTTTGCATATGAATTGCACAGGTTACAAGTCAGTTTTGAAAGTGTTTTTATTCACCTCCAGTAAATTTGACTCTGCCCACATATTCAACCATCATCCACAGGTACTACATCTGATACCCACACATTTTCCCCCCTTAGTAACTATGCTAATGGCTATTAGTCCTTTTCGGTTAGAAATGAAAATGACACAATCAACAGAGATTGTAGAACTGAAAATAGACTAGTAAAACTGTAAAAGCAAAATAGCACTAGGACCAGTAGGCGCGCGCTTAACTTGCAGTTGAAATTGGGCGGCCTGGCTAGCTGTAATATGCAAATTACTAGGAATTTGCTTGATCAGTTCTGTAAGATGAGTTTTGACTGATGCTGGGTTTGGCAGCAAGCCATCTAACTGTACCCGTCTTTATTTGCTGCTGCCTCTCCAACCCCAAACGAAGCGCCCACCCAGTCCAATAAGCTGAAGCTGAACGGATCCCGATCCAGCAGCAGCTGCTTGTCTTCTTCCTCCGGCAGCTCCTCCGGTTGACCAGCAGGGGCATGCTGTTGCTGCTTTTTTGAGTAGTGGAAGTTGGAGGCGCACAGGACGTTGAGGGCGCCGTCCATATCCGCAATCATGCCGCCCAGGTCATGATCAGCAGCAGCAGCTGCAGCGTCCAGCAGGGCTGGCTCGAGGTTATCCATGTCGAGCACCTCCTGCTTGAGCAGCTGGTGATGATGGACACTGGCGGTGATGGAGCCTGCTGGCGTAGTAGCATTGTCGGCGACGGCGACGTTGCTGGCGTGACGGTGGGGCGGTGTCGGATCAGGAACGGCATCAGCAGCCGCTGATGAGCGATGCTGATGGTGGTGGTGGCTCTTGGCCGAGGAGGAGGACGACGCCGACGCGGCCGGCCTGATGGAGCCGGCGAGCGCGTTGCGCTGCGTCGGCCAGGGGTGGTTGTGGTCGGAGGTGTAGGTGATGACGAGCATGGAGGGGTCGGTGCGGCTGCGCTCCACCTGCTTCCGGGCGGAGCAGCCCTTGGAGCTGCTGCACCGGTAGTAGCCCCTCGGGTACGGCGACCCCTTGATGGGCTTCTGCCCGTACTTCCTCCACGCCCACAGGTCCGACGGCACCACCTCGCCGCTCGTGCTCGGCCGCCCGCCCACCCCCGGCGGCGGCGCCACCGGCGCCGGGATGCACACCACCTTCTTCGTTTGGTTCTTCCTGTGCCAGCAGAGATCGATCGACCTATGTCATGGATGCATGCGTATCAACGTATGCTCATGGATGGTGATGCGTACACGATTCGAACCTTCGCTTGATGGACGGGGCATGAGGGTGAGGGGCCATCGTCGTGTCCAGGCCGAGCTCTTCCGGCACGGCTGGAGCGTTGGCAGCGTCGTCTTCCCTCTCGGCGAATCTGGAGCTGGAAGCGCACAGCGGCGGCTGCGGCTGCCCGGACATGAGCTTGGGAATGGCTAGCCCCTGTGCCTGTGGATGGTGCTGTGAATACAAGGCGTTGCTGCCAACCATGAGTCCCATGCCGCCATTGCCGTGCACCAGCTGCCGCTGTGGCTGCAAGTGCGCTTCATGATCGTCGTCGCCGAGGTTCACTCGGCCTTGCAGCGGCAGCAACTCCTCTACCTCCAGCAGATGGGAGCCCAACGAGCCATGGCTGCACACTGTTGGTGCAGGAGTGGCCGGCAGCCGAAGGTGAGGCGGCTGCTGCTGCAGGCTTGCCCGGACGACGTCGGAGAGGTCGCCTTGATCGGCTGGCGACAGCCAGAAGAAGTCACACATGATGCCTAGTGTTACAAATACTGTGGATCGATCAGTCCTAATTCAGAGAAGAAACAATCTGTCACTAACAGCTAGGCTACAGATTCATCAAGGAAGCGAGCCCAGAACAAGAAGCTAGTACACAATGCAAATTGGCAAGCAGGGATCGATCGATCGAGCATGCATGGAGATGCAGAATTGAGTAACTACTGTCATGGTCAGGGCTGACCCTCTCAGGCAGCACACAGCACGTCTATATAATGGAGCCAGAGCCAGCGTTGTCAATCGCTGTAGGCTTTAGCAAAGATAGAGAGCTAGCCGGTGACGACGATGTTGCTACAGACCTAAAGCTACAAGCAATGCGCGCGTAATCTTTGCCGAGTCTCACTCCTCCAACACTCGGCAAATAGCATACGATTTGCCGAGCGTCACTACGCCAGCACTCGGCACAGAGCATACACTTTACCGAGTGCTGGCGTAGGACGCTCGGCAAAGAGCATAATCTTTGCCGAGTGTCCAGTCACTTTGCCGAGTGCTTCTCTCAGACGCTCGGCAAACGTCCGTCACCGTTTCTTCCGCCGTCACGACCATTTTTTTTGCCGAGAGCAGGATTAGGCACTCGGCAAAATCTTTACCGAGTGCCCGACAAAAAACACTCGACAAAGAGATCTTTGCCGACCCTTTCTTTGCCATCTTCTCTTTACCGAGTGCAACACTCGACAAAATTTTTGCCGAGCGTTTATGTTATTTTGCCAAGTGTGCCACACACTCATTTGGCAAACGAGGCTTCTGCGTGCACTGGAGGGTCCAGATCAACGACACTATGCTGCCACTGACACGCTCAGCAACATCACCAACATCCATCTACTACCCCATCCATGGCAGGCACCTGCACGCCCGGCCCAATGATCGGCGTACAGATACGTGTACAGTACGGTGTGCGATGAGCAGCAGCAGCTACTACGTGCTACAGTGGCCTACTCCTATCTATCTATAAGCTATCTGCTGGTGTCTTTTCGTCCATCTTTTCTGTGCACTTCTTTTCCCACCCTAGCTTTATTGCCTGATTCACTGAGATGGAGGGCGGCAGCCACCTTGTTTTCGTATCCGTCCACATCGATGGATCCATCGATGGAGAATTGCCGTTTCATTTGCTATCACGCGCTCAATGTAGCATGCAGCTACATACCTGTCCTATCTTTCAAGATGTGCTATCTTCGATCCATCTATTTGCATCTGCACTCCAAAAAGCTATGTCGCTTTGCCTTTTACTAATTGTTGTTCCTTTTTTTTTTCTTTTGCGATGATACAAACTATGTTCTTCTTCTTTCACTCTCTTCATTTTGAGAAAAAGGATATATGTAGATAATCGAAACTTGTTTTCTTTTTAACATTGTAATTGAACAAATTAAAATTGTGTTCCTATAAGCATATTCTTTTTTGTCCACGTGGTTTTCAATGATCTACATTCTACTGGTGTACATTTCTTTCATAAATTTTAAAAGTGCACGAAGTGCATTTTCAAAACGGGACGGCGTAGCTACATACACCCATAATCACTTTGATCCGCATTTTACATTCTAATTACTACTCCTCGACAGAGGCACCAAAACTCCAGAAGATCCTCGAACAAACACAATATTTTACTTTAGTTTAGCGAAAAAAATGTTCTGGATTGTTATTTGTTGGCATCTACTACTCCATACAGTAATATTATAGGTGATTGATTCCTAAATACAGACTTTGTGCGCATGTATACAGTAACATGGTTTGCACAACTATATTAGGTAATATGTTTCTCATAGAATTACATCAAAAGGTCATAACAAGTTATCAACCACATGTGTGATAACTGTATTGCAGATGGCTCCAAAATAAATCGTCCAATGTAATACCCAAAATTATAAAAGTAGAAAATAGTTTGTGATTGTGCACGCCAATGGAAACAAACAACGGACAGCCAAGCCTACTATTTTGTCCATAACAAACTAGAGAACTAACCTAAAGGCTTGGTCAAGCTATTAAAACCCAATTCTCTCTTGATAATACTACCAAAGAGATAAAAAGGCTTAGCTACACATCAAGTGACACTCTCAACAACATATTCTTTACACATGTTGATCCTTATATCTTTATTATAAAACTCTTATTTGACCTTGAATGACCTCCTGAGGTGCTTGATCCCCAAGTTTATTATATCTAGCATTCATAAAACTAAAAACCTTGCTTACTAGAAAACATTGTTAGTCCTATGGATTGTTGATATTTATTGCCAAATCAAATAGATCCTAAGCTAGATCCCTTGTGCTTATACCTTGCATGAAGAATTGATTCTATGCATGACATGTACATTTAGTTAATTTATATTAATACCACTATACATACCCAATTCATATTGCTATTTTAAGTAATACCAGTTATTAATAATATAACATGTTAATATATTATTTTTACACGATTATTGTGACTATGTTTTATATTTGGAGAGCGGATGTGGTGTATTCTTTTTAAATTTTTAGTTAATAGATCGAATAACATCTTGACAATGTCCTATACTTGAGATGGACACAACCAAATACCAATGACAAATTACAAAGCTAAGTACTCTCAACAATAAATATTACCAGCACCATGAAACAGTAGTAGGTAGGAAGACCAACAACAACATTATAGAGACAAAGGAGAATGAATTTACTTTAGCTAGTAGTTTTTCTGGATGGGTGGGAACCAATGTAATAATTGGTAATCAATATTCAATAAAGGGATGGCATGGCCAAGTAAGATTATTACTCTTGTTTCTAGTGAAAAAGTTAACAGGGAATGATTGGACATGAATGGTGGAAGTAAAACAACAATATATTAGAAATAATGATCAACTAATTGAGGTATTGGAGCCCGAGTGAGAGAGCATGATGTTAGTAAGACACATACCTGGGGTTATCACACACATTGACAGAAAGGGATATATCGAGTGATGAACACTAGAAAGCTGAGTTTTTATAATGGAACATAACATAAATATTTTGTGCATTAGATATATAGGTGCTATTGCCATGATTAGAATTACCCTGGCAATACACCAATTATGTTCCAACATATTACTTTGAAGTGTTGCCATATTCTTTAAGTTTTATTTGCAAGTGTACTTGCAACCGAACTTAAAAATGAACAATGGAAATATTTTGATTGCAGCTCCTTAAATTCTTATTGTGTTTTCATGGCAATACATCATTTTATTGTCAATTTTTTTGCGGCAATACTTGAGAAATCGGTTGTAATATCATGTGTTACTTGCACAAGTAAAATAATTGTTGCAATAATATAAAAAGATGTTGCGACAATATACAAACACTATTGTCAAGATTTTAACTCTTGCCACTTGTTTTTGAAATTCATGCTTTCAAGAAATAGGATAAGTTTATCTTCGTCTTATACCAATATAATAGCTTTAGCATTGTGGTAAGGCATAGTGTGGAAAACAGAGAGGTTTCATGTTTGAATCCTGATGCTGACTATAGAAGCCTAGCTAGCGATTTTAGTTTATATTATTTTGTTCAGTGTAAAAGTTATCACTGCAATTATCATTTCATAGCCATGATGGTGATACAAATATGTTATTGTCACGATAATAGTTGTAGCAAGTGTATCCTATAATGATGCTAACTTGCACCGGACGCAACTAATTGCCACGATTGACAATGATTTTGGAATCATTGCAGCGGCATTTCTTACCACGATCTTGAGCACATGTGGCTATTGTTGATGTGTGGCACATTGTCCAGTTCCTTGCGGTTGTGCTTGTAGTCAAGTGTGCTACTCCATCCATTTTCAAAACATACGTTGTTTTTATTATGTCCTAAATCAAAGTTATTTGTTCCCCCACGATTTTGATTTTCCTAGATACACAATTTTTACTATATATCTAGACATAACATATATTTTGATACATAGCAAAATCTATTTATCTAGAAAAACCGTCTTATAATTTGGAACAGAGGGAGTAACTTCGATCAAGTTTATAGAAAAATATACAAACATCAGGAACATTACATTAGCTTCATTAAATCCACCATGAACTATGTTTTTACTATGTATTTATTTGGTATTGAGATGCTACTGTATTTTTTATAAACTTGGTCAACATTAAAGAAGTTTGATTTAAAATAAAACTAAAATGACCTACGTTTTTAGTATGGACGAAATAGTAGTCGAGTGTCCCATTAACCTTTCGCCCCTGTCCACACACATCGCCGTCAAGCTAAGCGGCACATCAACCATATCATGAATTGAGAAACGAGCGACTAAATCAGGCGCTGTACATCATTGCAAAGCGCACCAGTGACAAGACGGTGCGTGGCTTGACGGAAGGATGTGTGGATCGCTCCGAGTGTGACTGCTAGCAGGTAGGAATTGAAGCTCAAGTGCGCACGATCGCCGACGACGAGGACGACGACGGCGAGGCGACATGTAATGGTGATGGATGTAATGTAATGCGCGAAATGAATGAGTTGTGAGGATCGAAGCTGCGAGGATCAGCACTAGCTATGCAGCTAGGACCGATGGAAGAGATCAGGTGGAGATGGATTTGATTGGACTGATCGTGTGAGGAAAGGATTGGACGGTATGCCCCCAGCTACAGGCCGGTAGCCGCATTTCTTGCCTGCTTTACCCCTCCACGGTTCGGAGGATCGGAGTGCATGGATGCTTACAACTAATTTGACCTTTGAAATGTATTGCACCGGCTCCATCTGATCAATCGACCCATCCATCAGAGGCGGATCGAGTGCGCACGCTAATCAGTTTCAGAATCTGATGATGCAGCTACAAGAGTAGATGCAGTGATAGCCAGCAGCCAGTGACTGCTGCATGTGTACATCGCGTTTCATGCCGGCCTCCATGAATAGTGCCATCCTCCTTTGTTTCTTTTCTTCTTTTCCTTTCCTTTCCCTTCCGCATTGGATGGATCATGGATGGATGGATGGTACGTGGACCAGACCGAGAGATTCGGAACAGGTGGGCTCCTCGAGCCACTAGCTGTATGTAGCCAGCTTCCTGCTTCCGCTGCTCGCGGGCTGCGGCTGCAGTAAGGGACTCCATTAGCAGCAGCTGCTGCTGCACAGCTGCAGGAGGAGGAGGAGGAGAAGAACCAGGAGGACGACGACGACGTAGAACAGTGAACACTGGCCGGACCGACACTGCTGAGCTGAACCAACGACAAGAACAACGTAATTCTGCATCTCTCTATCGTCGGTTTGATGTGCAGACTCGGGCTGAACGATGGATGAAGCCCAGCCCATGACTATTTCTGGCTGCTTTCTTTCGTTCAATTCTACGCCAGGCCCGACGGGCCGGCCTACATGAAGAAGAAGAAAAGTGAAGGGCCCACACTTTAATTGGGCCCTACGTGCAATGCGTCCATCTTTAGGCAGCCCGCGAGGACGAGACGAGACGAGACGAGACGAGCCGAGCCGGACGGACGAATAGCGACCAGACCCAGCAGTTTTCCACCGCATCTCCGGTCCGGCGGGTGTCGTCGTGTCGCCGGCATCCATGGCGGCGGTGGTGCGCGGCGTCCTGAGGGGCATCAAGGAGAAGGGCCTCGCCAACTTCCTCCGCGACGCCCGCGAAGAAGGATACCTGTAACCCCTCCATTCCCTTCAATCTTCTCCCCGCGCGGATCAGATGCCCCCCCGGCTGCGATTGCGATTTCGATTCGATTCAGATCCCTCCCTTGCCCCGTTCATTCATTCGCCGCGAGCATTCTTTGTTCGTTGCGGATCTAACGGGTTACTTATACATAGACCTGCTTTGCTTCCTACCGTTTTCGATTCGGTTCCGGCTCTCCTTGCTTCGTGCTCTGGCATTGCGAAAATCGAAATTAGGGTTCCTTGCTGAAATCGTACTACATACCTTTGAATCGTGGTTTCGTCCACGGTTATAGTGCCAATAATATTCTCTAGCTCTACCTTGCCCCCACACATAACCACCATCTCTCATACTGCATATGTAGTATTGAACTATTGATCGACATACGGGCGGGGATTCAGTCCTGGCATAAGTTGAATTAAACATATAAATTTCCTGCATGTTCCTGCTTGTTAGATTGACTAATTCCACACCCACCTATAGTTATTTTTCCTTGCAGTGTACAAACGCATGCTTATCAATCTTTCATGAAGTGAAGACCATATGGAATAGGCATCTAGCATTGTACAGCAAACTTTTTTTGAGACCATCGACAAACCTGTTGCCATGGTTTAGACGAATACCCAGTGTCTTTTATGTTTTCCTGTACAGATTGCATACATATGCAGTTGGATCAAACTACTTGGGAAGACATCCCATATTAAGTTACATCAACTGTGAAAGCAGCCTGATCTGCTACTGTGCCAGTGGTAACTGTAACCAATCTTGATTGAATGTATTTCAGTTGAAAATGATACTACTTACTTCTTAAAACTTTCACCCCAAGTCCTTTAAAAAGACGCAACACTGCCACCGACTCCAATTTTTGAATGCAAACACTAGGCACAGACACTTGGCTGTCTTCTATCAAAGGATCTTGTTTGTCACATGTTTATGTTTCCTGGGCTCTTTCTATTTAATCATTTTGTTCTGTGCTTGATATGAATTCTCAGTTTTGGAGATGTAGCTAAATTCTATATTTATTGCATTTGTAGTTGTTGCCTTAATCTAACATGTTGTTATTTCTAGGAACTGCCTTCTGGATGGGAACCTTTTGTAAGTGGCCACCTGCCTCTCGTCCTCCACTTTGCAGGAATGGATGTGGCTATGTGTCTTAGCACAGCTAATCCCCCTATTCTTTCCAGGCAAACAAAAATTCACAATATTGGCGCAACACTTGTAGGGGTTGACAAGTTTGGAAACAAGTACTATGAGAAACTGCATGACACTCAGTATGGTGAGTAATACTCTATTGTGCTAGTTGATCTGCTACAGTTGCTTTTATTGTGGAATACTTCTGTGTGGTTGCATTGGAATTTAGATCATGAAGGTGATGCTTTGTGTTAGAAAGAACAAACTCTATAACACTGACTGCAATTATATTTCAATACTTCACATCTTGTTTTCTTTCCTCCAACCTATGAGATAATTAACTTTGCTCTTTAAGGGTCGAGCTTGGCTGATGTGCATGTCTTTGTGGGAGCAAAATCGCTCTTGTGCTGCTGGCCATTTCCCCTGATTGTACCCAAGAATGATAAGCATTGGTAAATTTTGCAGGAAGGCACAGGTGGGTAGAATATGCAGAGAAAGGTCGCTACAATGCATCCCAAGTGCCTCCTGAATGGCATGGATGGCTGCATCACATCACAGATAACACTGGCGATCAGGCAAGTTTCCCTCTGCCTGTTGATTGTGTTAAATTCCTAATTGCTGTTCAAGCTTTAGTCTTCTGGCATGCTTACAGTAGTGCTTTCTCCCTTGTTTCTTTACTTTGATTATGTATAGCAATTAAGCGCCTGTATTGATGATGTGCAATTTGTCTTGCTCTGAAACATGTCATGCTTACTGCTTGCTCTGATAAACATCTACCATCCATGCATATTTTTGTTGGTGGGGAATGGGGATGTTGGAACAAAGAGATTGAAGGCTGTGACCACAGTATTTGGACATCGAAACTGGTTGGCTTATATGGCTATCTGTTACTTTTTTTTTTCTCCTCTGTGCTGCAGCTGCTGGCCCAGAAGACTGCTAGGTACCTAGTGGAGCACAAGCAGAACTACTCCGGTGAAGGTGAGGAGCTGATATACCACTCCAAGGGGCACGCCCTGAACCCGGGGCAGAGGGACTGGACGAGGTACCAGCCCTGGGAGCCAAAGAAGGAGTAAGCCTAGCAAATGTCGTGTCTGATCGGGGAGGACCACCCTGTTTTGGTTTTCCTGCTTTCTGCCTTGGGTCAGGTGTTGCTGAGCTGAATAATCAATCAGCGAGCGACTCAATTCGGCCTTGGGTCTTTGGAGCGATCCTGAATAATGTCGTACTGGACAACAATACTGTATAATTCGATCATCTTTGTTTGATTTCGAAAGGTTGCTGTTGTTACTGCTGTAAAAGCGGATTTGCTGAATCTCTTGCGTCTGGCTGTGATGCTAGTGCCACATTTGGTAATCTCTGGATTGTACGAGAGAGATCTGCTTGTTTTGGCATTGGGGGTCAATACTGAATCGAAGGAGTGGATCTGTGCGGTTGGTGTCTTTTTATGATTGAGGCGGGTGAAGCGAACCGGAGAAAGGGTTTCACAGTTCACTGAATTTGTTGTCTCTGCTCCATGTGAATCATATGGATCTGCAGCGCCGTCGATGGCTGCTGTGGTAACTGCAGAGTCCTGGCTGCTTGGTCGAGCCTCGAGTGCGGGGCTGTGACCGAGGGAGAGGACCACGCCGATAACTGAACACGTGCCTGGGACGGGAGGCGGCAAACGTGCCCGGCTCCCGCACCGGTCTCCCCACCCATTCTAGCTTCCGGAGGCCACCTACCCACGCAGGCACGCACGCGACGCACGCCTCTCCTCCGTCCTCCAATTCTCGAACCCAGAAAGGAACGGGACGTACTAAGCTCTGCTGTATAAGACCTCAGCGTGTACGCGACCAAGCTCCGCTCCAGCTCCTGCTCCTGCTCCAGCTCCAATGGCTTCCCATCCTCCTCCCGAGCCTTCTTCCAACTCGAACAAGGTATGGATGGCCGGCGCCTTCGACACCAACAACTAACTCGTTGGATACCTACTTTCCTTTTTTTAAGATTTTTTTTTTGGCGTTTTCACATCGCTTCTTCCCATTGATCGACGATTCATGCTTCCACCGTCTTCGATTGAGCTCTGCGTCAGCAGGGGTGGGGCGAGCACGAGGAGATCCACGTCTCCTCCGGCGGCGTCCAGGCTTACACCGACGACGACGCCGACTGCGAGAGCAGGCGCCCCTTGCTGCTCGGGACTCCCGCCTCCGCCGAGTGCTACTCCGTCTCGGCCGCCGCCTTCCCGTACGTTTGCCTCTCCGCTCCATTATTCTCCCGTACCTCTCAGGATTAGTGCCGCGTTCTCCCAATCGGTCGGTCAACCAGTACCCCCAAACCCTGCTCTCGAAATTGTGCCTCTCCATGGAATGGACTAGGATTACAACTTGTCCTCAAGCTGCTCGCTCAAAAGTCTACTTTGCCTGTTATGTTGCACAAATTTTCAGAGACTCCGCTCTTTCTTAGCATATCACTTATAGCCTGTTACAGATGCAATGTTTTTTTTTTGAAATAAAACAGATGCAATGTCTGACAACAAACAGATGCAAATTTTCAGTCTTACTGCACAGTGCATACATGTTCAGTTTACCTTATCAAGGTCTTCCACTTTGGTGAATTTGTTGCAGGTTCTTCTTTCCAGCCCTGGGAGGCCTTCTCTATGGCTATGACATTGGGGCAACATCCGGCGCGACCATATCACTCAAGGTAACATTGTGCCCACTTACATCTCAGGAAATGCCGCTTTACAACTTGCACACCAGCTGGGTCAACATTGCTAATTTATCTGTCAATAAATCTTTTTTTTCTGCAGTCTTCGACATTCAGTGGTACAACCTGGTACAATTTATCATCTGTGCAAACTGGCCTCGTGGTAATGCTTTATTCTGCATCATGTAAAAAAATTATTTCAATTTCAGCAATGCTGGATTGACTAACTAGCATCCTGTTGCTAAATGATCACATCACGGGTTATGCGTGATGCAGGTCAGTGGCTCACTGTATGGTGCTTTGATCGGCTCTGTCTTGGCATATACTATTGCAGACTTTTTAGGTCTATCACCCCTCTTCTTTTCCATTCTACTCCTTAGTGATGACGCAATTTAGTCTGGTCTTCTCATGTTTGTTTGTGTTTATTCTAATTACCTTCCACAGGGCGACGCAAAGAGCTTATCCTTGCTTCAATCTCATATTTAATTGGAGCCCTTCTGACAGCAGTAGCACCCAACTTCGCTATCATGGTGGTTGGCCGCTTTTTATATGGAATAGGAATTGGATTGGTAATGGGATCTTTTTTGTCACAGTTGGCATTGCGAACCATGTGATCATGCACATTTCTTCATGAGGCCTTATGTTTTGTTTTGATTAAAAAATATGAGGCTTATGGAAGCTGCTTTTATCAGGCCATGCATGCTGCTCCAATGTATATTGCAGAGACTGCGCCAAGTCAGATAAGAGGCATGCTCATTTCTCTAAAGGAGTTCTTTATTGTTCTTGGGATGCTTGTAAGTGTATATTAGTTTTTCTCTCTCTATATCATTCCTTTAGAATCTTTTAGATTTCTTATATTTGTATTTTTGCAGCTTGGTTATATAGCAGGCAATGCCTATGTTGAAGTGGTTTCCGGTTGGCGTTATATGTATGCCACCAGTACACCATTATGTCTCGTAATGGGAGTCGGAATGTGCTGGTTACCCCCGTCACCTAGGTGGCTCCTGTTATGTGCCATACAAGGGAAGGGAAACCTGCCGGAGACAAAAGAAATTGCAACCCGGTGCTTATGTCGATTGAGGGGTCAAACTTCGCCTGATTTGGTCTCAGATCAGGTTAACTTGATTCTGGAGGAACTGTCGTATATTGATGAAGAGAAGCAAGTTGGCTTCAGGGAGATCTTTCAAGGAAAATGTCTTAAAGCAATGATAATTGGATGTGGTTTGGTGTTCTTTCAGCAGGTGATCTCTTTTACCATTAGTTCCTTTCCTGAAAAATAAAATATTATGGTATTTCAGCTGATCCTACCTTATGTATATGTCAGGTAACTGGTCAACCTAGCGTGCTATATTATGCTGCTACGATCTTTCAGGTATTGACATACTGTTACTTTTCTATATGGAATTATCCAATTGAATCGTTTTTTTTTTTGGGGGGGGGGGGGTTACTTTAGAAATCCATTCATGTTAGGAATTGCTATGACGAACTCCTGTATTGGGAGGGGTTGAAGGCTTCAAACATTGTCAATATAACTTTCGGGGGGGGGGGGGGGGGGGGGGAATAGTTGCCAAACTTGTATGGGCAAATTGCGCTATTAGGACCTTTTGCATCCCAGCATTATTATCTTTCATACCTGTATCACCCATATGTATCATTGTTTGCAAGCAGAGTGCTGGATTCTCTGGGGCATCTGATGCCACTCGTGTGTCAATTCTTCTTGGTTTACTGAAGGTACATGTCAATACTTTTGCTACTTCCATCTGATTTATTGTCCCCCCGAAAAGGCTTTCAGCGGTGCAATTTATGAGTACATTACAGTAGAAATGAAGCATATTGTTTCTAATCTTAATCCAAACCGTTGCGTGTCCTTCACAAGGTTCCACACATTCTATTCACTGCCCGCTAATGATGTTATGGTTTTCATACCACAGTTGATCATGACCGGAGTAGCAGTCCTTGTGGTTGACAGGCTTGGCCGAAGACCGTTACTCATTGGAGGTGTCAGCGGAATTGTAAGTCTGCATTCAAGTAGATTATCAATAAGTTGACAATCTGTTAGCTTTTTAGTGGATTTTTAGTGGAAAACATACAAATATCTTCATGGAGGCTGGTCCTATGGTTACTGAACTTACACATTGATTGTACAATGTGCAGACTGTTTCCTTATTTTTGCTGTCCTCCTACTACACCTTACTGAAGGATGCCTCCTATGTGGCTGTAATAGCACTTCTACTGTATGTTGGCTGTTACCAGGTATTTTATCTTCGTTGTACATTGCTCACATAGCCATCTTACCTTATTCGAAAACTCCGGTGAGGATTACTGTCAATTTATGTCAGCTGGAGTAGTAGGCTTTGAGAAATAGTAGTTGAGGATTACCTAGCACCAAAGTTTTAGTAGTTGACTTGTGCTTTTTTATCGTTGAGTTATATGTGGCAATCTGTCTGATGAAGAGAACTTGCTGTGCAGCTGTCATTTGGTCCTATTGGCTGGCTTATGATCTCAGAAGTTTTCCCGTTGAGGCTGCGAGGCCGTGGACTGAGTGTTGCTGTTCTTGTGAATTTCGCATCCAATGCGCTGGTCACCTTTGCTTTCTCCCCACTGGAGGTATGACCCTGGCATCGTGCCCTGCCCTGCCTTTTTATTATTTCGCCAAAGATTGTTGCAGTGTATTCATCTCATCTGCAAGATATCGCTGTGTGTGAAGTGCTCATGATAGTAGTGTGTATGCATGGTGGTATAGGATTTGATTGGAACGGGGTTGCTCTTCTGTGGATTCGGGGTGATCGCAGTGGCGTCTCTCGTCTTCATATTCTGGATGGTTCCGGAGACGAAGGGACTCACCCTGGAGGAGATTGAAGCGAGTCTGTAGTAGATTAATCCAGAAGAATGCTCATCCGTCCAAGTTCCAGTTGACTGAAGGAACTGCTGGTATCATTTTGCAGTCAGCCTTCTGCTGTAGCTAGCTTATTCAGATTTTCAGCAAGCTGTTGTAGTAATACTTACTGTTTCCTGGTAAAGATTAATTCATGAGGCGTTCTCAGGAGCATTGCATTGCTGCTGTACACTGTAGAGCTAGCACTGTGGTCACCCTAAATGAGCAGTAGCCGGCTGTCTGCTGTGGGCTACAATGCTCGTAGATGGGCCAGTTTATTATGGGCCTTATGCTACATAGGAAGTGATGTTTGCACCTAGCCGGCCGGCCCACTATTTTTTTCGAATTGTGCATTGATGACAGAAACATTTCAGAATTGTGCTCCTAGCTAGCTTTGTAGTGTACTGAATCAATCGGCAATTGAGTTTACCACAAAGACAGTATCTCCTCCTCCCCTGCCTCCATTGTGGGCCACTTGCTAGCTACTACTAGCAAGTACTCTTGCAAAGATAGAACATCACCGCGAACAAAATCAAAAGTATACTCGATATGGTCAAATGTACAGGCATATCAGATGGCAAACTTGTATTTCTTGTTTACCAACAATTAATCTAACTATACGTAAGTTTAGTAATACAAAAGTATTATAATTGGATTTGTCTTTCAAGGTACATTTATTTGCGAGTTCATAACTAGTACTCCATGGTCCTAGAATATAGGTTTTCTTGATTTTGTCGTAAGCAAAACTTGTCTAGCTTTGTCCATGTTTATAGAAGAATATATCAACATTTTTTCTACAAGATAAATTATCAAGACAAAAAAAATTCATGATGGATCTAATGGAACTAATTTGATGTGTAGAGTTTGCGCATTTTTAAATATAAATTTGGTCAAGTTAGATAATAGGATAAAACTAAAATGACCTAATACAGAGAAAATAGCAGAAAATCTATGATTATTAAATAAAATAAAGACATAAAAATCCGTATCAAGCCAAATTATACCGCATTAAAATAATAATAGATGGGCTGACTATATATATTAGTTAAAGTCGTTTCTCTCATGCAAGCTTCTAGGCTTGTCGTCGCAAACTCGCAACCTTGAGGAAAAGTTGTTGCACCGTAAATAATAACGAAACGGATCGGATAGGATGATCGACCGGCCGGCCAGCATAGCTCCGAAGAATGCGCGTGGTGTGGTTGAGGTTCTAATTTTCCACATTTGACGGTGCCGCGTCAGGATGAGACGAGGAACATCAACGCCACATGGGGGCCCCTTTATCCTTCCCCATGTGAACCATCGCTTCACATGTTTCCACATTTGCTATCAGGATTCATGATAAAAGCGAAATAGCTAAATACGTCTTTCAACTTTAATCCAAGGGTCACTTTGATTCCTGAAGTATCAAGTAGTCCACCTAAATCCTTCAACTTTTAAAATTGAATCAAAATGGTCATTGAGCTGATGTGGTATGCTATATATTCATGCCATGTCAGTTTTAGTTGTCCATGGATGAGTCAATATGTTATAATGTCTCATTTAACCCTTTGCGTGGATTTGATGGTTTACAAGATGAAAGGACCGTGACACTCTAAGAGGGGTGAATTAGGTGTTCTAGAAACTAAAGCTCCAAATATATATAAAAATCTATTCTAAAATCTATCTAGATGTGCACTAACTTTTACTATGTGTTACTTTCTCTACCGTATAAAATTTTTGCACTTAGGTTCCAATCCTACAAACTACACAAGGGAATTCTAGAAAAGGTAAAAGCGGGATGTAAGTGCAAAGTAAGTGCGGAAGTAAAGGGGTAGAGAATGCAAACTTCCGGCGTGGCGAGACGGCAATTTTTACTGAGGTATCGTAAAGCAATGCTTTCCACTACTCCTCGTTGTTGGAGCCACTCTCAAGGGAATGCCCGCACAAGGGCATAAACTCCCCAGTCGAGTAACTTCATGGATAGCCGACGGACCTTCCCACGCGCAAGTGGGTCTCCGCCTAGCCTCTCCCGGATGCTCCCCACCGTTTGCCACTAGGTAGAGCTTCGGCAAAACGCTAAAGGCCTCTCCTCCTTCTCACAACTACCGGCAGCCACTCCACAAATGTGGTTGGAGGATCTCGCAAGACTTACAAGTTCCGGATTTACAACTCTTGGTGCGCACAAGTACTGATACAATGGAGGTGTGCAAACCTCGCCTAACTCTAGGCTAATCAAGACCTAAGCCTTATGCTAATTGCTCTAATCTTCTCTTAAGAACTTTGGTGGATTAAGCACTAAGAAATGTGTATAACACAAGCCAATACCTTCACTGAGCTCAAACACACCTCAAATGGCCGGGACATGGTGTATAAATAGCCCGAACCAAAGAAACTAGCCGTTGCAAACTCATTGCAACATTCTGCATACCACCGACTGGAGTCGGTGCTCACAGGAGGGGTACCACCAAATCAATCGGTGGTCTCCACCTCAGCTAGCCGTTGGGCCGCTGACTTGCGGGCCCCTCTGCACATCACCGACTTATTCGGTGATGGCTTCCTGGCTTGACTGAATCATACAGTTAAAGTAGAGACATTTACCTTCATCCCAGACTCACCAATTGATTCGGTGAGCTCTTCATGGCATTGACCGAATCATATTGTCAAACCAGAGCCATTTACCTTCATCCCAGGCTCACCGATTGATTCGGTGAGGTCTTCATGGCATTGACCAACTCATACTATCAAAGCAATGCTCCAACTGTTGTTGATCACCGATTGATTCGATGCTACTTTTATATCTGACCGAATTAATCTGTTAATTGTGTTGGTGAGGAATCTATGCTTGTTTTGATCATAACTTTTTACTCGGGACTCCGATTTTGATGATCTTGGACCCTTTGGAAAGCTTGTGAAAAGCTCTACAAGACTCTCCAGAAAATAGCATATTTGATGAGTCAAAAATATAAATATCCACAGGACACTTCCAATTCATTTTTCTCATTGTCCCGGCTTTGGAGGTTTTCTTTGTGTAACTCTACAAATATTCATTCTTGACACATATATTAGTCCCAATAGTTAAGTTGTTATTCAATCACCAAAATCACAAACAATAGCTTAAGGGATATTTTCCTTACACAAGAAACTTATTGATGCGGACATCACCATGTTGGATACACCCGAGATTTGGTCTTCTACGAGTTACAAGTTGTCACCAACTTGGTCTTCATGTCCGGTTCGGATTCAGCCGACCACCCTGAACGAAAATGCTGATATCTCCTTCATACGACGTCGAAACGAGGCATTCTTTGATGTGTTGGAAAGAAGATGATGAAAGCTTTCTTTTGTTTCTGGTCTGAGCTCTAGAAGATTCGTGGATAATTCTATGTGACCATGATAAGGTGCTGCGTTACCTATTTTGGGCCAAGTTAGCCCTGTATCATGTAGGGCCTTAAGCCCGGGTTGAGAATGCCCCCACCTAGTCACCCTCAACCCTAGCACATTCCCCCTTAGGTATAAACTCAGTAGTAGCCGCCATATTAGGGTTTGGATTTTGTTTAGTTCTAATTTTCCATTGAGAAACATACATCTTCATTATAATTGTGACGTCAAGTTCTTTTGCTGTGAATCAGGGCCCCGTTCTTGTTCTTCACCACTGTGGTGATTAGTCCTTTTGCGATCAGAGCTTGAACCCCATACTTGTCTTTGCTTCATACACATCTGCAATTTCGGATTGCGTGCTTATACTTTCTTACTTGTGTTCTTCAATTCGCTTGTAGGAATAGCCTTCTTGGCGAGGTCAATCAAGTTGTGCTTGGTTGATAACCAACGAAGCAGCGGTGTAACAGTTGCTAGGGTTCAAATCATGACTGATTAGAAGCCTGGATCGCCAGCGTCGTGACTCCACCAATCGAATTTACTATACCTATCCGAAGATCGGGCCAGTGCTCATCAAGTGGTATCAAGATTCAGGTTAACTGTGAGGTATACCTTCATGTTCCCCTTTAGATTCATCTTATTTTCATTACCTACAGTCCACAAAAGCTAAAAAAATTACACTTTCCGCTGTCCTATCACCTGTTTTAGCCTTTGCAATTTTCGTTTCATATTCATTTTGTTGAGTTTGTATCCGTGGTCGAGTTGTTGTTGCTGTTTACTGTGTTCGTGGTCGTAGTTCAATCTCCTATCGCTGTTTTTGTTTCCGCCGTTATCCCATCCACCTTTACCCAAACAACAAGTCGAGCCCTCACGTTACTTGACTTGCCCCTCTAGCCGCCTTGTGTGAACTCTCGCTGCGCAAGCCCTAGATAGGTCGCAAGCCGCTGTGTGTTTTTCGCCTTGCATCGCAGTCCTCCTTATTTCATCTGGCGATACCTGCACTAGGAAAGCTTTGCCCTAGGTTTCACTTGCTGAGAGGCTTTGCTCAGCCATGTTTCTCCATTGGCGAATAGGGACGCTTTGCCTAGCCATGCAGACACGTTCTGCCTTGTTTTTTACCTCAAAAATTCTAATTCGGAGGCCCTTCCTTAAAACAGGCTTTGCATACGAACACGAAACATGGTGAATTTTTTTGAAATCAGCTGAAATTAAATTTTGCATCCCACGTGACCCAAGGAATCTGGTCGGAGCAAAATAGCATCCTAAAATTCGCTTTCTAAGTGGGAGATCTCAAGCTCCAAAGTTGTTGCATATTTTTCAGAGAATGTGCCTGAGTTTTTATAGATCAAATCTTTACTCTGTTCAGGTTGAAATTTTTTGTGCTTCCATACAGTGTTTCCCTGTTTGGAGAAAAATATAAAAATATAGTTGAAAAAATAAAAAAGATAAAAACAACGACTGGAGGAAAAATTAGGGAAATAGATAAAAACAATTGTTGGTTGCTTGTTCTTTGAGTTTTGTCCATCAATTTTTGTTCCAACTTGTTGTGCTACATCTAGAGACATATCTTAGCCAGCAACGGTGACTAGTACTTTGGATACTTATTGAACTTTGCTAATCTGCTTTCGATAATTGCTGATTCCTTGTTGTCATATTGTGCTTTCCCAAGATACACATATACTTCTGTTAGTATAGGTTCGCCTTGCAACTATTACACTCAACCTTGACAACACATTGTACCACCCTATTGGCTTTGGTAAGAACACTTGCAAGATGGTGGTAAGCTGCTTGAGCTATTGCACTTCGCTTTCACCGCCACCCAATAGCTGTTAATTGATAGGAATAATATCTTACTGTTATCTTTTGCTATCTTCTAACCATATCAGGAGGATCAGGGAAAAGAGTGGAGTCCCCTTCGGACTTCAACGAATGTGTGTCCAAGAATGAGCTTACGAGGCTTCTTGATGACCAGCGCACCTACATCAATGAGAAGTTTGCGTAGATGATGAAAACTGTTAACAATTTTGTCATCTGGATTGAACATGTTGAACAATGGCCCCCCTCCATGATGGCCTTGACATCAACCACCGGAGAGTGAGAAGGAAGAGGATGATGATGCCGACCTTGATGCTTATGGAAGCGATGTTGATCGTGTTTGGCGTAATCGTCATAGTATGGAGGTAATCATAATCGTGTAATAATGATCCTTCTACTAAAACAAAGTTTACCATGATTTTTTTTGCTGGTACTGCTGATCCTGAGGCTTATTTAGATTGGGAACTTGTTGTTCAACAAAAGTTTAATTCTCATTTAGTTGCTGCTGAGCATAGAGTTAGACTTGCTACTAGTGAGTTTACTAGTTTTGCTTCGATTTTGGTGGAATGATTTTTGCACTGCTCATAACAATACCAGTGCTATACCTCAAACTTAGAATGCTTTAAAACAGTGAGATTTATGTGTCTCTTTATTATCAACATGATTTGAGTTTGAAGTTGCAAACTTTAAATTAGGGTGATAAAGGGGTAGAGAAATATTATCAGGAGCTCATTATTGGTTTAGCATGTTGTAATATACATGAGGATGATCGGGATACTTGTGCTAGATTTTTTTATCATTTGCATCGTGATATATAGGATATCCTCGATTATAAAGAATGGATCAGGTTCAGCCCAATTATATCATCTTGCTCTTAATGCTGAAAGAGAAGTACAGGGATGACGACAAAAGCAGAATTTTAGGTCCAACCCTGAAAGATCTTTTCCGCAGCGTTTCGACCTCGACAAGCCAAGACACCTGTTGCTAAGCCACCAGCAACACCACCGGCTACTACACCTACTTTCAAGGTAAGTAATATATCTTCTATGCAGTCCCAACCACAAAAGAAGATTGTTTCTACTTGTGCTTCATCGAGCTGCTCCACCAACATCATGTGCCACCGCTGCAAGGGCATGGGACATATCATGAAGGATTGCCCGAGTCATCGTGCATTCATTGCTATGAATGATGGAGGATATGTAAGTGCTAGTGATATTGAAGATGATTTGGCTCTTGCTACTAACCATGTTGCATATTCGGAGAGCGAAGAAAATCATCGATACTATGACTGCTGTTGCGGGCAACAAATCTATTCTTGTGCAGCGTGTGTTGAGTACACAGCTTGAGCACGAGCCGGAGAAACTACAACGCTATAATTTATTCAACATATTCCTCGTTGTTAAGGATTACCGTGTTCGTATAATAATTGATAGCGGGAGTTGCAATAACTTGGTTAGTTTGGATTTGATCGAGAAGCTTAGCTTGACCACACGTGCTCATCCCAAACCTTATCATCTCGAATGGTTTAACAATAGTGGTAAGTCAAAGGTAACTCGATCAGCAAGAATACACTTTTTCATTGGTTCATATTATGATTATGCTGATTTTGATGTTGTACCTATGCAAACATGTTCCCTTTCATTAGGTCGTCCATAGGAATATGATATTGCTACTTTATACCATGGTAGAACTAATATATATATATATATACTTTGATGCATAAGGGCAAGAAAATTATTTTAATTCCTTTAACACCTATGCTTTAGACCCACATGTTGCTACATTTCAAGAGATTAAGTTGAAAGGAGGTGTTTTACTTACTAAGACATCACTTAATGCTAAAAATTATGTTAATGTAGCACCATGCCGTACCATGCTTTACAAACATGTTTCGTTTTCACATGATCTTATTCCTATGTCTAGCAAACTGCATGCTGCTGTCACTAACCGTTTGCAGGAGTTTGATGGTGGGATGGAGTCGAGGACGACTCCAATTCAAGAAGAGGAGGGTGATGAGGACATCACCATGCTAGGTACACCCGAGATTTGGTCTTCTACGAGTTAGAAGTCGTCACCAATTATCTTCACATGCGGTTCGGACTCAACCGACCACCTTGAACCCTGAACGGAAACGCCGATATCTCCTTCATGCGATGTCGAAATGAGACGTTCTTTGATGAGTTGGAAAGAAGATGATGAAAGCTTTCTTTTGATTCTGGTCCAAGCTCCAGAAGATTCGTGGATCATTCTATGTGACCACGACAAGGTGTTGCATCACCTATTTTGGGCCAAGTTGGCCTTGTATCATATCGGGCCTTAAGCCCAGGTTGAGGACGCCCCAACCTAGTCGCCCTCAACCCTACGAAATCCCCCCTTCGGTATAAACTCAGTAGCAACCGCCACATTAGGGTATGGGTTTTGTTTAGTTCTAGTTTTCTATTGAGAAATAGACATCTTCATTGTAACTGTGACGTCGAGTCCTTTTGCTGTGAATCAAAGGTCCCATTCTTGTTCTTCACCACTGTGGCAATTAGTCCTTTTGCAATCAGAGTTTGAACTCCATACTTGTCTTTGCTTCATACACATCTGCAATTTCAGATTGCGTGCTTATACTTTCTTGCTTGTGTTCTTCGATTCGCTTGCAGGAATAGCCTACTTGGCGAGATCAATCAAGTTGTGGTTGGTTAATAACCAACGGAGCAGCGATGTAACAGTTGCAGGGGTTCGAACTGTGATTGATTAGAAGCCCGGATCACCAACGTCGTGACTCCACCAATCGAATTTACTATACCTATCGGAATATCGGACCAATGCTACATCACTTATGTTAATGAGTCACCACAAAATCTTATACCTAATAATAAATACTACCTAGTACACAATCATTATAATAGGTATGGTGAACCAAAGGGGAAAAATCTACCATTTTATCAAGCTAACA
Organism: Panicum hallii; assembly: GCF_002211085.1. NCBI lineage: Eukaryota > Viridiplantae > Streptophyta > Magnoliopsida > Poales > Poaceae > Panicum > Panicum hallii. Next base: position 53,574,942 of record NC_038050.1, read on the forward strand.
TATTTAAATGATGCCGTTGCTGACATGGCAAGAGCACATGGTATGCCAAGTCAGCTTAGGAACCATTTTGGTCAAAAATCCAAAATGGAAACTTGAGGGACTTAAGTGGGCTATTTGATTGTCTACCCTTGAAGCAAAGTTCAGGATGTATTTGACAATTATACCCATGATAATTATACATGGAATTGCTAGTTACATGCAGGTGACCTTTAGTTGCAAATACCACCTGCATTTATGACCGTCTATCGTCGTTCCACACTGTTAGAATATATAGGGTTAGAGCAAATGTGGCGCCTAAGTTGGGGCGAGAAAATAAACGTGGAAGGCTGTGGCTGCCGAAGCCTAGGAACCAAACAACAGGTTTTGCAGGTGTGGCTCATTGAACTCGTGGCATGGCGAGCTGTAGCAAAGGTGGTTGTAGAAGAGATCCAAACACACCCTAAGTTGGGCTGTGACTTTTTAAAAAGCTGCTGTGAGATGTGGGCTGTGAAAAAGCTGATGTGAGATGTGGGCTGTGAAAAATCTGCTGTGAAGAAGCTGCTGTGGGAAAAGCAGAAGATCGTTTGGTTAGAGCAGCTGTGAGCTGTGGGAAACTGTGTGTTATGGGTGAAATACCTGTAATACTCTTGAAAGTTTGTGGGACTGTCCATATACCAAAATACTCGTACAAATCTAATATGTTCACTATTTCGCACGTAAATGTATCTTTTGGAAAGAAAAACATTAAACTTTCTAAGTTTTTCATCCATATGGTCCACATAAATAGAACTGTAGCAATTACACAAGATAAATGTCTCATAAAATTATGATATATGTCAACATAACTATTCTTCTCTCGCACTAACTAAATCATCAGCGATCTTATCACGAATGGTAGTCATGGTATCCTCATTCTCTACATCTTTACTTCCATCTTCTTATGTTTGTGCCGTGCCACTTATAGATGGTACTAAGTACGACTCATCAGCATCACATCTCTCAAGTACTACTCCTTATCACGCAAATTGCTATCACGAATAAAATTATGCAAAGTAAAACCAGCCATGATTATATGCTTCTGAGTACGAGATGAGAAACTTGGCACGCTCTTCAAAATACGCCACTTCTGCTTCAAGACTCTAAAAGACCTTTCAATCATATTTCCAAGGGACGAATGCAAGAAATTGAACACCTCATAATTTCCTTAAGGAGGGCCTGTACGATACCGAAATTCGGGTATGTGATATGTGCTTCCTTTGTAAGGTGCAAGATACCCTATTTGGTTTGGATAATCTGAATCTACGAGATAATATTTTTCTATAAAAGTAAGCGAGTGAGGCAAAATAAATAATATAAGTACAACTAACGTAAAATGAAGGAAATGATGTACCATGCATACTTTTAGGAGGCACAGAAAATGAAGGAAAATTTGCCAATGCCTGATTGAGGATACGCGTGTCATGCGCAGCACCTGGCCAACCAGCAACAACAAAGGTAAACCTCATGTCAAAGTCACAAATTGCTAGCACATTCTGAGATGTATATCCGTGACGACATGTGTGGTTAACCACTTCGTCCACTGGCATAACCACTTTCATATGTGAACCATCTATTGCTCCAATTGCACTTTTGAAGTATAGCAAAAAAAGACACTTTCTCAACCTTGCATGGTCCGTAGAAAAAGTAGGATCTCTCGGACAATATTATTTTTATCTAACTTACACATACACTTCAACACTTTATGAAACCTTATATGAATTGTCCAAAGTGACCGAGTGAAATAATTTTCAGCTTGTGAAAATGATTGTGGTCCTCCGACAATCCACAAGAACATCACCAGTGATTCAATGGATGAAACATCGTTGGTAGAGGTCAATACGTTGGTAGAGACTGGCAAGTCATGAAGTGCCATAAACATCTTATAAAAATACCTTGGACGACCCATGCACCTCATCACCTATTGAATTCTAGTTTCTGTCGTTTCCCTATAATCACCTTTGTGCAAATACCGTTCATTGTACAACTCCCCTATTTCTCCTATAATAGCAGCATATTGGGCTAGTTCAGCTAGCATCAACAATCCCTTTTGCCCTTCTTTGGCGACATCTGCTATTTTTGCATCCATCTATAGAAGAACAACAACATTTTTGGTTCAAATCTTTTAATCATGATAATGGTACATAATCTTGATACAATAAAATGGTTCAGAACATGAAAATATTAAAACATGAAAACAAAAAATCACTGGCATCCATCATGCTCCCTCTTAATCAAATCGAGCTTTCCATCAATTGTTTCTAGAGAATTACAAACCTCCCTAAAATCTAGCTTCACAATAAGTGAGGTGGTTGTATACATTAGAGCACTTCGTTCTTCCACCCCACATTTTTTCACCATCTTCATCGTCATTGCTATGGTAGGAACATGGTTGGTTGGAGAAGCGGATGATGCTTCAACACTTGTGGAGATCTTCTCTGCAGCACCTTGTTTCCGGAACTTCAAATGAGGGCATTTGATTTCTTTCTTTTTATTGTTACACGTCTGAAATTAAATAAAAATAAAATCAGCAAGGCACATTATATAACAAATATTAGTTATATAACAAATATTAGTGGAAAAATACCAAAGTCAGATTATTCCACTTACAGCAAGGTGTTCATCCCACCATTCATCCGAGCAGTCCACAGTTTGTTTAGTCTCATCCCATCTAAGTCTAGTTTCAAGATTCTTGAACTCCATAAAAAATGTATAATCATTTTTCAAAGCATCTATCTTGTTCTTCAATTATTTTTTGGTACGTTTATCACCAGATTTTTCTGCAAACTTGAATACAAGATTCTTCCAACCGGTAGTAGTGAAAATTCCCAATAGCCTATTCCCACTTCTATCTCTTGTTTGCATGCATCGTACAAATGTCTCAAAAAACATCACCCCAATCTGCCTTGTCACTCATTCTTGAGCCAAACAAAAATTTTCCAATCAATTTGCATGCAGCATGATTAAGTTGGAATTGATATAGATAAAATATACTTGCTCAAATACTTGTTCAGATATGATATCATACCTAAACTCTTAATTTCACAGCCACACAACCGATAAGATTGGCCATAAGAATACTAGAAAACTCTTAATCACGGATTTGTGTAAAATACTCACGTGGCGGCGACGGATGAGGCAGGGCGGGGCGGCGGCGGGCGGGGCGGGGCGGGAGGCGGGGCGGCGGGCGGGATGGGGACGGGAGGCGGGGTGGGATAAGGCGGGGTGGGGACGGGGGGCGGGAGACGGAATGGGGAGATTAGAACGAACCGTTTTTTCATAACCAGTGGTAGGTGTGTAATTTTTTAACCCAAAAGCTACTGAAAGTAGGGGGAAATGTGCTTTTGCATCTGTACTATGGTGAAAGATGTTTTTGGCAAAAGCACCTAGAAGTTTAAACTCTTTGATTGGCTTTTGGTTTTTGCAAAAGTAAAAGCAGATTGTAAAGCCCAACCAAACACACCCTAAGAAAGGTAACTAGGACGAGGATCATATACCCTCAGCGGGCGGTAAAGGATACACTAATAATAATCTGAGATGTCCATGCCATTGAGGCTTGTAATGGCACGTCCAACAGGCAGAGACGTAGCTAGCTGATATAATTCTCTATCCTATGTGGAGAGGGAAAAGGAAGTGAGAGAGTGCTGGCTAGCGATCACCAGTCTATTTCTCGCAGCACAAGAAAATAAGAGGTGAACAGGTGGCGCTAATTGTGTATTTAAAGAAGATAGAGTATAGAATAGTGTTTCTTTTTCTCTCTCACCTCCATCTCAACTAGCTACGTAGCTAGTGCCATTTGGGTGCTCTGTATGAGAAAGCATATATCCATGGATGTTGAAAATAAAGGAAAAAAATTGGTGGGGTAGCCGAGGTGGAATGATATTTGCATATAACAATGCTGTGGAATAATATTAGGATAAGTCGTCTTATAAGAAAATGGTCAGATTTAAGTTGCCAGACGGCGATCCTAAAATTCAAACGTTAATTATTTGGTTGGTAAGTGACGGCATCATTGTCCGTCCCGTGGTCAAAGAGTCCTACTGCTCTGTGTGTGGCGGGGCCGTGCCGGTGCCTTTTCGCACAGCAGCGAAGCGCGGCGGCCTGGCTGGGCTGCGTGGTGTACAGCACAGTTAACTGAAGCCGGTGGGAGCACATGGCCTCGGCAACGACAGGCGCCGTGCGTGCCTAACCGCCATGCGGGCAATGCGGCATCTCTCGGCGGAAAGGCAATGGCGCAATGCTATGCCCGCGGCTCATGTGTTTGACGCTGCTGCGTCGCTCGCTGGTGTCGCGTACGCAATGCAAATGCAACGCGGCGCTAGCGCTCACGGGCATGTGGTGTGATTCCTCCTACTCCTCCTCCTCGTCGTCTTCATCCTGCCAATCATTTCTTCCTTCCATGGTCAGGCACTCAGCCAGCCGCGTGATGACCGGCCGCGCCCCGCCCGTGATCGTTCGTTCACAGATAACCTGGGCTGGCTGGGCTGCTGTTGTTTTCTTCGGAGAGACGCTGGGAGCCTGGGATTGCGAAGGGCGGACGGGGGCATGTGATGCCGACGCATGTGGGCCAGTAGGTGGAAAGTTCCTGGAGTTTTTCTCTCTCTCTTTTTGATGACACGGGAAGGTTCCAAAAGTTATTCCTGTGCCATCCCAACATCCATTCGCAAATTCAGCTGAGAGACAGGCACCGAAACGCAAGGGGCCGGGTCGAGTCGCCGGGTCGCGGCAGGTGAGAAAGCCTGCCGGCCGGTGCTGAGACTCTGGTTCAGTACTACCTCAGCAGTGCGTTGCTCTCGGTCGCCTTGTCCCTGCACTTTTGACTGTCCGGGTGAAGATCAGAGACTCAGAGCAGGACGACCTGGACGAGCACGACCACGATGCATCCGCGTCCGTCCAAGCCAGTCCGCGTCCGTGCAACGCACGGCCACAGGCAGGACCATGGGAAGCCAGCAAGCCAACAAAACCGGGTGTAACCAACTGGCCAGCACCACGCGACGCCAGCCAGCGCCGCCGCGCCCCCCGCGTGCTCTGCCCTCTGCTCCGCTCGCTACCCGCGCCGCGCTTCGGCTCCCACTCCGTCGCCGCGCACGCGGGGCTCCTGCGCTCTGATTACCATCCCTTCCTTCAATTCCCTCGCTCTCGCCAACCCACCCACCGATCCGTCTCCCAAGAGTTCCCTTCCCTCCCGGCCTCCTCTCTTCTCTCCTCCCAAGCAGCAGCAGCAGCAGCAGCAGCAGGTGGCGGATAGCGCCGCGGGGGCGGAATGGCGACGCTCGAGGACCTGGGCGTCTCCGCCTTTATCAACATCCTCGGCGCCTTCGTCTTCCTCATCCTCTTCGCCGTCCTCCGCATCCAGCCCGTCAACGACCGCGTCTACTTCCCCAAGCTCTACCTCGCCGGCAAGCGCCAGCACGACCACTCCGCGCGCTCTGCCGTCCGCCGCTTCGTCAACCTCAACGTCTGCACCTACATCACCTTCCTCAGCTGGGTGCCCGGCGCGCTCCGCATGACCGAGAACGAGCTCGTCGCGCACGCCGGCCTCGACTCAGCCGTCTACCTACGCATCTACACGCTCGGGTACGCCGCTTAACAACCCCTCGGTTCTTCCCCCAGTTCCTAGATTGCAGCGTCAAGAACTGCAATTCTGCTTGCTCATACTACTAGTCACTATCGGACTTTTGGTTCGTTAGAGGCGCAACCTTTTCTTGTTTGTACAGATAGATGCAATCATTTCACTTTCAAGTAGTAAAAGAGTGATTGACAGTAAAAATGCGTGTTTTTTCTTCACACTCCCCCCCGTTTTCATAAGTAGCCAGCGAATTTTCCTTTATCCTTTCTCTCTTTCTTTCTTTTTTTTGCTGAATTCCTGCAAACGGCGCCGTCAAGGCCTTTTCGGTTTCTCCCCACGACGGTTTCGGGATTTCCCTGCCTTGCCAACTCTGCTTGCCTCTGCCTGGCTGGATGCATATGCGGGTTTGCGTATGGATACTGCATTCCTTCCACCAACTTGCTGCGTTCCATGTTTGTTTAACAATGCAAACCTTTTGGCCGCGCTTGTGCTCGTTCCATCGTCTCGCAGCAAAGAAAGAAGACGCCGTCTTTAGGTTGCTCTGGAGATTGCCTGCTCGAACAAAGAAAACCGGCACCTTTTCGCCTTCCAAAAAGAATCGCAAGATCTTTTCCTCCTTCCAAAAAGAACGGGATCTTTTACCTTCCAAAAAAGATTAACGTACCCTTCTAATTCGGATTTTTTTCCTTTGATCATTATTGCGATTGATGTTTTGAGTAATAGCACGATATACTTGTCACTTCCATGCATAATGCTTTATCTCAGAAGAGATCAAGAGGGGGTAAAAATATTCCGTCATTCATTGCTTATCCATGTGAGAGAACTACTTATGTTTTTCTAATAGGGAATTGCTTGTGTTTGATGACAAAGAGTTGGTGATAATGTTGTCCTTAGCACGTTTCGGCTGTGCTGTTATCCCACTCGATCGTGGCGTTGAAAATGGTGTCGTCAAATAATCTTCATTTGATCCGCACGATTCCTGGCTTTCTTTCAGGACGGCACAAACTTCTGTGGTTTCATTATTGGTTTCCTAGGGCCTAGTTGAACGGTTAACTCGTTAATGGAGTGCCAAACTTCTAGTCTACCCTATTCTATTGCTAGGTAGTGCTCGACCACTACAGACCAACAAGGCTTTCGCCTTCAAGGGCCCGGGCAAACTTTGTGCCCTTGTCCCTGTGATTGTAGAGGCACCAAGTGATGATTCTTGCTCTCACTCAGTCAGTGGGGACCGGTTCTAACAACTGGAGATGCTTTTCTTGTACTACATTGGAAAACTTCGGACGAAAATTCACTCGAAAGGTTTCCCTTTCCGGAGTGCAACTGTGACCAAAGATGGCATGCTCCAAATTTAATTTCACCGGGTGTCATCGTCGGGTCTCTACTACTAGTAGTAAAGAGTGAACAGAGAATAACTCCAACACCTGCCCTGGCACATGTTCTTCAATTATTTAATTCTGAGCCTTCTGCTTCACGCCTAAGTGTTTAACCTTACACATGGGCAATGCTTGGCATCTACACAAAATGTGTGTGGGCAATTTCAACCCTAGTTTTAAAGGCTGTAATCTTGCGGCCTTATCTCCCTTTTCCCTCTCATTCTGGGGAATATTTGTACTTGTGTTTCAAGAGAAGGATCCAAGCTCTGGGTTTAAGGTCACTTAAGTGTTATCTTTGTATCAGAAAAAAGAGGTTGTCTCAATCCAATATGCTAACGCAAACTTTTTGTCTCCTTGGCAGCCTCAAGATATTTTTGCCCATTGCCGCTCTCGCACTGCTGGTTCTTATTCCAGTCAATGTATCGGGTGGCACATTACTTGGTCTAAGAAAAGAAGTTGTTTTCAGTAATATTGATAAGCTTTCCATATCAAATGTAAACCCTGGATCAAACAGGTAAGAATCTTATGAACTAACATTGTTAGTCGTTCCTTATACAAAGTTCAGAACATTTTCCATGCCTACAGCCTACTATACTTACAGTGTCGTGGTTGTAAGTTGTAACTCTTTGAAATTATCTGACCATTGTCATTACAATTTATTTCAGATTCTTTATTCATCTCCTGATGGCATATGTGTTCACATTCTGGGTGTGCTTTATGCTGTACAAAGAATACAGCAATGTTGCATTCATGAGATTGCATTTTCTGGCTTCCCAGAAGCGTCGCGCCGACCAGTTCACTGTAAGTACATTGATGAAGTATATACTAACCATATACAAATATGAAGCATGCTCCACTGCAGTTGTTATAAATAACTAGGAAAAGAGTAGTTGAACACATGCTCTAGTGTGGATTTGCAGAGCGGAACATGTACTGCAGTTGTGCTATGACTTAATAAACTCACGATGAGAACCAAGATCCTTAGTAGTTCCGTGGCATTTAATGGTCTTTTGCAATTCCAGGTGATTGTTAGGAACATTCCTCGCATCTCAAGCCATTCAACTTCTGAAACAGTGGACGAGTTCTTCCGAAGAAATCATCCAGACCACTATCTTGGTCAGCAGGTACATGGCCCTCTCCTTTACTTAGGTCTCATTCACCTTGCATTTTGTCAGGAAATGGATTTTGTAAATTCTACTCAGTTTTCAACCAATCACAAATTATGGTTGTTGAGAAATGTGGTGATTACAAAGGCAACCTTGCTTTTCATGATCAGCCTGTTTACAACGCAAATCGATACGCTAAACTTGTGAAGAAAAAGGAGAGACTTCAAAACTGGTTGGATTACTATCAGCTGAAGTTTGAAAGGCATCCTGAGAAAAGACCAACTAGACGGGTAATTTTTTTAATGTTTCTTCTGTAATTTCTTTCATTTGCTCATGTACCAAGTTCTTCAACCATGCTCATTCTGTATTTTGTTTGCAAGAAATCCCTGAGCATGTTGATTTTTCCTGTGTTTCAGACAGGATGCTTTGGTTTCTGTGGCAGGGAAGTGGATCAAATCGACTACTACCAGGCTAGAATCAGCGAGCTTGAGAGGAAGGTGAGTCTGCAATTCTTGATGATATGATTCGTCATCAATGATACACAGTTCTATAAATCTGTGGACTGGACTTCTGGGTCTGATGCTACTAGTACTGTACTAGTAGTATTGTACACCATGTCGCCATGAAAGTCCTCTTTATTTTCTTGCATGTACAATCTTAACGCTCTGTTTATTGTTGTGATATTTTCAGATGGCATCTGAGCGCCAGAAAGTTCTCAATGACCCAAAAGCTATCATGCCTGTTTCTTTTGTGACGTTTGACTCGAGATGGGGCGCTGCTGTGTGTGCACAGACACAACAGTCGAAGAACCCAACCCAATGGCTGACTGATTGGGCTCCTGAACCGCGGGATGTTTATTGGCAGAATCTTGCCATCCCATTTTTCTCTCTCAGTATCCGCAGGTTTCTGATATCCGTCGCGGTCTTTGCTTTGGTGTTTTTCTACATGATACCTATCACATTTGTGCAATCACTTGCCAATCTTGAGGGTCTTGAAAAAGTTGCTCCCTTTCTGAAGCCAGTAATAGAAGTGTAAGGTTTCTTTCCCTGTACATTGTTTCTCTTGCCTGGTACCAATGACTTAGTGAGCCAATTTCATGATTTTTTTTTCACATGCTTCTTGTTTGATTTGCAGAAATGTGGTAAAATCCTTCCTTCAGGGGTTTCTTCCTGGTCTTGCTCTGAAGATCTTTCTCTATATCCTCCCTACAGTTTTAATGATCATGTCAAAAGTTGAAGGCTATGTCTCTTTATCATCGCTGGAAAGAAGGACTGCTTCGAAATATTACTATTTCATGCTGGTGAATGTATTTCTTGGAAGCATAATCGCTGGCACAGCATTTGAACAGCTATACTATTTCCTCCACCAGCCTCCTACACAGTAATTCTCTTCAGACTTTCTTTCTTTTCCTGCTTATTTATGAACCTAAAAGTTATTTTTTTTCTTGCTATTCAATTTATGCAAATGCAAGTAAATTGCACTATGCTTCTGCTTGTTAACTTCTCAAAGCTGTGTGGTAAAGAGTTTACGTTGTAATGCATAGTCATAACCTGTGATGTGGTATATTCTTTTTGCAGAATACCAAGGACAATTGGAGTAGGTATACCAATGAAGGCCACATTTTTCATGACGTACATAATGGTTGATGGCTGGGCTGGTATTGCAAACGAGATCCTTCGAGTGAAGCCTCTGGTGATATACCATCTGAAAAACATGTTTATCGTGAAAACGGAGAGGGACAGGGAGAGGGCGATGGATCCTGGTAGCATTGGGCTTGGAGAAAACCTTCCATCCCTGCAGCTGTATTTCCTCCTCGGGCTTGTATACGCTGTCGTCACCCCCCTTCTCCTGCCATTCATCATCATCTTCTTTGCCTTTGCTTTCCTCGTCTATAGACACCAGGTCAGATATTCTGATTGATGCCAATTTTCACCTTGCCATGCCCGTGATGTCAAATGTCACTGACCTCAATAACTCTCTCCTCTTCTTGTCTGTTGTTGGTTTCAGATCATCAATGTGTACAATCAGGAGTATGAGAGCGCTGCTGCATTTTGGCCTCAGGTGCATTCCCGGATAATAGCCAGCCTGTTGATCTCTCATGTAACTCTGTTTGGGTTGATGAGCACAAAGAAAGCTGCATACTCCACCCCTCTGCTCATCTTCCTGCCACTGCTGACGATATGGTTCCACAAGTACTGCAAGAGCCGGTTTGAGCCTGCTTTCAGGAAGTATCCTCTAGAGGTGAGCCAGTTTTGCAGCAACATTCTTTCTCTCTGCTACGAGATACTGGCTCTGAAAGCCACCTCTGACCGTTTCTTATGTTTGGAATGCTGCTTTGATTTTTCAGGAAGCAATGGAGAAGGATAACATGGAGCATGCGTCAGAGCCTAACCTTAACCTGAAATCCTTCCTGGCGAACGCTTACCTGCACCCCATCTTCCATCTTTTCGAGGAACCAGCAAAGGAGGAGGAGAGTCAGGAGACGGTGGAGGTGAGGATCGACAAAGCCCAGCAGCAGCAGCAGCAGCAGCAGCGTGACCATCAGGAGGAGACTCATGTGAGGAGCTCATCGCAGTACCACCACGAGGAGAGTCACTTCAGGAGCACGCATGAGACGCATTACCACCACGAGAGCCATGTGAGCCGGAGCACCCAGTACCATGAGGGAATCCATGTGAGGAGCGACACGGACTCGCCATCTCCGCCACACTTCATCTACCACTACGACATCCAGCCCTGAATGATCCTGAAAAGCAGTAGTCTCTAACTTGATTTGGTTTTCCTGGTCGCCCTGTGCATGCTTCTCTTAGTTGCCTTACCCTTAAAGGATGCTGAATTGCTAATGATTGATGAATCGCTCAATGTACATGCGAGTGTGTAGTGTGGTAGTGACTCTAAGACCCTGATGTGGCCATGGCCCCCTGAACATTATTGATTCCCTGCACCAAAATGATGAGGAGTCAGCTTTCGAGTTGCATGTTCAATTCTATGAGTGTGTCTCCCGCTGAATTGTGATTCTAGCTGATGGAGAGCAGTAGAAGAATGGGAATGGTGTGTGGTGCGTGAGCAGCAAAGCAGCCCATCTTCTTCCCCGTGACATGGGCATGCATTCTGCTCCCCTGCTTGTGTTGGTGCCGACCAAGGCGAGTTGGGAACCTAGATATGCAGAAACAGAACAAATAGCGAACTATTGGCCAAGCACAAAAGAAGGGACTCACACCCCTGGTCAGGGCTCATGGAGGTCAAGGAATACTTCAGGCTGAAAATTTGCTATTACATGATGGTCAACGGATCCGAGTTTGGAGACTATAACCTTAAAGCTACAATATCCATCGCTGTACAATATAATCTATAAAAAAAACAACAATAGTTGCATCAGTTCTTATCAATACACTCCTAAACTTGTCTTTTAGGCAGAGCTTTCTTTTTTGGGAAATTTTAGGGAGAGCTTTAGTGGCCAACAAGTTGAGAGAATGGCATAAATGTCCATCCAAATGAAAAAAAAACATTTTCACCCGCGGGCAACACAAAAGAGGATGCTTCGTGGTAAGGTCTACTCCCTGCGTCCCATGAAGTGTGCAATTCTACTTTTTTTCACAAATATTAGTGGTGGTGTGAAAATACTTTCGTACCCTCATTTGTTGGCAGCATGCAACTGACCAAACTTCTTAAAATCACGATCAAAAATTAATTTTAGCATGCAAATCAAAACTAACCACTTAATTAGGCAGATAGTTGTAGCTAATTCCTAAAAGTACACTTTTTTGTGGGATTATTTTTCAAATATTAGGATTGCACTTTTTATGGGACAGAGGGAGTATGTACGAATCCTAGCCTAAAATGATTTATGTATAGAGACTTAATAAACAAGGTACAATAATAACTAATAAAGAGATTTAAGCAAATGAGATTACCATAAAAGACAATTTTATGTGGTATCTAAAAAGAAAGGAGATACTAGCAAGAAGATAATTGACATGAAAATAAACAATATTGTTTTTTAATGAATAATTCAACATCTTTTCTTTAACTATAATATGGCTAGGTTTCTTTGACATAACCATTCATATTGTTTTTCTATATTGAACCACCAAAAAAATTATGGATGATCCTTTCCATGTTTGGGATCTAAGGGTTGGGTTTAATATTAGATCATAAAATCATGTTGGAGCAACTGTTCTATGTTGGGCTTTATTGCTTAGCAAGAACGCTATAGTTTTCGACAACAGACAGCCCAAATATTCTATGCAAGTATTTTACTGATGACTGTATTATCTCCGATTTTAGGAGCGGACTGACGAGGACAAGGAGATAGTAATAAAGACGACATGCCAAACACTAGAATCCAAAGATGAGGACAGTGGCTCAGGCCTTGCAAAATCATGCTTTGGTGGCTGATATAAGAGGTGGTCTCAATATGGCTGGACTGTTGGAATAATTTCAATTACAGTACAGATAGGACGGAACCACGTGAAGGATCAGCACCATTGGACTGTTGGAGGTCTCAATAAGGCCAATTCTCTACCAAATCAGCCTACAGAGCCTTCTTTGTCGGCCCAGCCTTTTTTGAACCTTGGAAATGTTTATGAAAATCTTGGGCGCCTGGCAAATGCAAAATTTTCTTATGGTCGGCAATCCTCAATGGTTGCTTGACAGCTGATCGACTGAAGAAGAAAAAAAAAAGAGGACCACCCCATCAGGAGCAGTGTCCTCTCTGTGATAAGGAAGAAGAGACACCACATCGCATCCTCACCACATGTGTACTCCCTAGGCAATTCTAGCATGGTATCCTATGGCCTCTGAATTTGGGCAGCGCGGTGCTCAACTGTAGGGAAATATCATTCGTGCGCTGGTGGCACAAGGCTTCAAGGAAGGTTCAAAAAACCAGCATAAGAAGGGATTTAATTAATTTCTTGATTATTCTTGGTACTTGGACTGTTTGGAAACACCGTAACGACTGCGTATTTGTTGGGAAACCACCTAGCATCCAGAGAATCCTACAGGTCTTCAAGGATGAATGTCACTAATGGTATTTAGCGGGAACCAAGGGATTCAGAACCTGGATCTAGGGAGGATAGAGGAGATGGGTTAAAATTTAATCTGGTTGCATTGGGTCGATTTTGTACTTTCTTCACACCCTTCATTTCTGGTCCATGATAAGGTGGTGTCTTTCTTTTTTATTTTTTTTCCTGTAATTACTAATTAGACTTATTGTTCTCTCTCTTAACACAAAGATATGCACCTCTCCTGCATAATGTCCTGTATACACACCCTTTATTCATTTATATATGATGTTGATTAGCTCAATTTTAAATTAATTGGCGTCATATAGACAAGAACCCAGCGACATATATGACCTTGATTAGCTCAAAATTTCGGCTTAACATTGCATATACAGTATATATGTCCTTTTAGACCAAGACCAACACAATGGGGTGGTGTGGAGTCAGCTGACTCTTCACTGGTCAAATGGTTCGGTCGATCTGGTTGGATGTTTGACACCAATTAGAAGTATTAAATATAATTTAATTATAAAATCAATCGTATAAATGGAAACTAATTTACAAGATAAACTCATTAAACCTAATTAGTCCATAATTTGATCATTTTGCGATACAGTGCTAATGATGGATTAATTAGGCTTAATATATTCATCTCGTGACGGGGTTGAACTTTAGTTCGGCGGATCCAAACATGTCCTTAATAACAGATAAACTCTTCGAATGTTGTAAGAAAAAGAAGAAAGGGAAGGATCCATGATGTGCATGCACCTTTTGGTCTTGCACCAACACTCTCTAGTACTTCCTCCATCCCAAATTACAATTCATTTTAATTTTTTTAAATATATAATTTCTGCTACGTATCCAGATATAATATATATATATATCTAGATGCATAGCAAAATATATGTATCTAGACAAACTAAATCAAATGATAATTAGGATGGAGGGAGTAAAATGGTAATTAGGATGGAGGGAGTAAGTAATAACAAGGCGAATTTGGCTAGGTCCCCCATTGCTGGCTAACTTTTAAAGGCCCCCCCCCCCCCCCCCCACCCACACACACACACCCCCACCCACCCACCGGAACCAAACAAACGTGTTCGACACAGAAGTTGCTGTTCTTTTCCTTTCTCCGCACATGCAGAATTGTCTCAGATCGGCAGCACAGGGCAGCACGTTATGGGTTGACTTTGCATTTTCAGTCCGGCTGGCTGCTATTACCCATTTACTCCAGTGTAAAATAATCTGTTGCATGAAGCATAAGGCCTTGTTTAGATGCTCTCCAAATTGCAAATGTTATAAACCGGAGTACTGTAGCGCTTTCGTTTGTATTTGACAAATTTTATCTAATTATAGACTAACTAGGCTTAAAAGATTCGTCTCGTGATATACAATTAAACTGTGCAATTAGTTATTTTTTTATATACATTTACTGCTCCATGCATGTATCTCAAAATTGATGTGATGGAGAGAGAGTATAAAAAGTTGGAATTTGGAGGGGATCTAAACAGGCCCTAAGATTCCTCGTCGGTTCCCTTTCCGAAGCTTGAAGCCGTCGCATCGCATCCCAAGCCGCCGAATAATCGTGCCTTTTTTATACTCGGGCAGGGAGTGCAGGTGCCGCCAGAGTCCAAGGCTGCCACGACACAACGGGAGCAGGGGAGAGACATCAACAACAGTGACAATGCAGGACGGCGTGGCGGCCCACGGCCCCAGCAACGGCGCCACCGCCAATGCCGCCGCCGCCACCTTCTACTGCGCCGCCTCCGGCGCGTACGCGAGCACGCACCCCCCGGTGCGCCTCCCCGCCGACCCCTCCCTCTCCCTCGTCCCGCACATCTTCGCCCGCGCGCCCCCCGCCGCCGGCGCGCGCCCGGCGCTCGTCGACGCCGCCACGGGCGAGGCGCTCTCCCTCGCGGACCTCCGCCGCCTCGTCGCCGCCCTCGCCGCGGGCCTCCGCGTCCGCGCGGGGCTCCGCGCGGGCGACGCCGTCCTCCTCGCGCTCCCCAACTCCGTCGCCTTCCCCGTCGCGTTCCTCGCCGTCCTCGCCGCGGGCGGCGTCGCCACCTCCATGAGCCCGTCCAGCACCCCCGCCGAGATCGCCGCCAGGGTGCGGGACACCAGCCCGGCCCTCGTGCTCGCCGCGCCCGAGAACGCCGGGAGCCTCCCGCCGCTGTGCGTCCCGGTCGTCCTCGTGCCCGAGACCTTCCGCGTCGCGGGCGCCGGCGCCCCCGAGTTCGCGCCCTTCCGCGCGCTGCTGCTGCACGATCCCGGCGTGCCGGCGGCCCCGCCGGTGGGGCAGGACGACGCGGCCGCCGTCCTCTACTCGTCGGGGACGGGCGGCCGGAGCAAGGGCGTCGTGCTCACGCACCGGAACCTCATCGCCACGGTGGAGCTCTTCGTGCGCTTCGAGGCCTCGCAGTACGCGTCACCTGCTTGTGACAATGTCTACCTGGCGGCGCTGCCCATGTTCCACGTCTACGGCCTCTCGCTCTTCGCCGTGGGCCTGCTCTCGCTCGGCACCACGGTCGTCGTCATGAAGAGGTTCGACGTGGGCGAGGCCGTCAAGGCTATCGACAGATTCAGGGTCACGCACTTCCCGCTCGTGCCGCCCATCATGGAGGCGCTGGTGCACGCGGTCCAGCCGCCGGCATTGGATTCCTTGGTGCAGGTGTCGAGCGGTGCAGCGCCAACCAGCGGCAGGCTCATCAACGACTTCGTCAAGGCTTTTCCCCACGTCGATTTCATTCAGGTAGGCCTACCCTATTCTTTTTATTCAGCTGGGCCAAAACATTCTTAAGAGTTTACATTGCATTGCAGAACGGGCTGACAGCCCAACCAGCCACATACACAATTCCTTTTTCTCGCTCTCTAGAATTCCAGCGACATCTGTCAGGCATCAAACCACGCTACAGAGTACTGCCCCTGACAAACAGAAACCTTCAGTATGACTAACTACTATTCAGACTACAAATCCATCAGACATACATCACCAAGGAACAACTACTCCACCTCCCCCGTTTCTTTTTTGTGATCACGAATGAGCTGTGATGCTAAACCCTGTTACATATCTGTCTACTCCACTCACAGTAGTTGACCCGTGCGTCCCTACCTAGTACCTACTAGTGAAGTGCTGATGCCTACTCCACTCTGTTTTGGTACTAGATTACATAGCGGTGCACAAATCTAGTAGGAGCCAGTTGTCTTGGAGAAAATTTCAGTTTTGGTCAATTCTGACTTCTGAGTTTTGACCACATGCCCTGCTCGGAAATGTGGATGTTAAAATTCAGCTTTTTTATAGGTGCCGACTTTCAGTTTGCCTCAAGTACTCAAGAGTAGGCAGCCATGCAAAATATTCTCTTTCTTTTTAACGAACCTTGCAAAAAATTTGAAGAGTGACAGATAGGTGAAGACAAGTGTCGAGTATCCAACGTCAGTGTTATACGGACATGGGTGCGGATGCTGGTGTCCAACTCTAGGTGCAGGTGTTCAATTGTTTGGAACATGCCGAATACCACTTGGAATCTGTCATGGGTGGGGGTCTTTCAGTTCAGTTTTTTGCTTAAGAGTAGTCAGACATGCAATGTTCTAGGTGTGCTAGGTAGGTAAAGACAAGTGTGAAGTAGTCCTTTTTGCTTCCATTATCCACACCAGTGTTACGCGGACAAGGGGCTGGTGGGTGTCTGATTCGGCAAGTTTTTTTTTGTGGAGGGTTGGTGGGGGGGGGGGGTGGGGGTGGGGGGGCATGTCAATTGCCAAATACCTCGTGAAATATGAGTATATGACATGGATGTCAGAATCTGACATGGTTACGGAGTGTGTGACTATGCAAAAGGATTAGGATATGGTTGTATGGGTAATGTGATGATGTGCCTTGTTCTGAATTTTAAAGTCGAGGTTCCCAGTTGGCATACTTGATCACCTGTACCCGTCACTTGGTGATGTGTACTGTTGAGTCCAGCGGTGGGCTTTAGAAAGATTTTACACTTTCTAATAGCAACGGAAAAGGATTTTATCCCTCAAAAATCCAAAAACAAAGAATTTACTCCGAAAGAAGCAGGCATGTGGGAACTCCCTGGTTCTAGAAATAGATTGACATACACTGTTCATGATACTAACTGCATCTGAACATGTAGCCATCAACAATGGTGTTTAAATTTGAAGAACTGAAACGGTAAACTGGATTCGTTATCTCATTTTCTGTAGATAAATACATATTGTTGGAGTAATTATTCATTTTAAACTTTGTTGCTGTCCTAGGAGATGTTCTTGGTTGTACTGTTTTATTGTGTTGCTGCTGAGTCACATCAGCATGACAGCATCTTGTTGTTCCTTTTGCAGAACATCGTTAAATTCTGTATAAGACTGCTTGTTTTTCATTCTTTAACGGAAAATGGGAAACCCAATAGTGAAAAATAAAATCTTACCTTCATGCAACTTAATGTGCGCACAGGGTTATGGAATGACAGAATCTGCTGCTGTAGCAACTCGCGGCTTCAATACTTCAAAGCAGAAGAAGTATGCTTCAGTAGGACTTCTGGCTCCAAACATGCATGCCAGAATTGTTGATCTGGAAACTGGTTGCTACCTGCCTCCAGGCTCTTGTGGGGAGCTGTGGCTCCATGGGCCAGCTATAATGAGAGGTACAGACAGTATCATGAGCTTAACTGTGATACTTCGTCACTTCATATTAAAAGTGTTTAGATATAAATTAACATTCAAAGGCCAGGGAATTCTTTCAAAGAGATAGGTTGACATATTGCTAATTTTCTATAAAAACTTAGCCTGACTGTGCTTGTATCTGCTGAGCTGGTCACTGAAAATAATAATAAGATGCGTTTACTTTATCTCTCTGTATGACATTTTGTTTAGCTCCTCAAGATAACAGAATCCATCTCGTTTGCTGCAAATAATTTGGTTGATTGTTTTCTTTATAGTCACACTTATTTCCTTGTACCAATGATGTCAATCTACAGACTTCACTCGCTATTGCGGTGCCAGCGGTGGTAAGCACATCCATGTAAAAATTGTCTGCCTTTACCAGGAACTGAATCTCAGATCTAGATCGATCGGACTGTTGGTTTAGCTTATGTACTTTGAGATCGATTGGACTGTTCATTTAGCTTATGTACTTTGAAATTGATTGGAATGTTGTTTAGCCCAATCCATAAAGCTCTGTTGTAGTACTACGGCGCCACATCAATTACTATTTGTAGTATCGAATAACTCTTCAATTGCTCATTTGCATTTGGATTCTGACGAATTATTTCTTCACAGGTTACTTGAATGATGAGGATGCACACGCAGTGAATAATGGCTGGCTGCGAACGGGTGATGTTGCTTACTTCGATTCAGATGGGTACTTGTACATAGTGGGCCGCTTGAAGGAGGTGATCAAGTACAAAGGATTTCAGGTATGCAGGCTTCCTGTAGCAGCCTAGCAGGCCCAGCTGATGTTCTCTACTTTTGCCATTGTTGTTGTTGATGTCATGGGGGAAAGCTTTGGTTGTAGTAACAAATTGTTGTTCCATTTTTCTGGCCATCAGATAGCTCCAGCTGACTTGGAAGCAGTTTTGGTCGAGCACCCAGAGATTGTGGATGTGGCTGTGACATCGTGAGTTTTAGCTTCTTCGCTAGGCCCTGATGCATCTTGATCTGCAGTCATGCGTTTGAACCTAATTCTAAGAATTTTGTGTTTCAATTGATAGTGCTGAGGATGAGGAAGCTGGAGAGATACCAGTAGCTTTCGTGGTGAGGAAATCTGGAAGCAACCTTTCATGTATGCAAGTGATGGAGTATGTGGCCAAGCAGGTAAAGAAAATACTAAAACCGCGCACTACACTCGGGTGTTTCTTCTTCAACTTGCCATGCTGTCACAGTATAACACGGCGTCTTTCTCCTAGCCATCAAATTTCGGGCAAGTGTTGTAACGAATCTACATATATACAAATAGATGTTGCTTTCACTAGAAAAAGGACTAGTAACTAATAAGGCGCAGATATTAGCAAAAGCCAAAAGTCTACACATTGAGGTTGTGGTTTGTGGTTGCGTGCATGCCCCCCACCTGTACGGCAGTGTTGTCCTGCTGCTGCTGCTGCTGCTAGAAGCAGCGTCTTCCTCCTAGCCATCAAATTTCAGGCAAAGCGTTGTGACGAATCTACATATATACAAATAAATGTTGCTTTCACCAGAAAAAGGACTAGCAACTAATAAGACAGATATTAGCAAGTCTGAAAATCGAGATCGTGTGGCTTGTGATTGCCGTGCATGCTCCCCACCTGTACAGCGGTGCTGCCTGCTAGAAGCTGCCATTGCCCATGGGCACGCACATCATGCATGCGCTCTCAATCAGTCTCAGGGTAGCAGCGCATCCGTACGGATGGCAATGTATAACTATCCGGGAGTGTGAGGTCAGGTGGTTTGGCAGTAGCAGGCTAGCCTGATGCACATCATTCTAATTTCTAACACCCCAAAGAACTCTAGGCTTTCTTCTATTCCAAAAAATGTGTGATTAACACATCATCTAGTAAGTACTGACAGGCCAGGCTGGCATGCACTCCTCCTTTTGTTGACTTGGGGAATTAGATTCCCCGTTTGCTTGAAGAATTGTGCTCCCAGCTGTTACTTGGAGACCTTTTCTTTCGTAGCTAGAGACGCACTTGCAATTCTTGCCAAACCTGTCTTGC
The DNA here is from genome assembly GCF_002211085.1 of Panicum hallii. NCBI lineage: Eukaryota > Viridiplantae > Streptophyta > Magnoliopsida > Poales > Poaceae > Panicum > Panicum hallii. The sequence goes on from NC_038050.1 coordinate 53,594,694, forward strand.
GTCTAGGAGTTTTTCTTCCTGACTGTGTCCAACTAATGTGAGCATGCATTACATTATACTTACCTGTTGGCTGTGGCTGATGGGATTGGATTGTAATCACTGTCGTGGGTGCTACATTGACGCCTGCCAATGCCATCGTCTTTACCACTATGCCTTTTGGTTAACACTGCATCCTGTAATGACATCTGTAGACGGTAGTATTTGTTTTCCTGAGGCGAAGTTTGTGAGGTGACGCTGCAGGTGTCCGCGTACAAGAAGGTGCGGAAGGTGGTGTTCGTGGAGTCGATCCCCAGGTCGCCTGCTGGAAAGGTGCTGAGGCGGCTTCTCAAGGACTCCCTCGCCGCTGCTGGTCCGACAAGTTATTCCAAGTCCAACCCCAAGCGCCATTCGAGCCTGTAACCGCAGGCAGGCAGGGCCGCACGAGTCAAGCTGCGCCAGCGTTCTCAGCTTTATTTTGAAGCTGCTGCCGTCGTGTGAATAAATGTTCATTCAGGTCGCCAGTTAGCTAAGTTAAATCCACACGGTCTGGTGGCGTGTTTGTTTTTGGATCGGTGAGGTAACAGGAGAAATGACGTTTCTTCTTTTAATCCAGGTTCTTAGTTTCGTTTGTATTATTGTTCTGTAACAAGTTAAATTGTGTATACTTTGGCATCAAAGTAGTCATCAGGTTTATGTTTGTAGATTCCTCGCAAAAAAAAAAAGGTTTATGTTTGTAGATGGTTTCACTTATAATTTAAAAGTTTCGTCCATGGTCATTCAAGTCATAGTCAAGTTCTCTAGAGAAAGAACAGATGCCGCAGCCCGCAGGGTGCATAATATATGGTGTGCGCTGCTGACGCTCCCTCTCTCTCTCTCTCTCTCTTTCTGTGGGTTTGGGAAAAACGGTGCTTCCTACGCGGATCAGCGAATGTGACCCCCCCCCCCCCCCCCCCCCCACCTCCTGCTGCTTGCCCGAGTCGGAATGCGACCAAGAAGAGAAAAGCCGCGCGGGCGGGCGGGCGGGCGGCAGGTGTTGGTTGGTCGCTGGCTGGCTTTGCCTGGACCGGGTTCCGTGTGCTCCTAGCGCGGTAGTACGCGAATATCTGCCCTTTTTTCCAATTAAAAAAGCTGGTGTTTTCCTATTTCACACTAATATTGACTCGTCGAGGCTGTGTGCCATGCTGTACTAAATGGCAGCCGTCACCGACTGATATGCTGGCCCCCTCTTATCAACGAGGATGGATGCCTACACTTGCACAGTAACCGTCAAAAATCAAGTGTATAATTGCACGATCCTGCGCTCTTAGCTCGCTGCCTGCCTGCCTGCCTTGCGGGGCGGGCAGGCCGGCCGGCCGTTGGTAGGAGCCCTTTGGCACAGCTTATCGAGGAGATTCGGAAAAAGATTTCATATGAAGCTGTGTAAGAAAAAGATATTTTTTTCAGCCGATTTATTTATAAAGTATCCGGTGAAACTATTTTTAGTTTAGATGGGGGAAGAAGAAACTACCCAACTTCTCCCGCATACCCATGTTTCGCCGAATAATTTTGAAAACAGTTTCACCTTCACCAGATAAGCTGCTTAAAAACAGTGCAAACGGAACCTAATAAAAAAAAACGTTGGTTCGACGGGATCAAATCCGCCGCCGACCCGGGCAGCTCAGCTAACACCGGCCGATGCATTTATTTTTGCCCCCCTTGTTTACCTCCGTTTCTGCAGAAGGTGATGGGGGTATCCTGCATGCTGCGCTGCTTCCAGGAACTCCACACCCCATCCGTGCACCGCTGTGCTCTGCACGCTCACCGATCAGCCCGGCATCACCGTGCTCGACCACGGCTGCTGCTGCTGGCCGACGGGGACAGAGGGGCACAAGAGGATAGCATCTGTTAATTCGGTCGTGCCGTGCTGCCACGTGGTAGGTGCAGGGGCACGAGCACGACGCGAGCAGCGCACCCGCTGAGCCGCCGTGGGCACCGCTCGGGCCTCCGGCGCATCTCGTGCGCTCGCGTGCCGGCACCTGCCCACCCCAACGGGAAGCGGCAGGTGCCGGATGCGTGGTTCGGGCTGAGGGCGGGACTCCTCGTGCTGACCGTTGATTAGAGCCAGCATGCCTTAATCAGACGGCTCCGACCCCAACCCTCCGCGCGCCCGAAAATCCGTGTGGACTCTGGGACGAAACACCACCAGGGATACGGACACGAGACGGAGACGGAGACCGGGGAGGCGCACCCTCGCACCGCACCGGACACGCGGCTCCTCCCACCGCGCCCGCGCCTTTTTATGGACGCGCCCGCGCGCGGCCTCGCCCCCCCTTCCCAGGAAGGGAAACCGGGCAGCGGGACTCCACACCCCTTCTCTTCTCCTCCGCCGTCGCTGCCGTGACCCCGAGAGAGGCACACACAGAGAGATGGCGCGAGTCTCCAATGCCAGGAAGCGGCAGGGCGCCAAGCCCGCGGCCGCCGCGGATCCCGCCCCCAACAGCACCACCAAGCACGCCGGGAGCAGCGGCGGCGTCGACCGCCCCGTGCGCGTCTACGCCGACGGCATCTTCGATCTCTTCCACTTCGGCCACGCCCGCGCCCTCGAGCAGGCCAAGAAGCTGTACGGCCCCCTTCCCTTCTCCCCCCTTCCCCACCGCACTCTTCCTCCACGATGGAACGCGACGAAGCATAGATCCGTCCCTGTCATGTCCCTCGCGTCCTCGCGCGCCGCCGCGTCCGCCGATTCGGCTGCCGCAGGCGGGCTCCGTTAGATCTGGGCGCCACCGCCGCCGCGCGCCCGCCCGATCTCTCGCCCTCCCTTCCCCGTCGCGAGTCGCGTGCGTAATTGCGCGTGCCCGTCACCCCACCCCACCCCACCGGAGTTGACATTTCAACCTCCTCCGTCAACGGGATCTGGGTACAGTTTGTGCCATGCGTGGCATCGACTCCTGCGCGCTCCGCTTAAGTCGCCCGTGATGATGCAGCTGCTACCATCGTTAACTCTTAATGCGCGCTCTCCATTATCTAATCGTCACATCCCATGTGTTGTTGTGGCAACTCGCAGGTTCCCCAACACGTATCTGCTCGTCGGATGCTGCAACGACGAGCTCACCTACCGCTACAAGGGCAAGACCGTCATGACCCAGGAAGAGCGCTACGAGTCCCTGCGCCACTGCAAGTCAGTAAATCCAGCCTTTTACTACTCTTATCACAGCTAGCTGATTCGGTTCAACCAACTACCCATTTTTATGATGTCAATTGTAATTGCGCCTGTAAATGGTGATAATCGAGTCATCACACTCTTGTAGATTTTATATTCCTTTTTGCCCTTATGCTCTGAATGATATCAAGATCCACCAGCAGTGCTACTGTAGTGCTCTTGTCTGTTTGTTAACCAGATCTTTTGTTCATTCTGTGATCCAGGTCTTTTACCCCAACACTCATAACATATCCCTCATTACAACCTATACTCTTTTTAATCAACTGGAAATTGAAGGCACTGTAAATTTGAGGCTACTGCATCCTACAGCCTCTTTTATGCCTTGTCGTTGACCTTTTTTATCACGGCTTGTTAAGATTGTTTTAAGCACCTGATGCTTGTGGTTAAGAGTTTGTTAAGCCTCTTCTGCTAAGCTAAAGATGATAAATCTTCATAGATGATACCAAAAAACAACTAAAGCAAGATTCTGAAAAACTGCTATGTCACGAATGAAATTGAACCCTGCTCCTTTCTCCCATATTGATTGGCTGACCATCTATCTACTGATTTTAGGTGGGTTGATGAGGTCATTCCTGATGCTCCCTGGGTTCTCACACAGGAGTTCATTGACAAGCATCAGATTGACTATGTTGCTCATGATGCGCTACCGTAAGTCTGATCTGCACAAGGCCTATTTCAGATGTTCCTGTTTCGCCCTCTAAATACTTGAACTAACTGTTGTACCTTTCTTGTTACTACAGTTATGCTGATACTAGTGGGGCTGCAAATGATGTCTATGACTTTGTAAGTCTCCTTTGCCATAGCCAATTAAATGTTATATGCATCTTTGCTTTGTTTCCATGCTGAAAATATTTCTGCTTGTATGTATATTAGGTTAAAAAGATCGGGAAATTCAAGGAAACAAAAAGGACAGATGGAGTTTCTACTTCGGACCTCATAATGAGGATCTTAAAGGACTACAATCAGTATGTCATGAGGAATTTAGCACGGGGCTACTCTAGGAAGGATCTAGGTGTGAGCTATGTCAAGGTTAGGCACTTCTTTGTTGGCACATACTGATGGAACAGAATTATTTTAGAGGTTTTGCAAGTAGTAACATATCAACTCTTATTATTTTCATCAGGAGAAACAACTGCAAGTTAATATGAAGATTAATAAACTGCGAGAGACTGTGAAGGCGCATCAGGAAAAGGTAACCGTGCTGTTGCTCTGAGACTGATCAGTACTTGTTTGGGAAGTCGGTTTACTACTTTAAGGCTTGCAGATTATGGCCATCAGTTTTACTGACATCTTGCTTTGTGTGAATTATGCCTCACAGTTGCAAACAGTGGCAAAGACCGCTGGGTTGAATCATGAAGAATGGCTTGCCAACGCGGATCGCTGGGTTGCCGGTTTCCTGGAGAAGTTTGAGCAACACTGCCACAACATGGTAATATGCTTTTCTAAGAATGTAATCTTGCCAAAGCTAGCTAAATGGAATTTTAAACTTGTTAGATAAGTGGCAGGTCAATACTTGTTAAGAATTGGGGTAAATTTGCTGGCTTTCAGCTCAAACTGACGTCTTTTAATTATTGTACTCAGGAAACAGCCATCAAGGACAGGATACAGGAGAGGCTGGGGAGACAGCTGAGCAAAGGAATGAACGCTGGTCTTGTGCAGCAGCCGGTGATGGCCTAAGTGTGCTGCTGCTGCAGTGTAGATGAACCCTCGTGGACCGGTCTAGGGTGAAGTGGACCGATGCTCATCCTCAGGTGATTGTGTGGTGTGGTGTGGCGACATGGAACGCGGATGCTTGTAAGAGTGCAACGCAGTTGCTGAGGTGTTTCTAGTTTTGTAATGCAAATGGAAGCCGTATACAATGTCTATAGGAGAGGCGTTTGGTGTTTTGGGCATCGTTACGGTCGTTTTTTCTTTGTACGTAAGGGTTAGATTAACCTTCTTTTTCTTTATCGGGATTGTTGTTCTTTCGTGGTTATATATTATATGTTCCATCCATAATGGGTAAAGACAAACATTCGCCATATATGCTCTTGTCACCTGTAATGTTGGTCTTCATCTCCCTCTGCTCTTATGTCCGAGAGCATTGACGAGTTAAGAGTGCTGAATAACCTTCCTACTGAGACCTGATACAAAGAGTATATATTGCAAATAAAGAATATTATATTCATAAGTCAAGCAACTAAAACTACATTTTAATTATACTATTGGATTTGTTATGACAAAAATCTTTAATATTAAGACTGCACTTAAATGTGGTTGGATGATTTTATACTTAATTGTCCAGTTGTACGATAAAAATTATTCTATATCTTAAAAGTAGTTCTAAAAGATTTCATTTAAATATTATCAAGTGTGGACTTATTTGATAGCTCTGGTTATAAGAAATCCAATAGTGAAATCGGAATTTGATTTAGATACTTGATTCGGAAGATATGGATGGTTTTACTTTGAATCGTTGTGCATATAACCCGATGCATATGTTAAATCTGCAACACGCTAGTGGTCTAGTGGTATGTGATGTTGTGCATGGACATAGGTGGGCTAGTATAATAACTTTGGGCCCAATAAAATGTTAAAAATCCCTCGACCATAATTATGCGACAGGACGTCTCACAGCAGCGCGCGACCCTCAATATTAGCGAGCAATTGATGAATAATCTTGAATCGATGAGCTTGTTAGGGATATCCAGGGGGCTGTGCGACTAGGATGCGAGCCATCGCAAAAGGCCCATAAGGTTTATTATGAGCTCGCCCCTGTCGCTGGATCCGTCACCGCTGGCCGCCGCCACTCGGCTTGCTACGCTTCCATTCTAATCTGGTCCATCGGTTGTCTACCCGACCGCCGGCGGTGTCCCGCCGCCCTCGCCCCCTCAACCCGCCACCTCCACCGTGCTTCCCTACCACCCCAAAACCTTCTTCAGCCACGTTACAACCGAGCGCGGAGCTTCTACGACTCGTTCCCTCGCACCCGCGCATGTGACTCTTAATATTCCCGGATATCCAGTGTTGCTGATGGGATTACAAGTTTTCTTTTTCTTTTGAGAACAGGGATCATTACGGGAAGTTGGGAACTCGTGCAACTGTAGGAGGTTACGAACGAACAAGGGTACCTGCGTGCGAGCAGCCCAGCCCGTAGCTGCTTCAGCAGGCCAGACACGTAGCAAGGGCCTAGCGCTACTGGGCCTGTCCTCGCTTCAATGGGCTTGTAGCCCAGGGCCCGCAACCGCAGCTGGCAACCGCACGAGGGAGGGGCGCTGGGGGCAGCGTGATCCGGGGGGCCTCCGGGGGGCGCGGAGCGGCCGGTGTCCGTTGATGCCGGCTGCCGGCGCGCCCACCCCTCCATCGTCGTCTTCCTCCAGCTCTCCTCGCGCGCGACCTCCACCGCAGCTCCCGCCCCCGCCCCGTGCCTCAACATCCCTTGCCATGCCACCGTCTGCAGTCGGCAGCGCCGCCCGCCACCAGGACGGCCTCCCACTCAGGGAAATTGCCCCGGCGAAAGTGCTCCTTGGGGGACCCAAACCCCGGCGGCCCTCCACTGCTTCTCCGGCGATCTACTACTAGCGGCTGACCGCCGCGAGCGCGCGGCATGTCGCGGGTTAAGATATTCCCATCCATTCGCTTGGTACTCCTGCCGTCGCTATCGTAAGAAGAGGACGAGGAGAATCAATTGATCGATCAGGTGAGGGCGTGAGGCGAGGGGGTTCTCGCAGCCCAAACGGTCTCGATCCCAACCCCATCCGCGCTCGCTGCCATGCCGGCAATTTGTGGCCACACCTCCACCGCCGGCTATCCCAGTAGCTCCCCCTTCCATCCCAACGCGTCGCATCGCATCGCATCGAATCTGCGATCCCGCTACCACCTGCCTGCTCCGGGCCGGCGCGCGCGCGCGAGGGAGGAGCGGGACATCAGCTGATCAGCCTGCAGCCCTGCAGGAGGGAGGGAAACTTCGCTTCGTCCTCCTCTGCACTCCACGAGCAACGCTCTCCTACTCCATGGCAGCGACCGCCATGATTGGGCTTGCCACTTTACGCTGCCACCACCACCGCGTCTCCGCCCGCCCCCGCGCCACGTCGGCTGTCCGCTCCTGCACGCTTCCTCCTCGATGCCGACGATGCGGATCGGTCACGCTCCATTCCTCTTGTGCCGCGTCCCCGCCCCGTGGCCGCCCAGCAGCAGCATTGAGCCGCATCGCTGCCGGCAACACTACTGGCTTCATGGGTCCATCCAAATCCAACAATGGCACCGCCGCGCTTCCCCGATCGTCATCGTCCGACTTTCGCCGCCGGCTGATCGTCCCCAACTCCACCGGCAATGCCAGCGCCACGTCCGGTTCATCCGGACTGCTGCCCACCGTGAGAAGATAGATGCTTGCTTTCAACTTTTCCTTTATGTTCTTCTTGAATCAAACCCGATCGATGCGTGTATCTATGCACGCAGATTCTTGGCGTCGCGCACCTGCTCGTGTCGCTGGGCATCGTGGTCGCCACCGACAAGTTCCTCAAGCAGGCATTCGTCGCCGCGTCCATCAAGTTCCCAAGCGCCCTCTTCGGCATGTTCTGCGTCTTCTCCGTGCTCGTCGTCTTCGACGCGTTCGTGCCCGCTCTCGCCAAGGGATTCATAGACTTCTTTGAGCCCGCCACTCTGTTCATCCAGAGGTGGCTGCCCCTGTTCTATGTCCCGTCCCTGGTCGTGCTGCCGCTAGCCGTCAGGGATGTCCCAGCGGCTTCAGGCCTCAAGATCTTCGCAATCACCTGTATGTATCCTTCCCGATCATATCGTACCACTCATTGTTTCTCTTCACTTAATTTCATGCTATCCATCTAGTAATATGAAGGGTCAAGAAAAACTTGAAATATGACATTATGACACGCACTTACAAAATTGAATTAGTTCATGCCTGCAAAGGCACTAAGGCAGAGGATGCTTTCCTTCATGTATGTAGGTTAGCAGAACTGCAACAGAAAAGATGACGTTTTTAAAATTGTGAAGTACGAAGCCAGTCTGACTGATGATAGCATCGTGATCCTCTGGGTTAAGTGATTGCACATGAAACACACGGTAGAGAAGGAACTAGATTTGATTACATCAATGGCCTGGTTCATTTTCTTTTTGTTGCCTTGGCAGTCTATATTTCCATTTCTGAAAAATAAATTTGGGACAACTACATTTATATGGTTCTCATTTGGCTTTCTCCCCTAGTTGGTGGATGGTTCGCTTCACTCGCGGTCGCGGGGTACACAGCGCTAGCTGTGAGAAAACTTGTGAAGACGCAGCTTATACCATCAGAGCCCATGAGCAAGCCGTCGCCTTTTTCGACCTTCGAAACCTGGGCATGGGGTGCCATCTTCGTGGCATCATTTGGTGTTGCATATTTCAATCCCACAGCACTTGGTACCACAGCAAGAACATGCCTTCCGTTCCTGCTCGCTGCCAATGTGCTGGGATACATGGTTGGTTCTGGGTAAATATGCTTATATAAACTCGATCAATAGGATCCAAACTACGCAGGCAGCTCATTTCTGTTTTTCCTGACGATCTCGGTATTTTTCAGGTTACCGGCCGGTGTCAAGAAAGTGTTGCATCCAATCATCTCCTGCGCACTTTCTGCGGATTTGGCAGCTGTAGCGTATGGGTACCTCTCCGGGTCTGGACTTGATGCCGTGCTAGGTTCATAAGCTAAACCCTACTAGTCCTACAGTTAAACTGTGTATTCTTTAGTTCTTAGAAGAGTTACCTTCAAAGCATCTGTGGCCGGAGTACCATAGAACATAAACACAATATCATAGTGCTCTCAGAAATTTAAAGTGGTTGTCCAGGTGATTACTTTACAAAGGCGCCCTCTAATCCCGGAGCTGGTGACGTTCTAATGGGTTTCCTTGGGTCTGTGATCATATCATTTGCATTCTCAATGTTCAAGGCGAGAAAGGTACCACTGCACATATTGGCTATTCATTATGTGACATCATTTCTGTTCAGCTCTATTTTGCTACAAGTGCCTGTTGTCTGAACGAATGCTACCTATTTTATGCTTCCTGACTTCAGCTTGTGAAGAGGCACGCAGCAGAGATCTTCACATCAATTGCCCTTGCATCGACGTTCTCTTTGTACTCAACTGCTATCATAGGGCGCCTGATAGGGCTGGAGCCATCGTTAACCATATCGATATTGCCCAGGTGTATTACCGTGGCGCTGGCTTTGAGCATAGTATCTTTCTTCGAAGGTAAACACTGGTTTGCATTCTCTAGTGAATTGTCTATATTCCAGTCAGCATCAACGACGAGATAAGATTGGGTTTCCTAGCTTGTATTCCCCTGCAAGTTAAATCCTGTGTTATGATGATGAGTTCCTAGCTTGTATTCGCAGTAAAGTTAACCATAGGTTACTTAATTTACCTAAATCTGTAGTTTTATTTTTGAAAAAATTGTAGTTGTTTGACTCAGGTCTTCAGAAAGAGTTGAATATTCGTTCCATTTATCCTTGCCATAAATTGCTGACCAGCAGGTTCGTGGTTTTTCTTGTGGTTCAGGTGTAAACTCTTCGCTAACCGCTGCCGTGGTTGTCCTTACCGGGCTCATTGGTGCCAATTTCGTCCAAGCGGCTATGGATAAACTTGGTCTGAAAGACCCCATCGCCAGAGGAATAGGAACAGCGTCCAGGTAACTTGCTCGAAATGTGTTGGTCCGGCTCATTCTTTTGCTCTGCAAAGCATGATCAGGATCCAGGCCCTGAATGGCATGTAACCTTGTTTCATTGTTTGGTTGATGGTGCAGTGCTCATGGATTGGGAACAGCAGCACTGTCAGCCAAGGAGCCCGAAGCGCTGCCTTTCTGCGCCATCGCTTATGGTCTCACGGGGATTTTCGGATCGCTGATTTGCTCGGTTCCAGCAGTGAGGCAAAGCTTGATATTCATAGCTGGTTGAGATCAGGTCATGATGAGCGATTCAGGCTCGCCGCTGTGGTTAGCAGATACAAAGCATTTCTGGTAACTGATGAATTCATCAATTCAGAGAAAAGAAGATTTTTTTTTCTGTTTAAGAGAGTCATGTTCAGAAAAGATGAGAAAACAACGTCCCAGGTGAAATTTTGGGAAATAATTTACCATGTACAGAGGCTTGAAAAAAAAAAGGTGAACTAGATGTTTACTCCTGCATTGCAATTCTCCGGTTGTCATACTAGAGCGAGGTGGACCTATTTGCTGTTTGAGATATTACCTCTTTCTCATCTCTCTCTAAAACAAGAGATGCCTTTTAGACTTGGCATTTTTTAACAAAATAGAGGCAAATTACAGTATGCAATTGGACAAAAATTAGTTGGAGAGCAAGCACACGCGTTGGACGCCGGTGGACGCATGACTCGCTGGAGATGGAGTGGAGTGATGAGGTTGACAGTCACTGGCCACCGCTCCTGTCGCGTGTTATTAGTAGTGGAGTGTGTAGGTACCAAATCTTGAAGACAGAGGTAAAGTGGTCAACAGCAGTCTCCTCTCAGTTCACACTTGACACTTCACAATCCACACACTACACTGCACTACTGCAGTCGCAATCTACCTCCATAGTCCAGATCCCGCCCACATTCTCCTAGCCAACTGTGCCGGCGATGAGGAAGACGGGGGTGACCTCAGCCACCACAGGCACAGCCGCAGGAGGAGGGGCAGGCTGGCCGTGCTGTGGCGGCCTCAACCTCAGCGTGAGGCTCAACGTGCTGCTGCTGCTGTCGGTGGTGGCCACCAACCTGGTGTCCCTCTACCACCTCTCCCTCCGCGCCGCCACCGTGCCGCCGGTCCTCCTCCAGCAGCGCCAGCAGGACGGCGACCAGGAGCTGGTCCTGATTCGGCAGCTGGACGCCATCCGCGCGGGCGTGTCGCAGCTGAACCACCTCCGCTCCTCGTCCCCTCCGCCGCCGCCTCCCCCGCCGGAGCTGCTCCTCTACTCCCGCCTCGCCCCCGTCGCCTCCGCCTGCTCCGCGCACCCGGACCTCCTCCACCGGTACATGTCCTACACCCCCTTCGTGCCCTGCCCCGACGACGCCCTCTCCCTCGCCGAGCCGCTCCTCCTCCGCGGATGCCACCCGCTCCCGCGCCGCAGGTGCTTCTCCCCCACCGCGGCCGCGTCCGCATCCAAGCTCCTCCCCGCCGACCCCTTCTCCCCGCTCCCCGATGCCGCCGTCCGCTGGCCCAAGGACGGGAAGTGCAAATCTTTCTCCTGCCTGCCGCCGTCGCTGGGCTTCGACGTGACGCGTACGGAGGCCGCCCGGTTCCTCCGCGCGCGGGGGCCCCTGGACCTGACGGCGCCGCAGCTCCTGCGGCTGGCGTCGCTGAGCCGCGCGGGGCCCATCCGGCTGGGGCTCGACATCGGCGGCGGCACGGGCACGCTGGCGGCGCGGCTCAAGAAGCTCGCGAACGCCACGGTGGTGACGACCACCATGAACCTGGGCGCGCCCTACTCGGAGGCGGCGGCGGCGCGCGGGGTGGTGCCGCTGCACGCGCCGCTGCAGCAGCGGTTCCCCCTGGGGGACGGGACCATGGACGTGGTGCGGGCGGGCCACGCGGTGAACCGCTGGATCCCGGAGGCGGCGCTGGAGTTCCTGTGGTACGACGCCGACCGGGTGCTGCGCCCGGGCGGGCTGCTCTGGGTGGACCACTTCTGGTGCCGGAGGAGCGACCTGGAGGGCGTCTACGCCGCCATGCTGCGGAGGCTCGGCTACAAGACCATCAAGTGGGCTGTCGCCGACAAGAGCGTCGCCGGCGGCGGCAACAGTGGCAAGGACGAGGTCTACCTCACCGCACTGCTGCAGAAGCCATTCAGCTAGGTGGCGCACACTGTGAAATGGGGGCAAATGAAATGGAAGTTCATCGATCAATGGAGTATCTTCTTCGCTGAAGACTGAAGCAATGCATATTGCAGACATACCAGTGCAATGTTGCAGCAGTAGAACTGATGGGCAAGCTATACCTTGGCAAGTTTTCATTATTGTATGTAAATGGGATTATTGTCATAATTAGCAGCCTTTCTCTAGAGGATTCGTCCACTGATTAACAGGCCTCACCTTATGATAGCAATTTTTCCTCCACTGGTTCCTGGTTTCAAGTTAAACTGCTTACTGATAGTACAAATTTTTCTGTTGGATTTTTATTTCAGGAATGTGCGACTCCCATAGGTTAAGCGAGATTTTTTAGTTAGATTAAACTCTCAAGCTGGCCAAACAGTTCTCCGATGTCTCTATATTTCCCCAATAATTATTAATTTGTACCAATAGTTTATCCTAACTTCCTCAAATAAAGTGAGAGTTTCTATTCTCATAATATAGTAGTTGTATTGAGATGAGGTTACTGAAGAATTGCAAAAGTACGTCTCTCTCAATATCTAAAATGTGGTATTAGAATGTTAATGTTATTTGCCTTTCAGAAAAAATAAAATAAAATGTGGTATTAGAATAATACAATAACATTTTATTGCTAAAGATAAGCTCCTCGTAATTTATCCGGTTACGTGTGAATTTTCCGAGATTCATATGGCGGGCCGGTAGGTTGTACAACACGTAGCGGAAATTGATACGGGGCCCATGGGCCGAGTCGGGTCGTTCTGTTGGATGGGCCGCCGCACGCACACATGGGGCAACGCATTTTGGCATTCATTGGGCGGTCCGCACCGCAGCAGAGCCGTCGTCTCCGACTCGCCTCCGTGTTCTCTCCGTCGCACGCAGCCGTCGGGCTTCTCTTCTCTTCCTCGCAGCGGAGTCAGAACTCCACCACCAGATAGATCTAATCGATCGATCCGGATCTTTCCCTTCCATCTCACGGCAAGTACCTCCCCTTCCCTCCCCCCTCCCCCTGCCTCCGCCTCCCCCAGCGCTAGGGTTTTATTTTTCGCATTGCTCTTGCTGGTGGTTGTTGGTTGTTACCCTCCTCTCTCGTCGTCTCCCTCGCAGCCGCCGCCTTCGCCGCCGCAGATCTCCCGCGAACCATAACGACTCGCTAGCTCCCTTGCTCGGCTTGGGGAACCGGAGTTGGCGTAGCGATGGCGCTGCAGTACGTGGAGGCGCAGCGGCAGGCGCGCCCGGACCTCGCCGACTGGTACGCCTCCCTCGCCGACCTCTACCAGCGGAAGCTGTGGCACCAGCTCACCCTCAAGCTCGACCAATTCCTACAGCTCCAGGCCGCACAGGTTCGGTTCCTCCTCCTCGTCCCCTTCGTCTTAGGGTTAGGGAAGGTTTTGCCGATGGATACCAGATGTGTTAGTTCATGAGGCGGATCTCTCCCACCCGGGCTCTTCCTTTAGTAAGATTTGAAGTTGTGATTGGATAATTGTTGCTGGCCTAATCTTTTGAGTTACCTATGTGGGGAAATTGCATAAAAATTCGCAGTAATTGGGCACTTCTTTGTTGCCTCATGGTTCTCAATTCTGTTCCCATATACTGTCAGATTCAGCAGCTTGCATATTGGACCAGTAAAACTGCATGCATGTTGTTCAAGCATCCTGCTGCAGCTTCAGTTAACGTCAGTCGAACATGGTTGAAATGGATAAAACTATCAAGAGAGTGTTTCTGGGCCTTCTCTGTCTGCAATGCACACAAGCTCAGTTGAATGATATAATCAATATTTATCGGACATAGGGAATGAATTGCCACTTCACTTGACTTAGGTATATGAGTGCCAGTTACATGGGCAACTGCTGAAGAATAATGATGTCTAAGGAAAATCACAAGTAACTGAGATGTTTTTTACTTGTTGCTTGCCTTGTTAACATATACCATAGTCTTTTAATCGATTTCTCACATACCTGTGTATTTTATCATGGGTGATAAATTAAACTGTAGTTCAATGTGCAACTGCACTGGAGTGATTTTGTTCTCAAGTGGTTATATTGATCATTTTGGTTGTTTATAAGAATTTTTTGTTCTAGTTTGTGGTTTGACTACCTATTATGATTGAAAGTTTTGTCATTTTTATATTGTTTGACATTATTTCACCTGCTGTGATTTTTAGACCCTCAGTTTCTTTTATGACTCTAATGCCATCGTTTCTTCCACAGACCGGAGACACTATCATTCAGCTCTACAACAATTTCATCACTGACTTTGAGACCAAGATCAATCTGCTAAAGCTTGCCCATTTTGCGGTGATAGCTTCTCGCCAATATCCTGACAAGGATGCTGCAATTACATTCTTAGAGGGGGTGATCACAAAGTTGCGTGAGACAAGGGAGTCGCGGATTAATGAGCCAATTCTCTACGTGAAGATGCAAATTGCAGCAATTAATCTTGAGAAAGGAAACCAAAAGGAGTGCAAGAATTTGTTGGAGGAAGGGAAAACCACTCTGGATAGTATGACCGATGTTGATCCCACAGTTCATGCTAGCTTTTACTGGATATCATCTCAATACCACAAGGCCCGCCAAGAATTTGCTGAGTTCTACAAGAACGCTCTTCTCTATCTGGCCTACACAACTGTGGAATCTCTCTCTGAGTCATTCAAGCTGGTATCTTTCATCATCAATAACATTGTGGATCATAAAAAAATCGTTCAGTTGCAAAATTGAGCTGGTTTACTGACTATGTTCTGTCATGTCAGGACTTGGCGTTTGATCTTTCTCTCGCGGCCTTGCTGGGTGATAACATTTACAACTTTGGGGAATTGTTAGCACACCCGATTGTAAGTAGTACTTTGCTTGTGCATGACTTATTCTGTTCTCATCCTTACTCTTCATGTATTGTAGTTTTCTTTTGATGGCATCCATTCCACTAGGTACTTCTTTTGTTGTTTTATAGTTTTATACAAAAATACCAGCAGCACACTTATTTGATTATCAGTGTCAAGTGCATGAGTTTGTGCGCACAATTATCAGTTATACAATAAATTCAACCTGTAAAGGTACCACATTATATAAAATTTTGAATATAAAGTCCATTATACAGATTGACATGCTGTAGCCACTCGTAGTGTATTTGTTATTGCAGAGTAATTTCTTTACATTTGTATGGTTGACATTGAAGAGGATGTAGTCTCGTCTGAACAAAATTAATTTGGATATTATTCCATTTCAGTGTAAGACAAGCTGACTAATGTAACAGGAACATCATTCAATCGAAACTAGAGTTTTTTTTGTGTGCAAATTATGTGTTTTAATTTGGTACTTCTTTGATCTAAAAGTTATTTTTATCTCTACCCACAGATCAATAGTCTTATTGGAACCAAGGTGGAGTGGGTCTACCATATGTTACAAGCGTTCAACACCGGCAACCTTGCTCTCTATCAAGAACTTTGCAGGGTTCACAATGCCGCTCTTACTGCACAGCCAGCTTTGGTGCAGAATGAACGGAAGCTGCTTGAGAAGATCAACATTCTTTGTCTGATGGAGATAATCTTTAGGTAACATTTGTGGAATATTACTTTTTCTAACAGCACCTCCATTTTCTTTTCCTTTGACATTACATTTTCTTCATGTTCCAGCCGTCCATCAGAAGATAGAACTATCCCATTGAGTGTTATTGCTGAGCGGACTAAGCTTTCTATCAGTGATGTCGAATATCTTCTTATGAAGAGCCTCTCGGTAACTTCATTTCCTTTTTCCCCTTTGTTTTCTTATATTCTTTTTAGCATAAGATATTATTTTCATTTTTGTGGAATTCTGTTGTGATGGACCATAGCTTTTTCGGAATGCTGCAACCTTCTCTGTTTTATGCTCCTAATTTTTTTAAACAAATTTGGTCATTGGAAACTCAATGTATGTTTACATGGTGTGTGGTTCTGAAACAGCAAGAGTAACATGTAATACACTGCTATATGGCAGTCCTCCCAACACTTCTGCTAGTCTTGTTTATTATAGTATTCCAATGGATGGTTTTCTGGAACTTCATTATTTGAATTCTTTCATTTCTATAGAAGTTGACTAATTGTGTGGGCGGCAGATTTTGCTTCGCATGTTTGAGTATTTTTGGTTGAAATGTTTGTTGATCTTCATAGACCTGTTGTCCTTGTTGCAGTGTTTGTCCAATGCATGAACAAACCTTCCTGTTCAAGTTGTTGACTGTAGTAATATCTGATACTAGTTTCTGTATTTTTAGCCCTCTATGTAAGAGATTAAGTTTTATTTGAGTCACTGCTTTAAGCTTGTTCTTGCAAAAGTGCGACCTGTTGATGCCTGCTATTTAGTTGTTGAAGTATCACTGGAGACTTAGGTGTTCGCTGTCTTGTTTGGCTGACATATGGCTGGCAATCCATTTATAACATTTCTTTCTTTTCCAACGCAGGTTCATCTTATCGAGGGAATAATTGATGAAGTGGACAGTACAGTTCACGTCTCTTGGGTCCAGCCTAGAGTACTTGGAATTCCACAGGTCAAGGCTTTGCGCGAGAGGCTGGATGCCTGGGTTGGAAAGGTGCATACGACATTGCTTTCAGTTGAGGCGGAGACCCCTGATCTTGTTGCTGCGTAATTTCGCATCTGTTCCACTTCTGCGAGAGGCTTGGTCAGCGATGTCTCGATGCAAAATGAGAGATGCTCTGTGTGTGATGCTTGTAGTCATCATCTTCTGGATAATGAAACCTGCTGCCCTGAGCATTTTGCCTGCCTGCCACTGCGTCCTACTGATCGGGGCCTGTAATTTCCTTTTTGTTATCCTATGGACATGGATGGTTAGAACTTCACGGAGTGTCACTGAGACGAGGCCAATGGATTGGAAATTTCATACTAGCAGGGTGGTACTGTAGTTTCCCAGTTGAATTTGATTTGTAACTGAGTTTATACTCGTCTGTTGGACATGGATGCAGGAAAATCTTGCTGAATCTTTCAAGTCTTTGAAGGATCTTTGATGCTGATGTTTGCATGTTACGTTGCCATATACCGGTGGTATTTGATTCTATGCGAGTTTTTTTGTTCGTATTTGGTTTGGGCAACGTGCCTTGCGGTGTGATGAACTCGGTGCACATGTTGTTCAAGGGAAGGTATTGATAGGTCATGACTGTACCAAACGGGTTGAAAGATATGGCGGTGGGTAACGCGAGAAATTGCACCTTAGAATGGTTGTGAGCTCAGGCTGAGCCGAACGTTCATGTACTACCAACTCTTTGCTCTCAAGCTGCCTCCCAACTTCTCTGCTGTGTGCTGCTGCTCCAGCAGTCCAGCTCCATTCAGCGAGCCAACTCGCAGCTCCCCGAAGGAACGCCGCCGGCGGCCAACCGGCGGCGTTTGAGCGCCGGGAACGGTGCTCGTTCCATCCTTCCCTGCCGCGTGTTGCCCGCGCTTGCATTGCCAGCGACGATGCCTCCGTCCGCGTCCACTTGCTTCCATGCTCCCCGCCGCGCTCGCCGCCGCCTTCTTCGCATCCAAGCCCAGGCCCCAGCGTCCCCCGCAGCTCCTAACACCGCAGCTTATCGACTCCCGTCTCCCGCTGCCCCTCAGACGGCCTCGCTCTCTCTTTCTTCCTTTGGTGCGCCCGCCGCCCCGGCTACTTCCACCCGTCCTCCTCCTTCGACCGCCTCCTACCCGCCACCGCCACCCGCCTCGGCACCGCCCCCGCGCTTCTCCGCGAGCTCCAGTGCCTCGGCTGCCCCATCAAGCCCCAGACTTTCCTTCTCCTGCTCAGGCTCTACTGGCGCGGGGCCCTCTACACTGTCGTTGCGGAGGTATTCGATCAAATGTGTCTTTGGGGATTCCGTCCCAATGCCTTCGCCTGGAACGTCGTCCTCGACATCCTTCTCAGGGAAGGCCCATCTCGAAACGGATCTGTGCGATGCGCACCCGGCGCCCAATTAACCTCTCCTACGCCATCGTGCTCACTCATCGCGGCAGGGCGGGGAACTCAGAAATGCTGCAGCAGGGATTTCAACCAAGCGCTGCTTCTCTCACGGCTGTCTTTGCTTGCTGCAATAAGGCTGGAACCATGTCCGAGCTTCTGCAGCTGCTTTCTTTCGCTCTTGTCTCAGGTTGCAAGCCCACCACGGCCATGTGGACATGTTTGATCGCTCATCTGTGCCGCGAAGGAAGACTAGAGGAGGCTTCTAGCGTGCTGGCAAAGAGGAGGCTTCTAGAGCAGGCCTTTTCCTTCTGTGTTCACTTACACGCCACTTGTCAGAGGATTCTTGCGAGCTGGTAAGCATGAAAAGGTCAGCGAGCTTTTGAGATCCATGGTGTCCGCCAGCTGCAGCCCAGACATTGTTCTGTATAATGTTCTGATGGATAGCATGGCAAAGGAGAGCAAATATGATGAGGCCCTAGACATTTTCATGGCAGGCAGATAAAACCATATGCATACACTTTATCTACTTTAGCTCAGGTGTTATGGTCTCACAGGACATAGGTCTTATTCGCAGGTTGATTCTACGCTCAGATATTTCTTTTGATTATCTTGTGGCCTGCAATTCTGTGCTGAGTGCTCTGTGCAAGTCAGGTTTTCCGTCAGAAGCCATCCAGTTCTACATTGATAAAATCGATTCGCGCATTAAGCCAGACAGCTACACTTATGTTGGGTTACTGGATAGTTTGTGCCAGTCCGGAAGGGTATACCATGCAATTGATGTCTACCGTGATGTAACTGTGAGGGATCCTTAATCAAATGCCCATGTTCTTGCAGGAATCCTCAGTGGTCTTGCTAGACAGGGCCGGAGCTTTTTGGCCTTAAGAACTTTAAGAGAGGCTATACATGCAAATTATGCCCTTGATTCTGTCTGTTACACTATTGTTTTACATGGTCTTTTCCGTGCTCATATGGTGGAAGAGGCTTGCGGGCTGTTTGAACAGAGGAAACAATCAGGAATAGCACCCAACACTAGTACATACTACAATGTAATGTTTCGTGGACTTTGCAGGACCAAGGACCTGCATGCTGTCAAGCAGTATATAACAGAGATGGAACATGCTGATGTTGAAATGGACAGTATATCATCCAATGCAGTGGCTGTCCTAATTAAGTCTCCGCGTGTTGGTTCAGCTGCTGCAATAATTGGATACATGCTTAATCTAGGCATGAAATCTAGTACCAAAACCTGTTCTTTACTTGCTCAGTCCATTGGCTAGAAACTCGTTCAGGAGGATAATTCCGCTGCCACTGTTGAAAGTGATGGGTCAGAATCATCCAGTGATCTCATATGCTCAATTTCATAGGCCATATTATGGGACAAATATATTGTTTCTCTCCTAACTACAGTTGGTCATGCATAACTGCATAAAGCTATACAGTACTAAAGGATGATGAATCCTCAATGGCTTTCTGCCTTTGGTAGGTATTATACTGCCCTTAAAAAAGGCACTATACCATTTTTCTTGTGATATCCAGCAGCAGCTATCATAGTTGTTGAATAGCTGTTTACCTCAGATATATGAGTTTCTTAAATGTTCTACTGTCCTTCACTTTTCTCATTTTTTTCTTAATTTTAGCAGCAATTATTTTATTTAATGTTTAAATGCAGAATGCTTAGGCAGGATGGTGTCAAATGTGGTAAATATCCAACTAAGGAAATACTTAACCCCACCCTAGAAGCAGCTCTAACATCTAGTGTCTATATGATCATAAGATGGGTTCATGCTATGGTCATGAATATAACTTTACTTGGAAACTGAGAACATGAAGGATAATACTATGCCAATAAATAGTTGATTATGCTATCCATTCTTCTGTTAGCCAAGCCATGAAGAAAGCATGCGACTAAATCCCCATTTTGCTTTGTGCTTATTACCCAACCATTATGCTGGCTTAGTTCTGGCAACTGGCCTCACCAAGGTGGTGTATTCTCCCATGCTTATTGCTTCAGCTAATTATTGTTTTCATTTTTGTTCTTTCAGTTTTTACTTATCTGACGCCCATCTATTAATCACTCGTGTTCTTTTTGGAAGAATGGCTACTAGGGTTAAGTGCCTGGTGGCAATCGATGTGCATGTGTGCATTTATTGACATGTATGCCTGTTATGGGTGCCAGAGGGCCAGCAATCCTTCACATTGAGAGATGAGGATTGGGAGAGAGATTAGATATGTTACTCAGTTAGTTTGTTTGTTAGGATAAGTTTTAGGTTGAGAGAGATTAGATCAGTTAGTTGGCATCCTTATCTCTCAACATGAAGGATAGATAGGTCACCCAAAATAATGCCAACTTTTAATAACTCAAGAACTTGCATGTAGAAAACTCCTACTGGTTTGGTTCTTGCTGAAATACTTGGCTCTATAATAATGCAGTGATGAACCTGTGTTCTCTTATTTTTTCCGGAGTAGATTGTATCCGGTTTATTGGTTCATCATTCATGATCATTGAAATGGTAATAATTTGAATGTAACTGTTCTTGATCCTTTGGTTTTACACTGATACAGGTTGGTGGATATACTGCAATGAAACAGAGCCATCTGAAAAATATCACTTAGTGCAGGAAATGTAGTCTGCTACTACAAATATTGGATCTTTCGAGTTGCACTCTAAATTAGTGGACTTTCCCTTGATCTGACAGATTGTGAAGGTATGCTTCAGATATTTCACAGCTTTCACTGACGCACTGTTACTGTCGAATAGTATTTTTTATTGTTCATTGAGAAACTGGCAATTTTCTTTCCACATTGCTGGCTTTAATTCTGCCCCAGATAGTAAAGATCAGCATTTTATGTGACTGCTACTACTTTGTTAATGGTGCTAGTTATGCACTCTACATTATCTTCATAATAAAAAACACAAATAATGACATTGAACTCAACTGTGAAAAACTTTGTAGAGTAACATTATTAACATGCTAACAACACATTACACCTTTTTTGGGCACACGATTCAACTGAGAGACGAGCTCTAAAGAAATAAAAAATCAGAAAGAATCAAAACAGTGATTCCACCTTTTGATTTGCTAGAATAGATATATATATATATATATATATATATATCCTATGTCTTCCTCTCTGTAATGAGACTGAGCTGCAAAGTAACCCATTGTCTAAATCACAGGGTATTCTTTAGGTATGCTGCAAAACCTGAATGTCATTTGGTTGCTTTCAGTAATTTCTGTATCCATCCAGTAAGAGCTATAGGTTTGAACACATAGTGGGTCAAGGGAAAGAAAACGACCCGCCGAACTGCGAGTTGGCAGCTTGTGATGGAGGCTTGATCGCAATCCAGAGCAATGAGATGGTGATGGAAACGAGTCCAGACCAGACATATACAATAGTGGGTGTCCTTCCTCTCCTGCCCATGAGCCCCTTTGCAAATGGATATAAATGAGCAAGCACCCAGAAGCTGAAAAACACTCCACCAAGAAGCTTGCTCCATTGTGGGATTGTGCTGTAAATCGTTCGGCTGAAGCCAACAGCAATGGCAACAAGGTTGATCATGATGATAGTGAGGGGTGGTATCATTAATGATGTCCATTTCACTATGTAGAGTTCTGCAAATTCATCGTCTACATCATCACCCACTTGCTTTGAAGTGAGTGTAAATGAGATTTCAATCCCTGCAATCACTTTTAGAAGACCTTGCAGCACAGCAGCCAGGTGCGCACTAGTTCCACCAATGAGCCAGAATTGTTCGTTTCGCCACCACTCCTCAAGTGCAATGCCAGACCACTTGATTTCCAACATGGCCAGGAGGCAAAGAGTGATGGTGATGATAAGTAGGTATGTCAGGAAGGTGACATTGAGTGTTTGCACAATGAACTGTCCTGAGAAGAGGGAGAGTGCTGGAAGGAAGCAGTAAACAATGAGGAAGATGGATGTGAAGGGATATATACCAACATTGAGGTACGCAATCCTTTGAAGAACCTGTGGACACAGAAAATTGGTCATTCTTTTGGATTAAGAATCCACATTATATTAGTAAGGGATAATAATGCTTGAGGGGCATCTAGTGCAAACCTTCATCTTGGAGCTGGCGAACAATGCATTGTTACGGGAGAAGAAGATTTCAACAGAACCAGTGGCCCATCGAAGCACCTGATGAAGGCGGTCAGTAAGGTTGATAGGAGCAGTGCCACGGAAGGCGTCACGCTGTGTGACACAGTAAACCGACTTCCATCCACGATTATGCATGCGGTACCCTGTCACAACATCCTCAGTGACAGACCCATAGATCCACCCCACCCTTATACCCCATTCTGTCTTCTCCTCATACCAACATGAGATCACACTGATTGCTTCTGCTACGATGGATGCATCTAGCATTTCACGAGGGATTGTTAGAGCACCAGGTGGACGCCCATTCTTGACAGATGGATGGTCAGCCAAGGGTCGTCCCTGGAATTCCGCTACTGGAATGGAGTCAATCAGAAAGCTTGAATTCCCAAACTTCTTTGGGAATGTTGCGAGGTTCATGCTGTCCCCATCAAAATCACCCATGCGAAGAGCCATTGTTTCCTCAGGGTTAGCATTGGAAGCGGATGCCTTACGGCGGCGTGGGAGACAGCAACTACAGAATCCTGGGCTGTGATCCTTGGAACGAGGTGGGTCGAAGCCATAAAGAGCAATTCGACGGAAGAGGCATCCCGTACCAACATACACTGGTCCTTGCAGGCCATCAAGGGCACGCATATTGACATCGAAGAA